>NC_090242.1:1070877-1432127 GCF_024489055.1 Chanodichthys erythropterus | reverse complement strand
ATTCACCACATGATTCACTGTTAAATCAGCTTTTGTAAACTATGGGGCAGATGGACTCAGGTGCAGACATCACTGCTTGTGGGAGGGCCCCCATCTCATTCTTTGCGGGGGTGCCTCAGAGACTTGTGGTACGCCACTGATCGCCATATTTAATATATATATATATATATATATATATATATATATATATATATATATATATATATATATATATATATATATATATATATATATATATATATATATATATATATATATCTCGAGGTCATATTCAGTAACAAAAACATTGAAACAGAAAGTGAAGTAAGAAGAGAATGTCAAAATAAGGGTCTACAAAACGGAACATAAACCTGACAGTAAGGTGGTAGAGCTATTGTTGTATGTATAATAGTTAGTTCCGATCCTCGAATCTGACTAAACAAGACTTTCTGCTGATATTTCACGAGTATAAGCAGAACTAACGTTACTCATCTCTGCGTGTTTTAGATAGGCTGTCAGTCAGTGCAGTTACATTGTTGTGACACAAGGTGGCGGAAAGGGACTATCTTTGAGTCTTTAAACCGTTCATTCAACTGCACGTTCAAAAACGCAGATTCATTCAAAGAGATGAAATGAAACAAGCTGTTGAAATCAATTTAACGTTGAGCGCCACTTTATAAGGCTCAGCTGACCAGTAATGCTTTGATGCTAAGGCGGAGATTTCGCTATCCTTTGACACGACAACTTTTTTTCACGAATATATGTCTCGGCCTGAAGACCAGACGCAGGTAATCGCACTCGCTCAGTCGATCTCTCTCACATTCACTCTCTGTTTAGGCTTGTTTAGTGCAAATCTACGGAGCCTCTGTACAAATCACCATGGTACACATTATGCTATCATTATTACCTTATTTAATATTTAGTGTATGAAGTGTATAACGAGAAAGTGTAAAACGAGAAAGACATAACCTTTCAAAAAATAGAAAACATGCAAATATCGCAGTTGCTGCGGTTTTTGCATTGTTCTCGGTTGGCTCGTCAAAAGCGCGGTATTACGATATTGTGGTTATCGCGACAGCCCTACCGCTAGGTTTGCTACCCAAACTGACGCGAAACCAGCAAATGTGACAACATAGAGGAATAAAATGTATAAAGGAGTTGAATCTCACTCAACACCAGTGGTGTAGTCGGGGCGATACGCACGCATACGCCGTATGCTTACTTTTTGCTCAGGGCTGTTTGCATATTACGACTTCTAAGGATCAGTATTTGCGTATACCTACTTGTTTTTGCTTCGAAAGTCCATAAAATAATGTCCGGTTATCTTCTCCTTTAACTGTGTGTCCAATGCTGTTGTGTAAACTCGCGATTCTTTGTTGTAATTGGTGCATGAGCACTTCTGTCATTCTACCTTTTCCCGCTCATCATCGGCTAAAAACCAGGCTTCTCAGTGCGTGTTCGCGCTGCAGTGAGAGACTCCGATCAAAGACGCTCGGTGTTTTGAGCGGCGCATTGAGCGCAGTTCTCTCACTGCAGCGGTCTCGGCGTGAGAAATATGGTGGTGAGGAAATAAGACTATTCATTAATTATATAGCCTACATCATGCGTTCAGAGCTTTTATAAGCGCTAAGTTCCCGTACAAACTGAAAAGACCATCAGCGCAAATGAAGCCTTGTTTATTTAATGCATTAGTGCGCGAATCAAAAGCGAAACATACTAGGCTGCTACTATGAATCTTATTAAGCTCCAAAAGTGTGAAAAGATTTCCACGAGCCATCCCGACACTGATGATAAAATGTGCGATCCATTTGAATTCTATTGAGAGTTAAACACTTTATAACGCTATAGAGAAAGTCAAACGTGATCTAGACTGATGGACAAAATGAACAAAAGACTGAAAAGAGGACAACAAATCTTGCCCCAACAATTATTAGGGAGCTTTTTAAACTATTCATGACCCTCCCTTACTAGAATTTATATAGTTTTATAGTAATTATGGTAAATTTGGCTAACTTGTAGAATTTATAACATATTAAGGGAATTCACTAGATTTATATTACATCTGTGACATCTTGTTTCTATAGGCTATGTGTATAGGCTATTTTTCATAACAAATGCTTTTATAATGGAAAATGATAGTTTGACTTCTTATAACACAATGAAGTAGAAAATTCTGTCAAACTGATAAGCTTACATAGTCATAAATAATATAAAACTGAGTTTACAGAGGTTACCGGGGAAACAGCTCTTTTTCTGCTGCTCCATAAGCGCCACCTACTGACAGAGAGTGGTTTAAATTTTCATTCAGCCTGATTACTGTTTTTGTTTGTTTGTGACCACATTTTTATAATGTTAATAAATTAGATTTCGAATAATTGGCTTTTTTAACACCCTTTTGAATAAAATGAAACTTTAATTTCAGATATCACTTTTCACAGTGAATATAATTCCAAAGCAACATGTTTAAATAATAGTCAAACTGTAAAGCATTAAAAATGCCAACCAATTTTAGAATGCACTGTATTTATTTGTTTTTAATGAAGCATGTTACTAGTGAACAACAACATAAAATACAATTACTGTTGTGTTTTTGTATTTTTTGTATTTTTTTTTTTATTTTGTACTTAATATACTAAAGTTTCTTCTTTAGTACTTCTTAAGATAATCTTAAGAACATGTAAGTGTACTCAACTGTGCTATTTTGAAACACCATGAAATATGAACTAAAATGTGCTTTTAATATACTATCTCTGTATTTAAAAAAAATATTTAGTTACCACTTGTAGTGCACTATGGGTTCAAGTGTACTGTAAGTGGTAACCAATTACTGATTTGATGTGAAATCTGTGTTGATTAATTTTCTAATAAACGTTTGCGGTAATTTCCCGCTTTGTAAACGCGAAACCTGCGAGAATTAGTAAAATTATGTGCAATACTCGAGCCAAAATTTAGACCCTGTATGGTATCGATTTAATACCGATTGTTACGTGCTTAAAGTTGTTAAGTGGAATGACCGCAACATTTAAAATGAGATGCAGCTGTTGCGGCGTGGGGAGGAACAAACCAAACAACAAGGGAAGCAATTCATCCGGTATTTATTAACACGGTAGAAATAAGTCAACACAAGTAAGACATAACCTCAATAAAAGTAAGAAAAAAACGAGGATGTCGCCAAAGAAAAGAAATGATCAAAACAAAACAAACTAACTAGCGCCCACGCCCCTAAACTAACTACCAAAAATAAAATGTAAAAACAAAACCGAAAACTTCGGCGTGGCGCCTTAACTAAGCTACACTAAATAAATTAACAAAAATACAAGGAAGGCGAGCACCCATATTAACTAACATTAATTGCTATCTACCAAATCGAGCCGACACGCACTATATTTAACAGTGGTCAGTGAGGTTGATGTTATCTCTGAGCCGTCCGCAGCAAAAGGTTTCATTATCGGTCAACCCTTCGGTTGACAGATAATGACTTCACACCAGATTTCAAATGGGCTCAAACATTTAACACGAGACTTGTATCACTCTCTAACTCCGTCAGCTTAACGATTGCACAGAAACAAACAACCAGGTACTGTCTCAGTGAACCACAGACTAAATAAACAGTTCGCAAACACAAAGGATGGCTGGCTCCGGCTCAACAAGCGTGAGTGAGGTCCAAGCCCAAACGCTCACTGCAGATGGAATGCCGCCGAAGCCTTTTAAATAATCAGCCACCTGCAGATTGGCAGAACGCTGGTTGGGACGTCAGAGCGTCATGACGTCACCAAGATGAGCACCGCTTTACCGTCAACCTAAAACTCAACAGATAGATAAAAAAAAAAAAAAAAAAAAGAGAGAGGGAGGGAAAAACAGAAACAAAATACAAAAACATACGTGGAACGTAACACCGATATACCGGTATTAGATTGTGGTACTGTACCGAAGCCAAAATTGTGGTATCGGCCCATCCCTAGTTAAGAATGACTGAATCTTCTCGGAAGAATGTTGGAGCCATCCCCATCGCAAATCGTACAGTGCTCAGCATAAATGAGTACACCCCCTATGAAAAGTAACATTTTAAACAATATCTCAATGAACACAAAAACCATTTCCAAAATGTTGACAAGACTAAGTTTTATACAACATCTTTTTAACTTATAACATGAAAGTAAGATTAATAATATAACTTCACAGACTGATCGACTCCATGCCACGCCGCATTGCTGCAGTAATTCAGGCAAAAGGAGCCCCAACTAAGTATTGAGTGCTGTACATGCTCATACTTTTCATGTTCACACTTTTCAGTTGGCCAAGATTTCTAAAAATCATTTCCTTGTATTGGTCTTAAGTAATATTCTAATTTTCTGAGATACTGAATTTGGGATTTTCCTTTAGTTGTCCGTTATAATCATCAAAATTAAAAGAAATAAACATTTGAAATATATCAGTCTGTGTGTAATGAATGAATATAATATACAAGTTTCACTTTTTGAATGGAATTAGTGAAATAAATCAACTTTTTGATGATATTCTAATTATATAATAACAATAAAACAGCACCTGTGTTATTAACCTTACTTTCATGTTATAAGTTAAACAGATGTAATATAAAACTTAGTCTTGTCAACATTTTGGAAATTGTTTTTGTGTTCATTGAGATATTGTTTAAAATGTTACTTTTCAAAGGGGGTGTACTCATTTACGCTGAGCACTGTAAATATTCAACATGTTGTATTTAAATCCTGATGTGTGGGGCAACCCAGAGGACAAACTCGTGCACGCTCTGGAGATTATCACTTGAAACGAAACAATATCCAATCAGAAAGTGAGCTGACAGAAGATGGAAGCATAAGAAACACAGTCATGGCGCAGCACAAAGCAAAGACCATGTTCCCACTGTCTCCACAACTTAACCAAACCCTTTTTTTTTTTTTCCGCCGTGAATTTTCTGTCAAAATCATTTCAAACACTATCATCGCAATTTCTTCCTGCCTATCTGCCATGTGTATTCTGAAGTCTCGAGAGATTTTGTGAGATTTCCTGTGTTCACAGTCGGAACTCTGGTTGAAAATCTGTTTGTGTGTGGTGTGCTGTCTTTGTCACATCACAGCATACCACACATTATAGGAGCAAAACGGTTTAATCTAGGATTTTTTTGTCATCATGTTTGTAGTCTCTAACATTTTGAAAATCTTGTAAGATTTTAAAAATCTTTTAGTGTGTACCCATCATTAACCATATTGCAGTTTCAGTTTAATTTGATAATTTGCGCAGCCCTAGTTAGTGACCACTGAACTATATATTTGATAATTGTCCTTGGCAGCCTTTCTTCTTACAAAATTTTTAACATAAAATGTAAGCACTTAAATCATTATTTTATTTAATAATTAGCTCTTAAGGTGTGATTATGTACAGTCAAATGGTCATTATTGCAAAAAAAAAGTTTTATCAGACAAGGTGATAAGTCACCGTTTTGTAGTTTGTTGTTTGTTGTAAATATCAGCCTGTCTGTTAGCATATATTTTGAGTAGCTTCTACAGTATTTCTCCCTTTTACAAATCTATAGGCCCATTTTTTTTTTTTTTTACTACCCTAACCATGCACAATTATATGGTTAGTTGCATCTAGATTTACTGTGTGCGTTTGCAGCGTCTGGAGAGTGAGAAGGAGGAGCTGGAGAGAGATCTAAGCTTTAAGGCAGATCAGGCTCTGCAATATGACAGACTACTGGAGACCGTACGTGAGCACAACAGACAACTGCAGGTACCACTTCACTTCATAATCCTTCATCACTCCTGCCAATAATGCAACACCAATAAAACTACCATTATATAATAATTGAAGACAGTTAATGGATTAAGTAGTCATTTTAAAGGGGTCATGATGTGAGAAATCAAATTTGCCTTAATTTATTTTTTACATATAAGAGGTATTTCTACCATTAAAACATCCTGCAAGTTTCATAGCTTAAATTGTCCTCCTCATTATAAACAAAGCATTTATTTAATCAAGCTCCAAAAACAGCTTGTTTAAATATTGTGGGATCTAGAGTTCGGTACTTCGGTACCACATCGGTACTGAAATTTTAAAAATATAATGCTTTGAGGGCTGATGAGTGGATTCGTAAACACCTCTGTTTCGCCATTGTGTTCATGGCTTCAATGATCAATGCTTCAAAAACTTTGTAAATAGTCATCATTGACGCTCTTCACCGAGTGCTTACACAGATACACACGGGAACACTAGTCCGCTGATAGATGCCTGCTTTCAAATGCTTCCGCTTTAAAATCAAACACTTCCATGCATTTTCAAATGTTCCTGTGTGTTGATCATTGTAGCCAATCACAGACATATCCAACGCGTCAACACAATGGCTAATCAGAGGTGTTTACGAATCCGCTCAACAGCGCTCAAAGCATTACATTTTTTAAATTTCAGTACCGATTGGTGCCGAAGTCGGTACTTTTGAAAACCCTAGTTTAATCTGTGACGTCACATACACTTGCAAATCCCTGCCTCCAGAGCAAGACATCGACAAATAGTTTTACGTCATCGCGCAATAGGCCCCGCCCACTGGCATTCAGTTGCTTAACGGCTGACATTTGCCTACACTGGGTGCGACTGTTGCGTCTCATCAAAATCGAGTATTACATCGCATTATAATCACTGAAACTGTCTACACTGTATACTGTAAACAGTGGCTGTTTACTGACAAGCCTTAAAGGAGCCGCCCCTTAAAAATGGATCATTTCAGACAGAAGGTTAGAATGAATGTTTAAAAATAATAATTTTCCACACTATTTGCTTTTTTGTGCAAAAAAACTTGTCATGACCCCTTTAATGATGATAACTAACAACCTGTGCATGTTGTTCGATATCCATCTCAGAACTTCATGTCCTTTTTTTCTCTCAGGCAGCTGTGAAGGAAAGTAACAACGCTCAACGTACTCTAGAAAGTCAGCTAATGACCTTTCAGAGCAAAGACCCCAGCAAAGACTTCCGTATCAAAGAACTGGAGGGCAGCAAAAGAGCCCTGGAGCAGGAGAATGAGCTACTCAGGAAGAAGGTGGGCAAACCTCGGGATCTTCATCAAAATTCAATGTAATCTGTATTTCAATTGCACATGTTCAATAAATTACCAAAATCAATCAGCTTTGCTAATGCAAATATTTACTATAATATTGAATTATACTCACTTACAGCGTATTAAATTAAACAAAAAAGCTGTTTTTGTAACATTTTAATATATATATTTTATTATTATTTAAATATAATATGTGTGCAGTGAAGTGTGCCTTGAAATCAGCACAAAAGAAACATGGTTCATGGACCTTTAAACTCCTCACTCAATTCACACTGCAAACTCACATCTCAGTATAATCTACTTTGTAGACTGTGGCTAGTCCAATCTAACTATAAATGTTATAATATTATGTTTCAGTATTTACTGTTTATGTTTGTGCATTTATGGGTATCGCTTCTGCAGTTGGCAGGGCAGTGCAGTAGTTCCACCATCCAAATCAAAACACAGGAGCTGTCTAGAGAGTACGAACAGATGCTGAATGATCTACGGGAAGAGAAGGACAAGGAACTCAAGAACCTGCGGGTAAATAAATAATCAAGTATATAGGGAAGAAACAAAAAATGCAAAGGAGTTGATGATATTTGTACTCAATGTACAGGTGAATTTCAGACACATGGATTCAAGAACTGGAAAGTATGTGAAAACAAACTTAGGTGCATAACAAACATAGGAAAGCAGGAAAAATCAGACAAAAGCATTTTGAGTGCATGGATTGTGATCACGCACAGCAGCCCTGTATGATGAATGCCTGAGAAGCATGGAGATATTTAACTAGCTCAATATCAGGGAAATTCAGTAATGCTTGGCTCAGTATTGAGCCACATCAAATTATTTAATCAAAGTTCCAACGAATAATGGCTAATAAAATAGTTTATAAGCACAGTAGTGTTTATGCAGTAGTGCTTTGTTTACAGATTAACAGGGGTAACCACTATATTTCTGCTGTTCCATAAGTGGCGTCTACTTTCAGAGGCTGAATTTGTGATTTCATTCAGCGGGTCTCTTATTTTTGTTCAGACCAATATGAAGATCGAAATATATTTTTATACAGCTTACACACAGTGTTGTAAATTGGATTGATAAGAAGCTAATGTGCTTTCAAAAAATTTAGAATAATAAGTTATATATATATATAAATATTCTAGATATCAGTCCAGTCCAAAAGTTTGGAACCACTAAGATTTTTAATGTTTTTAAAAGAAGTTTCGTCTGCTCACCAAGGCTACATTTATTTAATTACAAATACAGTAAAAACAATAATATTGTGAAATATTATTACAATTTAAAATAACTGTTTGCTATTTGAATATATTTCACAAAGTAATTTATTCCTGTGATGGCAATGCTGAATTTTCAGCATCATTACTCCAATCTTCAGTGTCACATGATCCTTCAGAAATCATTTTAATATGCTGATCTGCTGCTCAAGAAACATTTAATGTGTACAATTGTACAAAATATTTGTGTACAATATTTTTTTTTCAGGATTATTTGATGAATAGAAAGTTCAAAAGAACAGTGTTTATCTGAAATCTAATCTTTTGTAACATTATAAATGTCTTTACTGCCACTTTTGATTGATTTAATGCATCCTTGTGAATAAAAGTATTCATTTCTTGAATTTCTTTTCAAAAAAATAAAAATAAAAATTCTTACTGACCCCAAACTTTTGAACGGTAGTGTATAATGCTACAGAAGCTTGTTATTTCAGATAAATGCTGTTCTTTTGAACTTTCTATTCATCAAGGAATCCTGAAAAAAAAGAAGTACACAACTGTTTTCAACATTGAAAATAATCATAAATGTTTATTGAGCAGCAAATCAGCATATTAGCATGATTTCTGAAGGATCGTGTGACACTGAATACTGGAGTAACGATCATATTTTAAATTAATATGTATAATCATTTATAATTTCAAGATCTTGACCAAAATTGAAATAACACCACAACATTTATTTCCATCAAAAGGCACAAAATGTTTTGGTCAAGATCTTCTATTGAAAATGCAAGAGTCGATCACTCTGTAAAGTCTACTCCAGCACATCCCAAAGACTTTCAATGAATTTAAGGTCTGGACTCAATTAAGGTGGCAATTCATGTATGAAAATGATTCATCATGCTCTCTCCCACCTAGTTTTGGCAAAAATATCGATATTTCGATATGTATCGATACTGAAATATCTGAAAAGATACCAGTACTCCTTTCTGCAGTAATTTACATCAATACCAGCTGCATGTTCTTGTTCTCCTCTGTGACAGCGAGTTGACACGCGCCTGCCTCCTCTCATCAAGTCATCTCATTTACTCCGGTTAAATAGTGTTGGTGTGACCGTGTCTGAATTTAGGCGCAGGATTGCTCATTCTACTCATTCCCGCAGATTTCGCACTCACATCTGAAGTGCACACATAACATAGGCCTAATATAGGGTTGGCTGATATGACCAAAATCTTATATCACGAAATGTGTAATTGTATATCACGATAACGATATACATCACAATATAGTTATTTTTGCTTTAAATAAGATTTTTATGATATCAAAATTTTTCATACCACTGAAATTTCAGAATTCTTATCACCAATTTCAATTTCATTTAAAAAATTAATACTAGCATAAAAAACTCTCACGCTTACTGAAGACAAATAAATAATGATAAAGAAATAGCAAAGAAAACACTACAATAGAACAAAGACAGACGAAATAGACCTACCTGAAAAAAAAAAACTTAAAGCACTAGAAATACATAAAATTTAAAAAGTAATCAAAGGTATAAAAAAACAGTGCATAGTCTTTACTGTGTAAATTAAATATACATTTATTCTTATTAAAGTAAAAAAAAAGCAAGCAGTGAGAGATTTTCTCTTTTTTGTTGTTTGAGTAGCATTAATAATACTTAAAAACTCAAGCCTTGTCTTTCTCAACTGTACCCTCACTTAAGACATAAATGGCTCTGTTTACTTGCAAATACATGGTCACTTTGACACATTGGGCTTTAACGGTTAAATACACATACCTATAAGGCTTCATGCGGATTCATGTTGGCGTCTCTCAGACATCGCTGAGAAACAGTCACTCAGAGAGTTCATGCATATGCTGAAATTAGTTGTCTTTCGCTGCTAATTGCGCTTCAACGGTTTAAAACCGCCTTCTGAGAAAAGAGGGCTCTGCGGAACAAAAGTGGGTGTTTCTACATTTGTGGGTGTTTTCAAACTGGTGGGTGTTTATAACTCATGCAATGAAAATGATCCCCTTCACCCTACCCCACCCCTGAACCCTACCCACACTCTGACGTGGGCAAATCAGGTAACGCTCTCAAAAACGCCTCTCTGTTTATGGCCTCACCCACTGATCTGGTAACTCCTATTACTGTCCTACAGAGACCTATACTTGTCAGTCTGAGAGAGGCAGGTTTCTTTACTTTACTTTGGTAGTGTGCTAGTCAGCACGAGCGCTGCACCGAGTTCCTTTTCAGGATATATTGTGCTTATAACTCATTTAAACATCAAGCACATCCCGCTCTTTATATTCTCATTCATGCATTTCATCACTCTGAAGTGTCATTAGTGCAATATATTTACATACTGCGATATATACGATATAGCAAAGTCTCTAACGATAGACATTTTATTTCCAGCCCTAGCCTAATACATGATAAAACCGTGCACATAATAAAACCGACTTAGCTATTATTGGTCAAACACAGTTAAAAACATTACCCATCTTGGTGAACGAAAAACATAGTCGTAAGCAATCCAGGAAGAATGTGTAACAGTAACAGTATTTTGGGTGCATGTGTGCGTCACATCTTAAAGGGGCAGCAGCCTAATAAACATGCCACTCTCTATGTTGTTGACATTAATCAAACAACAAAAGACATAGAGAAAATCACTTACTGCTCTTGACTGATTTAATTGATTTGCCTGTATTTATACAATGAAGATTATCCAATGTTACTTTAAATTTGATTACTTGATTTCCTAGACTTATAGATGGACAAAAAAATAAATAATATTAAAAATATCTATATGACAGTATATGCTTTGTTTTTCCCTGTGGTATCGATAACGGTATCGAATATTGATACTTTTCAAGGTATCGTTTCGAAGTTACAACACTAGACAACACTACTCCCAACCATTCTTTCACAATTTGAACCTGATGAATTTTGGCTTTGTCATCCTGGAATATGGCCATGATACGTCTTCCTGAAGTTCCTACATGGTTGTTTAAGAAATGAAAAACTACACACTCCATAAATTAGGGTTCAAAGAACTGTTCCCAAACATATAACATGCTAGAAACATAATCAATTAGTCCAATTAGTAGTATCAATTATAATCATCTAGTCAGAACTATCTATTTCTTTTTTTAGACTCAGCTTATAAAAATCCAGACCGAGCGCACCATAACACACACCACTGACAGCACCTTGGAACTGCGCATCACTGAGCTCCTGTCCAAACTGGAGCAACGTGAAAGCGTCATCAGACACCAGGAGGAGGTACGTCAACATACACCCTCATAGAGACAAAATGCTCTGACAGTGTTGTGTCAGAAACCTGCTGGAAAAACATAAAGCTCAATGAGTGGAGGAAGTCCCTATTTTTGAACTTTTATGCCTTTGTTAGTAAAAAAGGACAGTGTAGACGAGATGGGAAACAACAGGGAGGAGAGAGAGGGGCACAGGACAGGGAAAGGCCCTTGAGCCGTGACGCAAACTCAGGTCACCTGAGGCACATCTGCACTATATGTGCACTATATATAGTGCTGCCCACAAGGCTATTGCTCCGACAGGTGGTACATTTTTATGCCTTTTAATTTTTATCATGCCCTCTATGTAATATATATGCTGTCTGTCATTCTAGAAATGCCTCAGCAGCAATTTTAAGGTAAACCTGACTTAACTCAGGATCAACAGAATTACAGTTAATCTAGGTTTACTGTAAAACTAAAACATGGGAAACAATGTGTTAAATGTGACATTTTAAACTAGGGTTTAAAATATCATAGAATTAAATCAAGGTACAGTTGAAGTAGCAGATAAACCTTGATTTAATCCAGGTTAAAGATTATTTCAGTCGTTCATTCTGTACGCATTTCTTTTTTGTTAAATATGTTTGTTGGAAAAATAGATATTTAGTAATATGAATTATTTCAGAAGGCAGTATTGACATATTCAAGGAAAACAACATCTGTTTCTAAACGAATCACTGAAGGAGTGCATGGTTCTAATTATAAGGAGCGGCAATTGTCATCATAGTTGACATTCTTTCATTTCTTCCATCACTGCGTTACCTCAGCCTCATTACCCCTGAGGAATGTGAATTCATAGTACAATCTGACTGACAGATACCTCTCCACTTTTCTACTGGAGTACTTCATTCTGACCTTTGCATTCTCAGGAGATCAAGCGACTCAAACAGCAGAAGGTTGACAACTCCAGCAGTACGACGAGGACTGTTGTTACCAAGAGGTGTGTATGTGTGTGTGTGTTTTGTTTTTATTGCTTATGAATAGTCTGAATACCATGTGAAAAGTAAATTGCTAAATTGCCATTCAGTCTTAATGGTCATTGGAAACTCTTTCTTATCATGGAACAGATACATGAACCAGTACCCTATACTGGGTCTGCTGAGTGACGATTACCAGTACACACCACCCATTAAAGAGGACAGGACCGTCGTCATTGAGAGAACAGGAGAGGTCACCACACGACTAATCTAGATTGTAAGACTTGAAATTGTTTGGAATGGGAGGCATTTCTCCAGTTTTAGTGTAGAAATGGCTTTTTACCATGGTCTCTTAAAAGGGGTCATGTAAATTATTAAATGTTCTATGATATTTTGAAGCTTTTAGAAAAGAAGGGCATTTACATAGAGGTCTTAAAGGTACAGCAGCCAAAAAAAAAATACTAATGCTCATGGAAAGCTAAATTTTGAGTTTATTGGATAATTTATTATATTTAATATTACATACATACTACAATTTAAAAAGTTTGGGTCAGTAAGTTTGTTTTTTTTTTGTTTTTTGTTTTTATTGATACTTTATTTGGAAAAGATGCATTAAATTGATCAAAAATGACAGTAAAGACATGTATAATGTCAAATAAATGCTGTTCTTTTGAACTTTCTATTTATCAAAGTGTGGGGGGGAACACTTTTTACTCTTCATTAATCAGCACAACCATTTTCAACTAATAATAATACAGAATATTTGCATTCTGTTCCGACGCTCACATTCACATTGTAGGTGCTTTCAGCGGTGGACAGGGGTCACCATAAGCACTCTGACTGGTCTGCTGCCAATATCCATAACCATCAGTTTTGTTTGACTTGTGCCACAATATACCTTCTGTTGACTCGGACAGTATAGCCTTCATTGCTATCATGCATCGACGGCTGTTGGTAAATTCTCACCACTGCTGACCGGGAGCAACCCAAAAGCCTTGTTGTTTCAGAGATACTCTGAACCTGTCACCTTGTCATAACATTTTGGCCCTTGTCAAAGTCGCTCAAATTTTTATTCCTGCACATTTCCCCTGCATCCAATATGTTGATTACGAGAACTGGTTGTTTACTTGACCGATATGTGGCCGATATTCACTTTCACCTGTGACTGGTCACAGGTGTATATATATATATATATATATATATATATATATATATATATATATATATATATATATATATATATATATATATATATATATATATATATATATATATATATATATATATATATATATATATATATATATATACAGCTATGGAAAAAATTAAGAGACCACTCCAAGTTCAGAAATCAATGTTAAGTGGTCTCTTAATTTTTTCCATAGCTGTATATAATATATGTAATTTATTTTAAATTGTAAATGTAATCGTAATATGTAATCATATTATTTCAAATTGTATACATTCTTTCAAAAAACATAAAATTGTACCAACCTCAAACTTTCCAGCAGTAGTAGGATATGTGAAAGTGGTATATGAAGACAATGTTTGCTTTAGTTGCACTAGAAGTTTCACATAATTACCATAATTTCTCACCTTGTCGAGAGTATTTATCTTAAGCATGTGTTTGTCTGAGAACAGAACACTGAAGTACACTGTTCAGTAATTAATAATAGATCGCTCCCTGGCGTAGAGGGCCAATGCTAAATTCTTCCTTCTGGCATAAATGAATGATGTCATTGTATTCACTTTTTGCCAGTGACCTCATTATTTTATACACAATAAAAGATGAAAAACAAAATGATGCAATAAAGCAGAATGCATATTTAATAACATTTCTGCTTAGACAAAGAATTGCCAGTAAGCACCACAAAGAGCACAGAAAACAGAGGTGCTGTGTTCTTGCACCAGTTATAATATACTGTATGTTGCAGCATTTGAGCTCTATACAGCCTAGTGAATGTTTACATCGACACCAGCAGTGCCAGAACATATTAACAAAAGTTGAGTTGTGTTGAGTTGACAAATTTTGTAGTCATATTTTCAGAATGGATGAACCAATTTTTCAAAGTCTCATCACTGGGCGTACTTTCTGGGAAGGAAGCCAGCGTGTCTCTTATCCATTGAGTGTCCTACAAAGAATTTTGTTACTACAAAGAATGGTCAGAGCGGTTTGGCAGAAACATTTTATCACTCAGAAACTGTAGTAAAACTATACTATCACAACTACTTGAAATCTGAAAAACTGCTAAGCATTCTAAAGCTGTAATGAAAACTGACAGGGAAATTCCCAGAATTAGATAAGATAGTTATCAGGTAGTTAGTGAATATAAAATATGTTTTCCCGCTAAAATACAGCATGCAAAATTAGACTAAACTGTCTGATGAATTTGTTCCTGTGTTCTGTTATTATCAATCCTTAAACAACTGTTTCTTTCTGACAGGAATAAACAGGAAGAAGAAGATTTAGAGGCCTCTGCGTTTTCTCCGTCCAAATTTCATTCCCTCCCTCTCTTCCTGCATGCCACCCTCTTCCCAGTGGCTCCTATTGGTGACGGTGGTGCTGACTTAGTGTTTAGGCTTTAGAAGTGGATAATGCCGTATGGAGTATGAGCCAAGAAAAGCATTTAATGACACAAAATCTTCCGGAAACATCTTGTTTATTACGATATAGCATGACTATTGATATTTGTGTGTCATCTCTTCATATGATGCACCACAACCTCTAGTCACCACTACTGTAAGGATGTAAATATTTGGAGAGAAATGACTTGCAAGTATCATAAACCTTGACTGGAATGAAAGTTAAGCATTGTCAGTAATGTAAAAGGTGATTGCTGGTTTTCTTATTCATTTAGGTACATTAATTATGCTAATTTTATTATGTTTTTTATTCTTATGTCACAGAGGTGATGCTCTATATAGAAAAATAATGCATAAGGTAATAGTGGTCGACCAATACATGTTTTTCAATGGCCCACGCAGGTATCTGGAGAGCAGGATGACCCACTAAATACAAAAAGTTTGGAGTCGGTAGCATTTTCTAATGTTTCTGAAAGAAGGCTCAACAAGGCTGCAAAGCATATTTGATCAAACGACATTAAAACATTGTGAAATATTATTACTTGTTGAAAGGGCTGTTTTCTATTTGAATATATTTTAAATGTAATTTATTCCTGTGATGGTAAAGCTGTATTTTTAGAATCATTACTCCAGTCTTCAGTGTCACATGATTCTTCATAAATCATTCTAATATGCTGATTCGCTGCTCATGAAACATTTATTACCAATGTTGAAAACAGTTGTTCTGCTTAATATCGTTGTGGATACTTTTTTCAGGACTCATTGGTGAATACAAAAGTCACTATTTTATTTGATATTTTTCTTGTAACAATGTAAAATGTTTTACTTTCTTTTGATCAATTTAATGCATCCTTGCTGAATAAAAGTCTAAATAAAAATTTGACTGACCCAAAACTTTTTAATGGTAGTTTACATAGAAAATGTACACAAGAAACACAAAAATGTAAAAAAATAAATAAATTAAATAAAAGTAAAAAAAATAAGAAAAATATTTTTTAAATATTTTTTATTTATCTGTTTACAAAGCTGTTGGATATTGTAACTAACACAAGGGGGCGCCAACACAGTTATCAACCGATGGCAGATATGTTTTTTACAATCACTAGGACCCATTTCTCAATACTTGGGTGACTTTTTCAAAACTCTTCACACAGTGATCACAACATCAGTCTATGGGGCTAAACTGTGGATCATTCATCACTGCTTTGGCACAAAATGCATTCAGTGACTACATCTTTCAAATTACATGAATTCTTTTCTCACACAATTACTGCCTAAACTCCTGTACCTGGCCAATTTGCACATACTCTTTTCAAAACTGTTAAACTTAAGTCCAAACTTTAGCATAATACAAAATTGAATATTGAATATTGTGAAAATTGATTTTTATATATATGTGGAAGAATGAGTTGATTTGAGACCCTCACATGTATGAAGTGTTTTGGTAGTTTTAGTGCATTTTAAATGTAAAATCAACTGCTGTTGCCAAGTTGAAAGTTGGTTAGGAGAACTGCGTGAAGAGTTTTTAAAAAAACGTTAGTATTGAGAAATGTATCATGATTGTGAAAAACTAGCT
This sequence comes from Chanodichthys erythropterus, assembly GCF_024489055.1. Lineage (NCBI taxonomy): Eukaryota > Metazoa > Chordata > Actinopteri > Cypriniformes > Xenocyprididae > Chanodichthys > Chanodichthys erythropterus. The sequence continues at coordinate 1,415,465 of NC_090242.1, read as the reverse complement.
CTTGGTAGACCACTTATATGTAATGAAAGCTGGTGATGGGTTTTACTGCTTTAAAGTGATTGATAGCACATGGGGTAACTGATTGGTGTAAGATATCTAAATTCTAACAGCTATATGTAATTTTTTTTTTTTTTTTTAATCTGTCAAATGGTCAATTTTAGCCTATGTAAACATTGGTTGTTTTAAATAAAGTTAAACATAAAAACCTCCGTAAACATTTCTGTTTTTATAGTCTGAAACTACTGGGATGTTTTGTCATGGTATATATTGAATCTATTTCTAGAGAATCTGCCTGTGTTTTTACACATGAAAGGACATTTTTTTGGATGTGACTACAGAAATTCTCTTGAACTGTAAAGAAAATGATCTTTGATGTTAAATGCATCTTTTTTTTCCATTTGAAATGTGCCCTTTCAAATTAAACTTCACATTCAAATTAAACTTCACAGGCATCTACAGCATGTATCTCTTTTGGATGAAACTCTACATCTTGTAAATGTTTGTGCTTGAAATAAAGAATATTGTGACCTCTTGACATCTAAAGGTGTTTATTTCTCTTATTTTTTTTTTCTCAAATATTTGATTGTCATTTTAATTCATTATTAATTGCTTTGTTTTCTTTTATTTTGTTACAATAATGGTTTCAACGTTGTTTTCTGTCTGTTCCAGTTATTTTAGTGTCATAAAATAACCCTGGTATGAATTGCATAAAAATAAAGTCCAGAAATTACTAGTCCTTTTACCAGAGGGCGCTAAAAAACAACTTTTCCTTTCTATCACAGAACAGCTATTACAGTAACATCCCCTCCATCTACACATTGAGGTCATTATATCTGAAAGGGCTTGAATGCCATTTTGGTTCATTCATATCTTTGATACAATGGAGAAATTAATGTATTTCCCTCTTAAATGCTACCTATGATAATCCTAAAGTTAATTTTAGAATGCAAATGTTGCCACACGGTGCAAAGTTTGCAAAGAGATGCAGTAACTGATAATGACATAATCAGAGATAAAAATAGACCCTAAAGTCCACCATTAAATGTCCAGCCCAATGCCTGGTGTCCCACAACACCTACAAAGATTTTAAGAACAGATATCACCCCAGACTAATGACATTTCCCCCTTCACTCGTTTTCTTGCTCTCTTTTTGTCTCCAGTTGATCCCACAGCCCTGCTGTGCTGTACAGTGCAGTGGGAGAGCAGGGCCAGTAATGCAAAGGCATTGATTATGGCTGATAATTCAGAGCTTTGATGTGGATAATGCAGCCCATCTCTTCCTGCACTGGCCGTTCACTCCCAGCCCCTGGGGCCACAGAGGATATTGGGTTTACAGACACTGCTCAGTCTCTCTCTCTCTCTACAGTATATCACTCAGTCCATCTCTCGTGCACATTTTTATGTGCTTTGGCAAATTACAGTATTTCATTAAACAGCTTTGCATTAATTTATAAAACTGAATTTATTTATATTTATTAACTAATAATCTGATGATTGGTGAGGAGTTACAGGGCTCGAAATTAACTTTTTTACTTGGTAGCACTGGTGCTCCCAACTTGAAAAAGTTAGGAGCACCAACAAAAATTTAGGAGAACGACAACTAATATTTGTGTAGGTATATATATATATATGGCTTGACATTAAGTCTTATCATTTACTTGCTAGGGAAAAAAATTGATTTTTGTGTTGTAAATATAATTTACTCTGAAGCAATATTCTCATCAGTTTTTGTCAGCTTTGACATATTTAAATCTGCATATTTGTGATATTTACCCCAAGGGCGTTTTTTTTTTTTACCTTTATAAAGGGCTTTTTTTAATCTTATTAAATGTATGGTTTATCTTTCATTTTAAATTCCTAAATTTGATCAATAAATTCTAGAATAATTAGACTGTAATGAGTCGTCACTCAGGCTAGGATCCATTTGCATGCTTTTATTAGATAATAGCGTAGTAAAACAGGCAAGGTCAAACAGGGGCAAATAGGTATAACGGGACAGGCAGGATCATGGTCAGTAAACAGGCAATGGATCAGGGCAGGCAGATATCACTCACAGATCAGGATACAAAGCACAGGTCAGAGGTAGGCAGCAGAGAATCGTAAATCGTAACACAGGATCAGCAACAGACAGACAGAAAGATAGCGCTCAGAAATGTACACCGGGGCAATACAAGACTTTGCAATGAGATGATGTGCATGAGAGTCTTTTATAGTCCGGATAATGGGTTTCAGCTGTGTGTGATGATTGGTCCAAGATACGGGTTGATGGGAAATGTAGTGTATGTGTGTATGTGTCAATATTCGGGCGAGGGCTCCCTCCGATGGTCAGAGGAGGGAACCACAGAGTTCGTCTCTGTGACAGAGCCCCCCCCCCTGCGAGCGTCTCCTGGTGCGAGGAGGTAACTGATGCCGAGGTCTCCCACGTAGTCGAGGGGCTGGTCTCTCAGGATGGTTTACGTGAAACTCTTCCACGAGGTTGGGGTCTAGGATATCATCCGCGTTAACCCATGAGCGCTCCTCTGGACCATACCCCTCCCAATCGACCAGATAATGGAGAACTCTTCCTCGACGCCTGGAGTCCAGCAGTTCACAGACCCGATAAGCCTCCTCACCTTCCACCATGATGGGTAGGGGGCCCTGGTCACTGGACACCTCCTCCCCCTCCTCGCTGGGACCATCGGCAGGCTTGAGCAGTGAGACATGGAATGTGGGAGAAATATGAAAGTGATTAGGCAATGCAAGACGGAATGATACTGGTGTGATTTGTCATGTGATTTGAAATGGGCCAACATACCTTGGACTTAATTTCTTGCAGGGAAGTTTGAGACGTAAATATTGGGTGGAGAGCCATACCCATTGGCCGGGATGATACTCAGGACCCGGACGGCGGTGACGGTCAGCTTGTTCTCTCAGACGGCGTACAGCATACTGTAGGCGAGTATGAGCTCTATTCCAGGTGGCTTCACTCCGATTCATCCAGTCGTTGACAGCAGGTACGTTGGTAGGTTCTCCAGACCAAGGAAATAGCGGAGGCTGGAACCCCAGGATACACTGCAATGGAGTTAATCGGGTTGCTGGTTTGCAAATAGAATTCTGCGCATACTCTGCCCACAGTAGGTATCAGGTCATTTTGTTTAAAATCGCAGTATGAGTGGAGGAATCGGGTGAGTTCTTGGTTCAGATGTTCTATTTGACAGTAGACTGTGGATGGTAGCTGGAGGTGAGACTGACATTGATATTCAACGCTTGACAGAAGGCTGACCTTCTAGAGACGTGAGGTAAACTGGGGACCACGGTCGGACATTATATCCTCTGGTAAGCCGTATATGCGGAAAACCCAGTGAGTATGGTAGTGTGGCCGTTGGATACTGGGAGGTCGGTGACGAAGTCAATTGCTATGTGAGACCAGGGGCGTTGAGGTAGAGGTAATGGTTGCAGGAGACCAGCAGGTAATTGATGCGAGGGATTGTTCATATTACAGGTATGACATAGTTTCACAAATTGTCCTTGGGTAATGATGGCCACCAGAAGCGGTTCTGCAGGAGATGTATGGTTGCAGTGATACCAGGATGGCCAGATGAAGGTGAGTTGTGAACCATTTTCAGAATGCGGCTGCGGAAGTTCTCTGGAACGAAGACTTTGTCAGGTGGGCAGTCAGACAGGATTTTGTTTTGAGCATTGGCTTGCTCCAGCTCAGTCATAATATCCCACTGTATGGGTGCAATGACAAGAGAGGCAGGTAATACAGTCTCAGGATTTTGTGTTGTGAGCTCACCTTCGAACTGACAGGATAGAGTGTCCGCTTTGACATTCTTAGAGCCTGGTCGATAGGTGACTGTAAAGTGGAAATGAGAGAAGAATAGAGACCAGCGAGCTTGGCGGGGGTTGAGTCTTTTAGCAGTCTGTAAGTACTTGAGGTTCTTGTGATCTGTAAGTACCACAAATTTGATGCATGGCCCCCTCAAACCAATGGCGTCACTCCCCAAACGCAGTTTTCATGGCCAGCAACTCCTGCTGCCGTGAGTTTCCTAGAATGGTAAGCACATGGGTAAAGTTTAGGTGGGTTACCTTTCCTTTGAGAGAGTACTGCCCCAAGACTGGTACTGGATGCATCAACTTCGACGGTGAACGGGAGTGACGGATTGGGATGATGCAGGATGGGGGATGTGGTGAAGCGTTCTTTGAGTTGTTGGAAGGCCTGAATGGCGGTAGGAGTCCATCTGAGCTGATTGTGCCCCTTCTTTACCATGCTTGTGAGGGGGCAGGCTATGGAACTGAAGTTATGAATGAATCGTCCATAGAAATTTGAGAATCCCAGGAAACGCTGCAGCTCCTTGAGGGTATTGGATTGTGGCCAGTTGAGAATGGTGGTAATGTTCTTGCCCACGAAGAAGAAGCCAGCTGACGCCGGTGATGTGGAAGGATGTATGAAACCGTTTGCCAGTTCCTCTTCGATGTACGTTTTCATAGCCTCTGACTCCAGGTTGTGACTCCAGGTTGTGAAGATGGGGCCTTTAGGAGGAGAGATCAATTGCACAATCATAAGGACAGTGAGGAGGTAGCTGAGAAGCACGCACCTTGCTGAAGGCTATGGCCAAATCGTGATATTTGCTGGGTAAGTTGAAATCGGGAGTGGATTCGGTGGATTCAGCGGCCTGGATCGCTCTGACAGGTAGGGGGGATGAATGAAACAGACATTTGGACTGACAACGTTCGTTCCAGTGTGTAACCATGGCAGAACTAGGATGATGGAAGAGGTTGAAGTGGGTAGAATGTGCAATTGAATAGTCTCTGTATGTTATATACTGGTTTGCATGGTGAGTTGTTGGGTTATGGCGTTAACATGTCCGGAGCCCAGCAGCCGGCCGTTCTACGCCCCTGTGTCAGGTCCATCAAGCAATCACCAGCTCCTTTTCCATCACTAGGGTGATCAAAAACCTCTCTAAACTTCTACATGAAGTACTCAAATGAAGGAAAGGCAGCCCCAACATCTCTCCAAACAGCAATAATCCACTCCAGCGCTCTCCCAGTGAACAATGAACAGACGAATGTGATCTTCCCTGCTTCGGTGGTGTACATTGCAGGTTGCTGACTAATGAAAAGGGAGCATTGAAATGAAGCCCTTACATTTTGTGGGATCGCGGTCGAATTTCTCTGGCAGTGAGAGGCGTGGATTCCCCAGTGACGGCGTTCCTGCTGCGTGGGTAATGGCAGCTGCAGCGGTGTTTGTAGACCTTGCAGCGCCTTTACCAGTTCCTCCGTGAGTGTTGTGAGACGGTTGAGCTGGTGTTGGTGTGCAGCAAGCTGGCTGGCTTGGGCTGACATGGTCGCACACAGGTGAGAGAAAGCAGCTGGATCTTGTGCTGGCGAAGTCTTCTGTAATGAATTGTCACTCAGGCTAGGATCCATTTGCAAGCTTTTATTAGATAATAGCGTAGTAAAAACAGGCAAGGTCAAACAGGGGCAAACAGGTATAACAGGGGACAGGCAGGATCATGGTCAGTAAACAGGCAATGGATCAGGGCAGGCAGATATCACTCACAGATCAGGATACAAAGCACAGGTCAGAGGTAGGCGGCAGAGAATTGTAAACAGGTAACAAACAAGATCAGCAACAGGCAGACAGTCAGACAGAAAGATGATGCTCAGAAATGTACACCGGTCCGGGGCAATACAAGACTTCACAATGAGATGATGTGAATGAGAGTCTTTTATAGTCCGGATAATGGATTTCAGCTGTGTGTGATGATTGGTCCAAGGTACAGGCTGATGAGAAATGTAGTGTGTGTGTCAATATTCGGGTGAGGGCTCCCTCCGATGGTCAGAGGAGGGAACCACAGAGTTCGTCTCTGTGACAAAGACACTATGGGGCTGTTACCAATTAAATTATATAATTTACACAAAAAATTGCATTAAATTGCAAAAAACTGCATTAAATGATGTTATGAGTTTGTTTAAAAAATAAATATACAAATAGGAAATATTGGAAAGAATGATACTTTCAAACATGAAACTAAACCACCAGTAGGTGGCGGCAGGTGACTGTCTTATTGAGTGAGTCATTGAGTCATTCATTCAAACGATTAGTTCAAATGGCTGATTCATTCAAGAATGAGGCAGTTCTTTATGAAAGGGTCATTGAATCTTTGATTCAAATGATTCATACAAAAAGCTGAATCATTCAGTAATGAAAACAAGGCAGAGTGTTGCTGCGAGATGCACGATGGTTCTGCTGTGACCTCTGTTTGGAACAATTTTCACTGCTGAAACAGAACAAAAAAGTCAATATCGTGTCTAAATGTAAGTGATTTCATTTTAATTTATTCAACTGTTGAATGAAATCAATGTCACATTTTCAATCGTGATGGTGGAAGACAGTGATCTTCTTGGTTGTGTGATGTTGCTTAACATTATAAATATAAAAACCCCACATTTTGAATTTTTACCACAGTATATTCACTGAGTTTGTGTGTGCTGTGCTCGTTTGTTTCCATTTCTCCTCGAGAGGCTGCACAACCTTGTTACCATCAGTACATATTATATATTATTATTTCGATTGCCACTTACACTAAATGTAATAAAATCAGTGTCATTCTCATGTTTTGGTGACTCCCTATTTTTTTTAAAGCGTTCAAGTGTTAATGTTGACCCTGCTGTAACTGTTCTTTTCATCTTCTCTCTTCGGCTCTTTACATTTTGCGCGCTAGTTAGCTCCCGGTCACAGTGAAAGGGAGATTGATGGCTATATTAACCAGCCTAAAGACTGCTTTAAACTTAAGAACATAAAGATGAAGTTTAATTGGTTGTGTGATAGAACGGTGGACTGGTAACTGTATCAGCTGGCAGCAGGCACATAGTAATTAGCGAACATTTTGTAGAGAAATGAAAACAGGTCGCACCTCAAGGATTATTTGCACTCACACACATGCTCCCCAATATATTTTGAGGTCGCACGCATTAAATTTAGGGAGCATATGCGGCTAAAATGGTCGCAATTTCGAGCCTTGAGTGAGGACAATGAGAGTAAAGTGATGACATCTTGGTAGGTCCTCACTTTCAGAGACCACTTTAAAAGCCTGTTTGAGGGTCAAGACTTGATTTTAGGGATAAGGTTATAATTAGGTTAAGGGTAGGTTTAGGTTAAGGGTTCGGGTTAGGCAATTAGTTGTGATTGGTAAGGTTAGGGTAAGGAGCTAGAGATTGCATTATGTCAATGAATGTCCTCACAAAGAAAGATCTACAGTACAAGAATGTGTGTGTGTGTGTGTGTGTGTGTGTGTGTGTGTGTGTGTGTGTGTGTGTGTGTGTGTGTGTGTGTGTGTGTGTGTGTGTGTGTGTGTGTGTGTGTGTGTGTGTGTGTGTGTGTGTGTGTGAGCGCACACATTGTTGTGATTTATGAGGACACAAATTTGTCATATTTAAAATAGCTTTAAAAACATACTAAATGTTTTATTAAAAATTTATAAAATGCAGAATGTTTTCTGTGATGGTTAGGTTTTGGGGTAGGGGTAGTGTAGGGGGATAGAATGTACAGTTTGTACCGTATAAAAACCATTACACCTATGGAATGTCCTCACTTTGATAGCAAAACAAACCTGTGTGTGAGTGCATGTGTTTTTGTGACATATCAGGGCACAAATTTGTATAATTACATGGGTATGACAGGTATTACAAGGAGAGGGTGACTTATGAGGACATTACCCCATCTCCCCATTTTTCAAAAGGCTTATAAATCATACAGAATTAGTTTTTTGGGTGTTTTTTGTTTTGTTTTTTTGAGAAAGTAAAAATGTGCACAGTTTCCTGTGATGGGTAGGTTTAGGGGTAGGGTTGGTGTAGGGCAATAGAAAATACGGTTTGTATAGTATAAAAACCATTATGCCTATGGAATGTCCCCATGATCCAGAAAAAACAAACGTGTGTGTGTGTGAATACCTGTGCTGCATCCTCTGAGTGTGTCAGGATGTGTTTCTCTTGTGTAAATCATGTGTTCCATGTTCTTTTTTCCTCTGTTTCTCCAGTGTGTCTCCACTGTATTTATTTAGATGTGTCTGTTTGTGTCTGGAATCCTTTGCATGCTAGCTTTTTTTACTGACTGTTTTTCCCGTAGACACTGATTCATGTGAATAGACGCAGGCTCATTTGACAAAAGAAAGGAACCAACTGATTTTTTGTTAACATTGAGCTGTGCTTGACTTAGACTTAATGAACGTTCAGTTAGTGCTGTTTTTGCATTGGCAAATTTTATGCAAAACATGTTTATTTTGTATTTTAGACACATCATCTCACAGGTCCTGTGGATTTAAAACACACTTTTAACACTAACAATACTTTATTTAATTTTAAGACCTCTGTTATTTTGAATCAAGAAAGGTCATATCCACCACTGTCAGGGTTTTGTTTAATCTGTTTAAGACTGAGTTGGTTTTGCACTGTTTTCTGTTCCTGTTTCCTTTGTTCCTGCTTCTCGCTTTGTGTCTCATTTCTTTGATTAGTGCATTTAAGCCCTATGTTTGGTTCAGTTCAGTTTCTGTTATTGTTGCTTACTACATGATTGTTCAGTTCTGTGTCCTGAGTACCCTGTGTTTTGTTAAAATAAATGAAAACTGCTGTGATAAGATGCTTTTTCAACTTCCTTTGCAACCACCTGTGACAGAATAACGGACCTAATCAACATGGATCTAGCAGCAGTCAGAATCCTCCTGCTCTCGCAAGGGAACCAGTCCTTGGGGGCACACACAAGCAATTCTGAACTAACAAAATCTACTGTTGTTCATTACAACGACGCCTGCCCGGAGACGAGGATCTTAATGGACTATGTTGTATGGGTCCTTTTCCACAATGGTTCCCTATTTACAATCTGCAGAAGCAGGGAGGAAATTAATGCTCCTGCCACCACCAACAGCCCAGCACCAGCGATACCTGTGCCCCCCGCAGATGATGAGCCCGAGCCTTCAGTGACAGATGAACCGAAGTCGAAAAGAGTGCCCAAAATCGCACAGGAGTCCGAGCCAACAAAGTCTGACCAGGTGAGTGAGACTGAATCATCGCTCATGCATGAGGATATACTGGAGTATTAGAGAATGTTTTGAACCCCCTCGGTGGTCAAGGAAGGAGCACTTATGGACTTTGAGAGTGAGTCCATCCTGCACTACCTCCCACTCCCACCCCCTCTACCTGTGTTGTCTAATTCTAATGAGAATTCTCTGCCTATTCCTCAATGGCCATTTATGGATTTTATGCCTGTATTGTGTGTTACTGTAAAGCCTGCCTACCTCTCCACCTCAGATTCTGATGGACTTCAGTCGGTTCAAGCTATTTGGAGTGCAAGTCGTAAACCTCTACCAGGCAGCACTGGTTGTGGGGAACCTTGTGAATCTCACCGCAAATATCCAACTGAAGGTGCTGCCAGGGTCGAGAGGACCAGGGCCAGAGTGGCGGAGGAGGTGATTGATCTGTCTTGCCACTCACATGGCAGGCTAAGCAGTCTTTGATTAGGGGTTCAATCTCCCTATCTATTCCCAGCCACCACACCTGGTCTCGGCAGCACTATTTAAGCTTCACTATGCCCAGGTGGCCCTCATGCACCACTGCTAACACAAGCGCACAAAGGGGCCCTGAGACCTCGAGCCAAAGCCCACAAGCCATGAATTCCAGCAGGACAGCTTGTCTTTGATCCAGGAAAATGCAGCTAGTTCCCCTGATATATTTGATGGCCATCCATCCAGATGCAGGGATGGAGCAGGAAAAAAGGTCAGCTACCACACTGTCATGGCCTGGGGTAAACCTCAGACTATAATTATACTGGCGAAGACGGTTGTACCAGTGATGCAGTCTCATTAGTTTGTGGCCTGTTCCTGATATCACCAGCAATGTCACTAGGGCATGATGGTCTGTCCTCAGTGTGAAATGGCGGCCATAAAGGTACAGGTGCCATCTTTTGCATGCCCAGATGCATGCTACTGCTTCTCGCTCCCCCACTTAATACCGCTGATCCGTTGGATTAAGCAAAGGCTATGGGCCTTTCAACGCCACTGTGACAGCACAGCTCTGATGGCTGTGGCGGATTCATCTCAGGTGACCAGAGTTTCACCGGAAGTGCTGAAATATGCCAGCACTGGGGCACAATGTCAAGATCCTACAGATTAGGTGTTAAGGGCACCTGCAGATAACCCTCTCTTAGACCCAGCTTAAAGAATACTGTAAAACCATAGAATGCAGCTCAACTGACAACCATCATGAAGGGCCAGGAGAATGTGGTGTAGTAATTAAATAACAGGGGTGATGGCGGGATTCAGGAGAGGTTTGTGGGTAAATGTGATGAGGCAAGCCAGCCCTTTGAACAGTGCTGGCCACTGTTGTTGCCACGTTGTTGTCACAACCAGAATAGCGAACGCCAAAGCACTGAAAAGATCCAACCCCATTAAATATGCTCCCTTATGGGAAAAATGGAATACAAAGAGGGCAGTGTTCTTTTCCCATAACAAACAGACAATTTAAGTGACCCCAGTCACTTAACCCAGTTTATATTTTGGAGTTGCCATACCCACAAAGGGCAGTAGATGGGGCAGCCAGGGGGAGCGAGTAAAAAAAAAAAAACGTTCTGTAGGTGTTTGCATTCAGAATAGATAGCCCCTGTGTACAGCAGCAATGGAATTTATACATAATTTAGGGATACAGTACATGATTTGACATGACATGCGGGCTTAGTTTTGTTTGTCAATGTGGCTGCACATTCTGCTGCACTCTCTACTTAAAATGCAATGGCTCTCAACAGTGATAGATAGTCAGCATTCAACAGCAGAACTCATTATTTGTTCAATTAGTTGATTGCGAATTATTTCATTGCGCAGAACACTAACTTCACAGGAGTTTGCCAGTCCTCTCAGATTACTCTCAGAGAAGCTGGTTGCACCAGCGAAATATGAACAGCCACTGCAACATGCTCTGTGTTCATTTAACAGAGTCACAGCCTCGTCACAAGTGGCGTCGTTGTCAACATTGATCGTTCCGAGCACTCGCTGTCTTTCTGCTGTTATGATCACCATCTGTTCCTGTCAGATCCCGGACTACATTACCCATAATCCTCTCTGCCAATCACCTGCACTCACTCCACCAATCACTATCACTAATCACCACACCCAGCTGCAGTACATTAACAGGACTATAAAGGACCTTCACTCACACCACCTCACCGCGAGGTCTTGATTCCTTGTGACAATTCTGAGTGGGTCCTTGTATCCTGTCTGCCTGTGATTGATCTTGCCTGTTCCCATTTATTGACCCGTTGCTGCCTGTCCTGACTCTTGCCTTGTATACTGTTCTGTGAATGATATCCGCCTGCCTCGATCTACTGCCTGTGCCCTGACTACGATTCTGCCTAACCCTCTGCTGTACCTGTTTGCTCCTGATTTACCCTGCCTGTACGACCACGCTTACTTTTGTAATAAAAGCTTGCATATGGATCTTACCATGACTCCCGCCTCGTTACATCCGCACCTAGGCAGTGTGGAAGCAGTGCTTTTTTCTGGCTGGGCTAACTTCAGTGATACCAGGCTGCAACGAGATAGAGTCAGGGGTAGCTGCAGGGCGGAGTAATGGGCGTGCCAAAAGAAGGCGTGGCGACAGACAGACAGCTTTTGCAACCAGTGATAAGGACCTTTCTCCATGCCCCTATTTTTTGGCATGCCCCCAACCTTTCGTCACGTCCATTACTCAAACCTGTTGTTACCCACACTTGGAGAGATAAGATTCAAAGAACTGCGGCCAGTGGGGGCCATGGTATGAGAGGCTTGCCAGGGAGTGTGAGGAAAAGCGCCATTGGGGGTAAAGAGCAATCAGCCATCCTCATTGCCAAAATGTAACATGCAAAGGAAACCAAGAGACAGAAAATTCCTTTCAGCAACTCTGTGCTTTTATATTTACTTACATTCTCACACTTTTGCGAATGGTTTATCGCTTCAAAATGATTGGTGATATAGCTGATGGAAATGCCATTTGCCGATAAGATTTCTCAAATGTTGACAACATTTTTCCGAACCTGTTATCTTTAGTGCATAAATTCCATGTCGATATTTTAAATGTTGCAAAAGTTATTTTGGAAATCCTTTTTATCGAGAAAAAAGGGCTTTAACACAAATAAATGTGGTGTCACATGACAGAATTAGCCTATACATGCAGCGTCCGTGTTCGTGGTGTTGCTCCCGTTAAAGCACTGTAGTTTAAAGGTGCCCTAGATTCAAAAATTGAATTTACCTCGGCATAGTTAAATAACAAGAGTTCAGTACATGGAAATGACATACAGTGAGTCTCAAACTCCATTGTTTCTTCCTTCTTATATAAATTTCATTTGTTTAAAAGACCTCAGAAGAACAGGCGAATCTTCACATAACACAGACTGTTACGTAACAGTCGGGCTCATTAATATGTACGCCCCCAATATTTGCATATGCCAGCCCATGATCGAGGCATTACACAAGGGCAGCCAGTATTAACGTCTGGATGTGCAGAGCTGAATCAACAGACTAGGTAAGCAAGCAAGAACAATAGCAAAAAATGGCAGATGGAGCAATAATAACTGACATGATTCATGATAACATGATATTTTTAGTGATATTTGTAAATTGTCTTTCTAAATGTTTTGTTAGCATGTTGCTAATGTACTGTTAAATGTGGTTAAAGTTACCATCGTTTCTTACTGTATTCACTGAGACAAGGGCCGTCACTATTTTCATTTTTAAACACTTGCAGTCTGTATAATTGTCACGATCACCGTCTGCCCCTGTCTAGTTCTGGACTCCATTTCCCATCATCCCCCTCGCCAGTCACATGCTCACACTCACCACCAATCAGCATCGGCCACATCCACCCTTGCAACCTCACTGATCACCACAGCCAGCTGCAGCTCATTTACAGGACTATAAAAGTCTGTCACACACACCACCTCACCGCGAAGTCTTGATTACCATTGTGTCATTTCTGAGCGTTTCTATCCTGTCTGCCTGCTTGTTATCGTTCCTGCCTGTTTCTTGTTTTTGACCCATTGCTGCCTGTCCTGATCTTTGCCTGTCCCTTGACTACGACTCTGCCTGTTCCTCACTGTTCCTGTTTGTTCCTGTTTTGACCCTGCCTGTACAACCACTCTCATTTGTAAATAAATGCTGCACTTGGATCTCCCGCCTGAGTCTCCAATCACTACAGAAGACTTCGCCAACTACGATCCAGCAGTTTCTACGAGTGTGTCCAGCCTCAGCATGGACCCAGCCATATGTCTTGTCAGCCTTCATCAAGGTAACTGTACCCTGGAAGCACATATTCAAAAGTTTCTGGATATAGCCCACCTATCTGATCTACCTGACTGTGCCTTCATTGACTTTTTTATTTATGGATTAAACGAACCTCTTAAGGACTATGTATTCACCAATGGTCCACGAGGGTCGTTCGTGGAGTTCTTGGACTTTGCCCTGCTCACAGCTGGTTCAACTTTTACTGTGGGGGTCGCGGAGGAACGCGACATCACGCTGAACCACATAATGGCGGCCGCTACAGAAAATGGCGGATGCGGCAACGCCCCATCATGTCTTCGCTGATCGCCCAGAGCAACGTCACGCCTTCGCTGATCGCCCAGAGTCACGTCATGTCTCCGCTGATCGCCCAGAGTCACGTCACGTCTCCGCTGATCGCCCAGAGTCACGTCACGTCTCTGCTGATCGCCCAGAGTCACGTCACGTCTCCGCTGATCGCCCAGAGTCACGTCGCGTCTCCGCTGATCGCCCAGAGTCACGTCACGTCTCCGCTGATCGCCCAGAGTCACGTCGCGTCTCCGCTGATCGCCCACAGTCACGTCTCGTCTCCGCTGATCACCCAGAGTCACGTCACGTCTCCGCAGATCGCCCAGAGCCACGTCATGTCTCTGGATCTGTCTAAGGGTGCAGAGGACTACGTTCCAGTGTGACTGATCCACCGCTGATTTCAGCACAAGCGGCTGGCAATCCTAAGCCTCCGCAGGCCGCTTCGATCTCAAGTCAGCCGGCCACTTCGCACTGAAGCCCGGCGGTCGCTTCGCACTCAAGCCCGGCAGTCGCTTCGCACTCAAGCCCGGCGGTCACTTCGCACTCAAGCCCGGTGGCCGCTTCACTCTCAAGCCCGGTGGCCACTTCGCACTCAAGTTCGTCGGATGCAACGCTCTCAAGCTCGCCGGCTGCAACGCTCTCAAGCTCGCCGGCTGCAACGCTCTCAAGCTCGCCGGTTGCAACGCTCTCAAGCTCGCCGGTTGCAACGCTCTCAAGCTCGCCGGTTGCCACGCTCTCAAGCTCGCCGGTTGCCATGGACTCAAGCGCCCTGGATCCGATGGACAAGATGCGTGCTTTGCCAGTGCCCATGGGCAAGATGGCCGCCCCCTCGGAGCTTAAGGATATAGGGAGCGTTCCAGCCATTGAGTCTGCTCCACAGACCGCTCCAGTCGGTGAACCATCGCCTCACTCTCGGAGGAAGAGGAGGAGGAGGAAGAAGGCGTCCTCCTCTCCGCAAGACACAGACGCCCTTCAAGAGGCCGCTGTGGGCCTGGAGACCATTCCAGAGGTTCGCATCCCCTCGCCCTGCCAGCACCACCCAAACGCCTTGCCCTGCCGGCGTCATCCGAACTCCTTGTCCACGAACCTGCTACGGGCCCCGCTGAAATCCCCAAGAACTTTTTTGGGGGGGGCAGTGTACCTGAGGGTGGGGAACTTGTGGGTGGGGACCCTGCTCAACCATGGGCCCCTGAACTGCTATGGCCATCTATGAACTCTGACCCACTGGGGTCACCTATGGACTCTGACCCGCTGGGGTCACTTATGGACTCTGACCCGCTGACCCGCTTGAGCCACCTGACCTGCCGTGGCTGCCCGAGCCACCTGACTTGCCGTGGCTGCCCAAGGCCCCGGACCTGCCGTGGCTTCCTAACACCCCTGACTCACCGTGGCTGCCCGAGGCTCCTGACCCGCCGTGGCTGCCCAAGCTCCTGGAACCTGCACTGGAGATCCGTTCCCGTTCCTCATTAGATGCACCCATCCCCCATCCCTTATAGGTGTCCTCTATGGCGCGAGGACGCGCCTTCCGGGAGGGGGGCGCTATGTCACGATCACCGTCTGCCCCTGTCTAGTTCCGGACTCCATTTCTCATCATCCCCCTCGCCAGTCACATGCTCACACTCACCACCAATCAGCATCGGCCACATCCACCCTTGCACACCTCACTGATCACCACAGCCAGCTGCAGCTCATTTACAGGACTATAAAAGTCTGTCACACACACCACCTCACCGCGAAGTCTTGATTACCATTGTGTCATTTCTGAGCGTTTCTATCCTGTCTGCCGCAGCAGTGATGTCACCTCGGCTCCTGCAGGAGCTCAGTTCTGGCTAATTCCTCCACTGCCGCAGCAGTGATGTTGCCTCGGCTCCCGTAGGAGCTCGGTTCTGGCTAATTCCTCCACTGCTGCAGCAGTGATGTTGCCTCGGCTCCCGCAAGAGCTCAGTTATTCTGGCTATTCTCTCCACTGCCGCCGCAGTGATGTCGCCTCAGCTCCCGCAGGAGCTCAGTTCTGGCTAATTTCTCCACTGCCGCAGCAGTGATGTCACCTCGGCTCACGCAGGAGCTCAGTTATTCTGGCTGAGCTTGGAGCCCTCTCCTCGGACAGCACACCAAATACGCATACTACTACGCATGCTATTTTACCATCTGATTATTTGTAAGGGTGAACTCGTGAAATGATGTTTTATTAACAAAATTCGGGAGGAGCAACGTTCAAATAATCTGACTAATCATCACGTCATTTCGGCCAGCTGTCAGCTGTCAGCAATCAGTAATCAACATATCTACCCAATCAGCATATATAAAGCATATATATAAGACACGGTCAACTCACCCATATTCCTCGACAGTTTGACAGCATCCCTCCTCCACCCCGTCTCCTCACACCTGCCCTGGTTACTTTCCTAACCAGAATGGGGGGGGATAATCTGTGTTCGGGCCAAAATACAGAGCTCGGAGCCCTCTCCTAGGACAGCATGCCAATAAACACATACTACTACGCATATAAACACATACTACTATGCATACTATTTTACTATCTGATTATTTGTAAGGGTGAACTTTAGAAATGTTATGTGACAATAAGCCTCAGTTTAGCTAATGCACAAGATTTAAAAAAAAAATAAAAATAAAATGTTTTTACACAAATAAAATGTATTAGGTCACAGCTGCATATTTCTCTAGAAAAAAAAAAAAATTAACAGCGATTTGATTTTTTTGATCAGTTTGATGTTATTGAACTCTAAAACCAGAACGAATAACTCTTTTGCTTTGAATGCATTCCTGGCCGTGTCAAACCGCTCCTGGCTTGACTGCATGTTCAAGGCTTTAAAGATTGTTGCAATATGCAAAGACTGAATATTTGACTGACTTTTTATGGAGCCTAAATATTTTTGCATACAGGACAACTGAGCTACAGTGTCCAAACCAGGGCTTCTTTAAATAAAGGCAGTAAAGTCCTGTCAGACAAGCTGCTTCACTTCAACTGTCGTCTTCTTATATTTCATATTTAATAACATTATATGTGAAAATAAGCAGTAGGTTACTGGCGAATTTCAATTGTCTCATTACTCTGTACATTTTACAAATATTTGGGACTCAAATAATAAGTATTTGCAATATACGCAAAATTATGTATGGAAACGGCTCAAGGGCAGATTTTTTTTTGTGATATAGCAAAACTTACGCAACAATGAAATTTTTTAGGGATGACGTCATCACATACACCATTTTATTGGTAAAAGGCCAACTGAATGGAAACAGTCTTGAATTTTGCAAATATTTTTTTGTGCATATTTGCTTGATCAATAACAAAACAGTGCAAAAACTGGATGCAAACTTGTCTATTAATAGGGAACAACGAGGGAGGACTGGTGGGGCAAATTAACCAATAATCAGGTAACAAGATGGGTGGGGTTAAGACAATAGACAGGCCAGCAAACACAGATCATAAGCCATGTGCTTAAACAAAACAAGACACAAACACGAAGCTAATGAGAACACTCACAAGCTGCATGTTCACACAAAACATGACATGAAAGCACACGGCCGTTAAAACACGAGCCGCATGCTACACAGAACACGACAACACAAGAGCACCTAACCAAAGAAAACAAACCAAGCGCTCACAAAACACGCAAGACAAGAGTGCGTGTGTGAAAGAACACACAACCCGTGCGCTCAAAAAAGACAGAACGTGGAGCGTGAGTTTCCGAACCCCCATTGTGAAGCAGAAACTGAACTAGACATGAGTGCCGGGATCCAAACACCACACTCCAAACATGAAACAAGACACGCAGAAAAGAAAGCACAAGGCTCAAAGACAATACAATACAGGAGTGTCAGGGCTCTGTCACAAAACCAAGAATAAACTATACTGCAGAGAATCCTGACAGAACACTTTATTTCCTATGCATTATCTATGTTTACAGTTAGATTTAGAATTAATAAATGTTGAAATGGTTGTGTTTTTAAAGTTTTTACCCTGACAGCAATATAGTGTCGGCCCAGATCCGGCCCACATCTGGTCCGTGTGTAATCTATATGTACCAGATGTGGGCCAGATCTGGGCCACATTATGTTGCTGTCAGGGATACTTTCCACAAAACATTCTTGAGTGATATCCAAAACTGATTAATTAACCTTTTGAAAAGATAGAGCCTTTCTAGTCAATTCAGCTTGGCATTATAATTGAATATTAATCACCATCCACTTTCACTGTCTTGAAAAGAGCAGCTTGGACATTCTGCTTAGTATCTCACTTTGGGTTTTATAGAAAAAAGAAAATAGTACAAGGTTAGAACAAAATGAGAGTAAGCAAATGAAATGATTTTAATTTTGAGGTGAACCATCCCTTAAAGGGCATACAAACTGCTCATCATCAGTGTATGGAGACTGCAGCAAAAGCTTTGAGTAAGTTTTTCTGGATGTGCTATTAGGCCCTGTCTACTCTAAACTCAGCAGTGAGAGAGACTGATTCAGACAGAAGTGCTTCCGCCCCAGGTTCATATTTCCTCACTTCTTGCTGCACTTCAATAATTAATATTCATAATCGCATATAATGTCAGCAGAACACCCTCAGCTTCCTCTGCGGAATGACTGATCCCATCACCAACATAATTTTCCATTGTCACATCAGCATATATTAATAGCTTTATTCTACATTGCATGCAGCTGAAGTTGGCAAGCACTGGCCAGCCTGCCAGTGGGTGGTCACTCAATCCAATCAAGTGCAGTGACACAAATATGAGTTAAAAAAGTCTAAGAAGCAAACATTTTGCAATATTATTTCTGTTCTTTTTCTTTCTTTCTTTCTTTCTTTCTTTCTTTCTTTCTTTCTTTCTTTCTTTCTTTCTTTCTTTCTTTCTTTCTTTTTTTCTTTCTTTCTTTGGATGATCAGATTGCTGATCAGTGGGATGTGGAGGACTTGAAATGAAATTCACCACTGTATTTGGTCCGACTGCTATAACCGTAGCTGATGTTTCATTACAGTATATATTCTTTTTACACTATTTCAACAAGGAGAAACACTGTAATATTAATAACATTAAACTATAATGTTTATATTAATGCATAATTTATTAAAATCAAATATAATAAATTAAATACTACATTATGAAGCATATTTCACGTATCTTATATTTGTTATAGTAACTGTTATTTGTATGTATGTATAAGGGCTGTAACAATATATTGTGTCACAATATATCGAAATACAAAAATGCAACAATGTATCATGGACAGTATCATGGATAGTGACAATCTGTATTGTTTATAATTACCCAAAATGAAAATTACTGTTTGAGAAAAAAAATCATGTTTACACAGTTTTAGTGTCAGTACTACTACATTAAACTACTATATAATGTTGAATACAATGATAATAGTGCAATGGGGGAATATTTGTTGGTCCTGAGAATGCCAGATGTCTTATGTTACCATTAAAAAGTGAACTACATTATTTTAAATATATCTAGTCAGTGACAGAGTGCAAGAATATTCATCTAAAATAATTCTGTATTTTCAGCTTCTGAATCGTGAATATTTTTATTCTGGTGTCACCATTGTCTGGTGCATTGGGTTACCAGCACCAAGTCCAAGCCTATTCATTCCCATGCCCAATGTAAAACCAAATTTAGCATTTTAATCAGTTGGACTTGGAGTAGCGCAAAAATATATTGTGAGTTCAGTATCGTTATGAGTATCGAATCGTGACATCGTTACTCCCCTTATGTATATATATGTATAGTATATATATATATATATATATATATATATATATATATATATATATATATATATATATATATATATATATATGCTTTTTACAAGAAAGAATCTCGTAACTACAGGAATTACAAGGGCACGTGAACACACCTTTGATCTTCAAGATCTTGTAAGCCATGTTTACATTTTTAATATTTAATATTTGCAATAGTAATGATAATGTGTATTGTGTAGTGATTTTTACTTTGTCCATCCAAGGACGCGAAGTAAAATAGGGATTGGTACTCACGTCACCGCTGACGTTGTGATTTTGGATCACACGTCTCTTAAGGTGTGGTTATGAGTACGTCAGATAACCACTTTCCCCCCCTTTCCCTAGTTCAGGGCACCGGTCAGGGTCTTTCACTCCCTACAGGGGCTTTCATTCATTTAGAATTAATGTAAAGTGGTTAGCTGATTTATCTGAAAGATTGGTGAAATTGCTAACTTGTAGAGCCTTTTCTGTATTATCAGCACAAGGAAGACACAAGTGTAATAAATTAAATTTTATTAACAAAAAGATAAACAAGAATAACTAACACAACTACTAAATGAATACCATGAATGATAAAGGAATAAAGTGCAGAAGATACATAGAATACAAGTGATTAAGTTGAGTGTGGCTATGGAAGAGTTACGTTATCTTAGGGAAAGATAAACTGTTTCTCTGAAAATAATAAGGTGGAGAACCTTATTATGCACCAAACAAATAAACGAGAGATTATTTGTTATTAACTAACATCAGCTATATTACATCTAATGGAAATCAGGAAATTATATACTGATAAAATACAACAATGCCAAGGTCTCTGGAAAGAGGTTTGGTTAAGTGATATTTACGTTCCACTTGGTCGAGTCCGATGACGGTGACGTCTTCCACTGGTTGTGCCGGGTGACAATGCAGTGGGGAGAGGAGCCAGAATCTGTTTCAACAGTCTTGAACACGAAGCTCTGTGGGATGCTGATCTCCTAGAGCACCAAAGGGTCCTAAAATCTGGAACACGCAGACGAGGCTCTGGCGTAGGTGCAGAAGGTCCTTAACCATCTGGAACACGCAGACGAAGGTACCTTGAAGTGAAGGTTTGCTCTCCTGAGCTTAACCTTGTTGCAGATGTCGTAACTGTCTCGCTGGACTGAAACTTTGAACGTAGTGTTGGTTAATGTCTCTTTCCTCAAAAGCTGGAAGCTTAGAACGTGGTCGTCTCTGTTGTTGTTTCTTCTGGATGGACCAGAGGCTCAGAACGGTATATCTGTTAATGTCTCACTCCTTACAGAGTTAAGACCCAGAACCGTGTATCTGTTGTGTCTCAGCTTCGCAAGCCGGGACTCAGAACAATATCTGTTATGTCTCACCCGATGGGAGACTCAGAACGCTATATTTGTTACGTCTTCCCCCTTTCAAGGGCAGACTCAGAACAATATCTGTTACGTCTTTCCCTGTTTGAAGGGCAGACTCAGAACAAGGAGTGTCGGTAGAAAGGGTACCTTTATCCCTTTCCGATGAGGAGGAGATTGCATTTTGGCGCTTCTCCATTCGAGTGCTGTGATTGGCTGCTGGCATCAGAGGGGACACACAGAGTGTGGCCCACCCTTCTCTCCCCTGTGGAACTCATTTGCATAAAGCACAAAGTTGGAAGTCTTTACAGTGTCTTTAAAGTTTACCAATGCATTTCTCACTTTCCAAACCACCACCAGAATACCTTTGGCAATATTCTAAACAAATAGAGACTAAACATGATGGAAAAAGATTGAACTGTCATTCAATTGTACATTAACAGCTGTATTTGTATCAGATGTTGCACTACAAATGGCTGTCACTGAGAATACTTATTTCGGTGAATAAGTATCAAATGGATGTGTAGTTTGCATCAGTTCTAAGGTTTTCAAACATAGTTTTGAATGGATTCGGATGGATCTTTGTGATCTTTCTTTGTTTCACCCATTTCTGCTAAGGTCCCAAGGAATTTTTATGGCAGTCTCTGGCCAACTTTAGGAAACAATGTCTAGATGGGTGAAGGGCAGTAACTGCCTGTGGACCAATGAGAAGCCTTGTCCTTCCCAGGCTTGGTACAAGAGGTCTTCTTCTTACCCTCTAAGAGAGGTCTGGATGTTGTCCTTCCATCTTTATCTGATGGCGTTGGACAGTTTGTTTGTGTTAGGCCACCAAGATCCAATCAAAATGTAGCAAACGTTTGTCCGCTGTTACGGACAGAGAGAGGCCCGGCCATAAACTGGGCCCTAGAATGTGCTGTTCACTACATCCCCCCTGATCGGCTTGATCGAGGACCTTAAGTCGTTGATTCGGGACGATGCACTGAAAAGGAACAGTTGGAACAAAACACACACACCTCACCTCCTCCGTCTGACCAATGGCATTGGAAATAACATTTGGCTCGATATGTTCTACTTAGAGTTCAATGAGCTAAATGAAATGTCAATTACAATAATTTCTAAACAGGTTAGAAGCATTCTAGAGAAGGTACCTATGTGTGGATGAAAATCTCTAAAGAGTATTACGAGTGAGAGTAAACATTAAAAAAATGTTTAAGCAGATTTAGCAGGAAGCCAGTTCTTTAAATGTCTGGATTGACATAATTTGGTATGGCACTTTTCAAGCTGTAAGCTAAGTGCACCTGCTTTGTTAAATAGTTCCTTGCATTGCCTGATTACAAGAATCCTCAACTAGTTCACCTGGTACCACAAATGACAAGACTGTATCTATTGTCACCTTATCAGGAGCAAAGCTCACAAGTAATAATTGCACTAATATACAGACAAATTAATGGCAGTAGTCCTATTGTGTGACATACATTATCTTGGCTACCCTAGATGGTGTAGCTCAAGGGGCTGTATGTTGACCAGCAGTGGGGGTTGGGAATTTAAGTGTTCTGTCTAAAGTCTGCAGCTTCCTCTGGAGGGCTGCACCACATGTCCAATCCACTATCTCTTATTTTGGAGGTCTCCTATAAGGAAGTTTGAATGACTGGAATGGAGAACAAAATAAACAACCTTGGCTGTGATCTGCAATACTCTACATGTGGCCAGTAAACTAGCTGAATGGGAATTTCACAGGAGACTTTGACCCCCCTTTCCTGACATCCAAAGTGATTGTCATGGGCATGCAAAATAAACCTTGTGGTTTATAGAAATTGACTGAAAAGTCTGAAGCGAACATGAAGTGGAAAGTAATGAATCCTTCTTAGGCTGAAGTTGAGGTCTAAAAGTTACAGGGTTTTGATGTCTGATGAATCTAAAAGTCCCTGTTCAGTTATGGGCTACCCCCTTTCCCTGGCTGTTGTCCACAGTCTGAGATGTTAGGTGGAGGGGAAGGGGCCCCGAACTGGTTATGCTGATAAAACCAGGTCTCTGTCAGTGGAGATGTACTCCTCTGACTTAAGGTCTTTGAGGGCTTTGAGAAGTATGTGCTGGATCTCTGCTAAGTTCTCAGCATCCTTACTTTTGATCCCTCTAGATTTCCTACTCCTATTATGGCTACTCTGTTTTTGGCCATTCTCAGAGTTATCTCTACCCTTCTTCTGTCTTTGCCCTCTGTCATCCCACTGCCTGCTCTCATTTCTGGGGGCATACCTGTGATTGTTATGTCCCCTGTAACCTGAGAACCTTGGGCTCTCTGTGCTCTGCTGGAGATTGCTGCAATGGTCATAGCTGTTTTGGGGAAGTTCTGACTCTTCCATTTGAATGGGAGTTTTAGAGTCATGTCTAGATTCATGCACAGAAGCAAATGGCTCTCTATATTCCCTGTCTGTGCCTACCTTCTCACTGTCCCAGGCTCGGATGGCGAGTTGCCTCAGTTCTCCTGCAGACATGTTCTCAATGTCTACCATGGGTATGAGTGGTTTCCTAACAGTGGGGTAAAGGTTACTTACAAACAGGCTCTTAAACATTACATCTTCTTCTGCCCTAGGGTCATCTTTGCCAGCAAAATACATTTTCCTCAATCGCTCATAGTACTCTCTGGGAGACTCATGGCGGCCTTGCTTAATTCGGAAGGCTGAGAGGCGAGAGGCAGAGGGGTTCTGATACAGAGTATACTCTACCAGAAGGGCTTTACACAATTTGTCATAATTGTTAGCGATAGCTGGGCTTTGTCTATCCATGAAGCCATGGACAATCTGGGCTGTGGTCTTTCTCAGAAGAAAGACTTTGTCAGCCATGCTGGCCTCAGGAAAGTATGTCAAGGCTGCATTTACATCCTTTAAATACAACTCTATGTTGTTATCAGTGGTCTCAGGGTTAAAAACCTCTATGTCACGTGCTAATTCTCTAAGAATTTTCAGTCTGTTGCTAGATGTTAGCATGCTAGGAAGCTCAGGTAAGGAGCGGACAGGTTTAGGAGAGTCACTTACAGTTAGGCTGCTTGAGGCTGTGACATCACTGTCCTGATAATGCTTTCTCTTTTCAAAGCCATAAAACAGTGGGTCCCTAACAGTTGAACCAAAGGAGCGGGGGTGCACACTTTGTGGTTCTGGTTGCTGCTGGGGAAGACGCCTGCCTTTCTCCAATTCACTGATCCTTGTTCCTATTCCTTCACATCTCTGCCTTGCAATGCTATCTTTGTTGACCAACATAGATGTTTTAGCTGCAGTCTCAGCTCCTACTCTACCCAAGTGTTCCCTACATTGGATTTGGGTACCATTTGAGTCAGGAAGCCGTTGTTTGAACAGAACACAAGTTTTGTTTTCTATTTCTTGTTGCTTTTTCAGCTCAGAAATTTCAAGCAAAGCTGAACGTAACTCAGCTTTAGTCCTAGTCTCACTAGAGCTTAGAAAATTTAACTTCTCTGTCTGTATCAGCAGGTCATTTCGAGTATGGGTCAACTCTGCTTGCAGAGTGGCCATGTCAGTTTTGACTCTTTTAAGTTCAACATCCTGACTGTCAGTAATGGACTGTAAGCTTTTTGTCTCTGATGACAATCTGCATATTTTAGCCCTTAATTTCAAATTATCCCTACGCAGATCAGCCAGCTCATTTTTGAATTTCTGGAACAAATCTTTGTTCTGTTCTTGGGCAAGGGATATTTTGTCTGTGGCCTGGTTTGGTTGTACAGGCCAATTTAGTGCTAGGCTGGAAAGAAGCTTTATAAGTGAAGCGCCCTTTAAGGCCTGGCTTACTGCTTCAGCGGTCATATCAGCCATCTTTATTTAATATATATACTTGTCTTGTATATATAATAAATAAATACACCACCCGAACTAGCTAAACTCTGAAAGTTTACCACTAGCAGCTCTAAGCCACTCTAGACAATGAATGTCACACACACTAGGGGGTGAGAATTCTAGCACTTGTCTATAACTCGTCAGAGGGCACTACCCTTACCTGACAGGTTCACATAAAAATTCCAAAACCATATGATAGACTTAGAAGGTGAACACCATATGCTATGTTTCTAGTAGTAATTAGTTATAATCAACAATTACAACATTGCAAAAATAATGCAAGCTCTAGACAATGAAATCACAATTCTATACACTTTGCAACCAATCCTATTCATTAATAGTACCAAAGAGTCTAGCAGGGAAACTATCAATCAGGCTTAGAGAGAACCACTCTTGCTATGCAATTGGTTTCTGACTTGGTGAAAGACTTTGTTTCCTGCTAAAGTTACTTTGTCTGTTATCTTTCAGTGTATTGACTTGTGTTGATAAAACAGAAGGCTCATTTCAATCTAAGTTAGCCCACCCAGGGACGCCAATTATGTAGTGATTTTTATCTGAAAATCTGAAAGATTGGTAAAATTGCTAACTTGTAGAGCCTTTTCTGTATTATCAGCACAAGGAAGACACAAGTGTAATAAAATAAATTTTATTAACAAAAAGATAAACAAGAATAACTAACACAACTACTAAATGAATACCATGAATGATAAAGGAATAAAGTGCAGAAGATACATAGAATACAAGTGATTAAGTTGAGTGTGGCTATGGAAGAGTTTCTCTGAAAATAATAAGGTATTATGCACCAAACAAATAAACGAGAGATTATTTGTTATTAACTAACATCAGCTATATTACATCTAATGGAAATTAGGAAATTATATACTGATAAAATACAACAATGCCAAGGTCTCTGGAAAGAGGTTTGGTTAAGTGATATTTACGTTCCACTTGGTCGAGTCCGATGACGGTGACGTCTTCCACTGGTTGTGCCGGGTGACAATGCAGTGGGGAGAGGAGCCAGAATCTGTTTCAACAGTCTTGAACACGAAGCTCTGTGGGATGCTGATCTCCTAGAGCACCAAAGGGTCCTAAAATCTGGAACACGCAGACGAGGCCCTGGCGTAGGTGCAGAAGGTCCTTAACCATCTGGAACAAGCAGACGAAGGTACCTTGAAGTGAAGGTTTGCTCTCCTGAGCTTAACCTTGTTGCAGATGTCGTCACTGTCTCGCTGGACTGAAACTTTGAACGTAGTGTTGTTTAATGTCTCTTTCCTCAAAAGCTGGAAGCTTAGAACGTGGTCGTCTCTGTTGTTGTTTCTTCTGGATGGACCAGAGGCTCAGAACGGTATATCTGTTAATGTCTCACTCCTTACAGCGTTAAGACCCAGAACCGTGTATCTGTTGTGTCTCAGCTTCGCAAGCCGGGACTCAGAACAATATCTGTTATGTCTCACCCGATGGGAGACTCAGAACGCTATATCTGTTACGTCTTCCCCCTTTCAAGGGCAGACTCAGAACAATATCTGTTACGTCTTTCCCTGTTTGAAGGGCAGACTCAGAACAAGGAGTGTCGGTAGAAAGGGTACCTTTATCCCTTTCCGATGAGGAGGAGATTGCATTTTGGCGCTTCTCCATTCGAGTGCTGTGATTGGCTGCTGGCATCAGAGGGGACACACAGAGTGTGGCCCACCCTTCTCTCCCCTGTGGAACTCATTTGCATAAAGCACAAAGTTGGAAGTCTTTACAGTGTCTTTAAAGTTTACCAATGCATTTCTCACTTTCCAAACCACCACCAGAATACCTTTGGCAATATTCTAAACAAATAGAGACTAAACATGATGGAAAAAGATTGAACTGTCATTCAATTGCAACAACAACATTAACAGCTGTATTTGTATCAGATGTTGCACTACAAATGGCTGTCACTGAGAATACTTATTTCGGTGAATAAGTATCAAATGGATGTGTAGTTTGCATCAGTTCTAAGGTTTTCAAACATAGTTTTGAATGGATTCGGATGGATCTTTGTGATCTCTCTTTGTTTCACCCATTTCTGCTAAGGTCCCAAGGAATTTTTATGGCAGTCTCTGGCCAACTTTAGGAAACAATGTCTAGATGGGTGAAGGGCAGTAACTGAGAAGCCTTGTCCTTCCCAGGCTTGGTACAAGAGGTCTTCTTCTTACCCTCTAAGAGAGGTCTGGATGTTGTCCTTCCATCTTTATCTGATGGCGTTGGACAGTTTGTTTGTGTTAGGCCACCAAGATCCAATCAAAATGTAGCAAACGTTTGTCCGCTGTTACGGACAGAGAGAGGCCCGGCCATAAACTGGGCCCTAGAATGTGCTCTTCACTACAATTGTTTATAATTTTGATGAAAACTAACAAGTAACCAGCCAACCAGACAAAATCAGTGATGCAATTTTTCTTTATTAGACAATTCAAAGAAATTTATGGGCATTTTTTTTTACACCATGTCAGAGATAGAATACAAAGGGATACATTGATTTTGAGGCCTTTTAATGAATTACAACTTTAAAATACACAAAATATAAGTTATATTAACTACTTTTATAGTATGGTCCTTTTTGACAGGTCCTCATCACTGTTTGCATTCATTCTATTAAAAAAAAAAAAATTGCCATGGACATTCTGCCCAACATAATTATGTGTTCCATGAAAGAGAGTCAATCAGGTTTGGAACAATATGAGGGTAAGTACAAAACAGGGCTAGGTTGACTAAAGCCTTGTCCAAATAACCCACACCAGTCCTTGTTGTTGGGGATTTTAATATCCATGTAGATAATAAAAGACATTTTAAACTTCATGGTGTTAGACAACACGTGTCAGGACCCATTCATTGTCGTAATCATACTTTAGATCTAATATTGTCACATGGAATCGATATTGATGCCGTTGAAATTCTGCAGCAGAGTGATGACATCTCAGATCATTATCTGGTCTCATATATACTACATTTAGTCAAAGAGGCTAAACTGGCTCCCTGCCATAAATATGGTAGAACCATCACTTCTACCACTAAAGATCGCTTTATAAATAATCTTCCTAATCAGTTTCATCACCTTAGCATACCAGACAGCTTAGAAGACCTTGATGTTGCAACAGAAACTATTGCCTCTGTCTTTTCCAGCACATTAGACTCAGTTGCTCCTTTGCATTTAAAAAAGATTAAGGAAATTTATCCAACGCCATGGTACAATGAGCACACTCGGGCCCTAAAAACAGCAGCTAGAAAAATGGAGCGCAGCTGGAAGAAAACAAAACTAGAAGTATTTCACATTTCGTGGAGAGAGAAAATTATTGAGTACAGAAAGGCCTTAAAAACTGCTAGATCTGCCTATTTTTCAAAACTTTTAGAAGGAAATAAACACAACCCTAGGTATTTATTTGGTACAGTGGCTAAATTAACAAGAAATAAAGCTTCAACTTCTGATGTTTCCAAAGAGCATAGCAGTAATGACTTTATGAACTTCTTTACTTGCAAGATTGATAATATTAGAGAGAGAATTATAACCATGCAACCTACTACTACAGTATTGTGTCAGACTGTGCATTGTAGTGTCCCTGAAGAAAAATTCAATTCATTTTCTGCTTTAGGAGAGGAAGAATTGCCTAAACTTTTTAAATCATCAAAATCAACAACATGTATGTTAGACCCTATACCGACTGAGCTATTGAAAGAGATGATTCCGGAGGTCATAGATCCTCTTCTTAATATTGTTAATTCATCTTTATCACTAGGATACGTACCAAAAACTTTTAAGCTGGCTGTTATTAAACCTCTTATTAAAAAAAACACAACTTGTTCCTAGAGAATTAGTCAATTACAGGCCGATTTCAAATCTCACTTTTCTATCAAAAATACTAGAAAAGGCAGTTTCATCACAACTATGTTCCTTTTTAGAAAGAAATAGTATCTGTGAGGATTTCCAGTCAGGATTTAGACCGTACCATAGTACTGAGACTGCTCTCAATAGAGTTACTAATGATTTGCTCTTATCATCAGATCGTGGTTGTATCTCTCTATTAGTGTTACTGGATCTTAGTGCTGCATTTGACACTATTGATCACAATATTCTTCTAAATACTCGAAAACTATGTTGGCATTAGTGGAATTGCATTGGCATGGTTCAAATCATACTTATCTGACCGTTATCAGTTTGTAGTAGTAAACAATGACATGTCATATCAATCACAAGTTAAATATGGAGTACCGCAAGGCTCAGTACTAGGACCGTTGCTTTTCACTCTGTACATGCTACCCTTGGGAGATATCAATAGGAAGTATGGCATTAGTTTTCATTGTTACGCTGATGATACTCAGCTCTATATTTCTTCATGCCCTGACGAAACTTACCAAATCGCTAAATTAACAAAATGTATAGCTGATGACCAGTAATTTCCTACTACTAAATTCAGAAAAAACAGAGATTCTAATTTTTGGACCAAAAACTACTTCACGCAGTAACCTAGAATGTCTAACACCTGATGGCTGCTCTGTTAAGTCTTCATCGTCAGTTAGGAACCTGGGTGTGCTCTTTGATACCAATCTTTCATTTGAAGGCATGTTACTAGCATCTGCAAAACCGCATTGTTCCATCTTAAAAATATATCTAAACTACGACATATGCTCTCAATGACAATTGCAGAACAGTTAGTTCATGCGTTCATGACCTCAAGGCTAGATTACTGTAACGCTCTACTGGGTGGTTGTTCCTCCCGCTTGATAAATAAACTACAGCTCGTACAAAATGCAGCAGCTAGAGTTCTTACTAGAACTAGGAAGTATGACCATATTAGCCCAGTTCTGTCATCACTGCATTGGCTTCCTGTTAAACATTGTATAGATTTTAAAATCTTGTTAATTACTTACAAAGCCCTAAATGGTTTAGCTCCCCAGTACCTGAGCGAGCTCTTAATGCATTATAGTCCTTCACATTTATTGTGATCTGAGAATTCAGGCCAGCTGATACCTAGAATATCAAAATCAACTGCAGGCGGTAGATCCTTCTCCTATTTGGCACCCAAACTCTGGAACAATCTTCCTAGCATTGTTCGGGATGCAGACACACTCTGTCAGTTTAAATCTAGACTAAAAACACATCTCTTTAACCTGGCATACACATAACACATTATCAATTTATATTTTCAAATCCATTAAAGGATTATTAGGTCAGCCGGAACCGGGAACACTTCCTATAACACCAGATATACTCATTACATCAGAAAAAGAATGGCATCTACGCTAATATTAGTCTTTCTGTTTATCCCGAGGTTTACCGTAGTCAACCGGATCCGGGACGTATCCAGCTGAGACCAAGGACCTGCGCCAGAGATCGAGACGACTAGATCATCCATTGTGAAGACATCATCAACACGACAGCCAGTGCCACAGTTCCTCAACAAACCGACCATACCGGTGTGATGAATACGATCCTCAATTGGACATGACCACAACGCAGCCCTGAAGTATCAGCAGAGATTGAGTTGACTAGATCATCCACTGTGATGGCCTCATCGACACGACAGCCAGTAGCACAGTTCCTCAACAAACCGTCCATACCGGCGTGATGAATACGATCCTCAACTGGATGGAACTGAAATAAATACTTTGAATGTTGCGATCCTATCAGATTTATGATAGCAACCTGATTCGTAACAAAGCACTGTTCGCCAGATGAGAACTGGCCCCCCGACTAAGCCTGGTTTCTCCCAAGGTTTTTTTTTCTCCATTTTAACACCTATTTGCCACTTGTTTGCCACCTGATGTCACCTGTTGGAGTTTGGGTTTCTTGCCGCTGTCGCCTTTGGCTTGCTTAGTTGGGGACACTTGACTTGCTTTGATCTGCCTGCATTGACACTATTCTTTAAGAGCTGCTATGCAGCAAAAATTATGTACCATTTATCAATGTAAAGCTGCTTTGATACAATCTGCATTGTAAAAAGCGCTATATAAATAAAGGTGACTTGACTTGACTTGACACTTGCGGTCTTTGCACTTGGCCACTTGTCTACTTACATGACATATTTCCTGTATTTGTCTCAAGTGTTCAAGTGGGCATGAAGACTGCAAGTGTGTGTAGAACTTTTGATTGCCCGATGGGACACACTTATAATCTTGCAAAAAATGCAAGTGTTTACAGCTTTTGTTATCATTATTATCATTTTATTATTTTCAGTACTTTGCATTTTAAAATAGCTTACACTTCTAAATGTCTGATCAGTGGTCGCTATGTAACTAACAGAAGAGACTATTTTAAAATTGTGAAGCTTCAAGTGATAAAAAGCAAAATACACATAGCCCACTCATCTTTGCATCAATAAAATGCACAACATTTTATATTTTATTACCAAATTATATGCAATGTAAATTAATTTAACTTACAGTCATATGTTTTACTTGACATCTCATGATTTCGGGACATGCGAGTTCCCGAACATAATGCATTATGGGATACGCTTAGCCTTGAATACTGCTCAGAAGCGGTATTCAAGGTAGTGTGGTGTAACACAGTTCGTAAATATGGGAAGAAGGAGGCGGGAACCGGCGAACATTCAACAAAACTTTAATTCCAAAATAAACAAAGAACAAAATGAAAAACGACCCTCGCGGACGTCTGCCGGCCACACAAACATAATAAAACATAAAATAATATCCAGGCCTGGTCCTCTCTCGTCCTTCACTGTCGTCGCTCCTCCTTTTATGCTCCCGGAGCTCCTCCGTGAGAGACTCAAGGCCGGTGCACCTCCCAGGTATAGCTCGTTAACTCTTATGCCACCGGCCTCGTGCTGTTCCCTCACGGCTCTCGCCCACCCTGGTCGCCACATGTGGGTTTAGTGTGCATTAAGGGCACTGCACTTGGGCATTTTTAAGAAATGGGACAGTCTTGCGCATTTACTTCCTGTCGCGTGCACGAGCTCTCAAGTGGTCAAGACCGCAAGTGTGGCAAATATCAAGGGATTTTTTAGTTTAAGCCGTTTGATGCGGTTAAGCCGTTTGATTCAGTATTCAGGAGATGGCTCCCTCTGGCGGTTGGAGGAATGGATGGCAGATGCAGATGTTACACAATCCCTCCCCCTATGAACACCTCCAGGTGTTTTTCGTTGTGTGCCTGGTGGAACTCCTGGGTCAAGGATGGGTCTAAGACATCCTTGGCAGCCACACATGATCTCTCCTCTGGACCATAGCCCTCACAGTCCACCAGGTATTGCAACCAGCCCCCATGACGCCTGGAATCCAGAATCCAGCTCCTGGAATGGAGCCGGAGCTCCATCAATGTCAAGTGGTGGAGGGGGTTCCCTCTCCTCAGTAGTGGGGCCGAAAGCAGGGTAGACCTGTTTCAGAGATACATGAAAAGGAGGAGAAATATGGTAATGAGCAGGAAGCTCCAGCCTGTAGGTTACTGGATTAATCTGTCGTAAGATACGAAATGGGCCTACATACCATGGGCTGAGCTTCCTGCTGGGCAGCCGCAACCGTGGATCTCGAGTCGACAACCAGACCTTCTGACCCGGCTTGTAGTTTGGATGGGGACGCCTCCTGCAGTCTGCCTTGATTCTCTGGGCTCTGATTGCCCTCTGCAGCCTCACAAGGGCACTGTCCCACACCCGTTCACTTCTTCTGACCCAATTGTCCACCACAGGCACTTCAGAAGGTTCTCCAGACCAAGGGAACATGGGAGGCTGATAACCTAAGACACACTTGAAGGAGGTAAGTCCTGTAGATGAATGAGTGAGTGAATTGTGCATATTCCGCCCAAGGTAAAAAGTCACTCCAACGTTGTTGTTCCCAGCTACAGTAAGATCTGAGATAACGCCCCAATTCTTGGTTCAATCTCTCAACCTGTCCATTAGCCTGGGGATGATAGCCAAATGTTAAGCTCACATTTATTACGACCAGTCTAGGTTTAATCGCAATAAAAAAAAATAAAAGGAAAAGGGATGCCTTCCCCAGTCATCAGACCAAAAAAAAACATAGAAAATTGATGGACAAATAAATCACTAGATTCAGGATTCAAGAAAAACGATTGACGTTTTATTAAGATGAAAGGAATTAAGTAATAAACATTTGAAAGTTTCCAGGATAACTTAAACCAGTGGGTGCATAAACTTCAGGAAGACCCAAGGCCCAAAATAACAAACAAAACGGGTAATAAAAAAAACAAGAATGTCCGAAATAACTTCCCTCGACATATCAAAATAAAATACAACAAATTACCCTTACTACACTAGCAAAAACAGAGCGAACTTAGTTTCAAAAGAAAAGGGCAGGTCATCCCTACAGAACACCTTCACTGTAAACCAAAAATAACATAATCAAAGTTAATGCACAACATTAAAAGGTGGTCTGGCGGCTGGAGAGGAGGCAGGAGAGGTGCGACTGGCCCGAAGCCGCAACAACTCGCCGGCAGGAAACGGAAGAGATGGTTTTAAACCCTTGCTCAGTAACTGTAACCCAATCCCGGCAGAGAGAGGTGGAGCCATCCCGTGATAGCCCGCTTGACAGAAACAAAACAAAAAGAACACACACACATATAACAATAAACCAAATAAACAATATACAGGATTACACAGTTCCGTAACACATTGGTGATTAAACAGGGGAGTTGTAACTGGAGTTGGAGGCAATGGCTGTAGCAATGTGGTGACATTTTAGTAAGCTCTTTGGAATTCCAGGAAATCTGTGGATTATGAAAAGTTAGCCATGGATTCCCAAGACTACAGGATGCTGGGATGTTGATGTTGCATACAAAGAGATGGTTTCTAAGAGGAACAGGCCTATCTTGACTGTAATGGGAACAGTTTGATGAGTAATTCC
The DNA here is from genome assembly GCF_024489055.1 of Chanodichthys erythropterus. NCBI lineage: Eukaryota > Metazoa > Chordata > Actinopteri > Cypriniformes > Xenocyprididae > Chanodichthys > Chanodichthys erythropterus. The sequence continues at coordinate 1,382,116 of NC_090242.1, read as the reverse complement.
TCCACCAATAGGTTGGCTATTAATGGCCGTTATGTTGATAGGTGGTATGCACGGGATAACAGGTATGTTGAGTTTATGGACCAGTTCATGATGAATCAAATTCAATGCCAAGCCGGAATCAATTAGCGCTGGAACACATTGAGCAGAATTAGCATAGGAAAGTGTTAGGAGAAGATTAAAACATCTAGTCAGCATTGTCGTTAAGGAAGTACTCACTTTGGTCTGGGTGGGCTTGTTAGGGCATGAACAACACTGATGACCTGGTTGACCACAGTAGAAACATAGACAGTTAACTCTGCATCGTTCGCGTTCCTCCATAGACACTCTAATATATCCGATCTGCATGGGCTCAACTGGTGCCTGAAAATTAGTGGCTGGGGTAGACGTTGAGGTTGCAAACAAACTTGGTGGGTTATTACATAGGAGGTTATCAATTTTTATAGCCATTGTAACAACCCCTTGGATCCGAGAGCCTCAACTGATGCGTGAAGTTTCTTTTAATTCACCATGCATGACAACGCGATGTATTCAAACAGCATCTTTATTCCGTATAAATCAGTTGTTGAAGATCTGTGCCCACGTCCTTGCATGCAAGTTCAGCCTGTAACATCTGACTGAGGCCCTGCTTAAACACTGGTTTCAGTGCTACCTCATTCCAGCCATTTTGCGCCGCTTGTGTGCGAAATTCAACGCCATAATCAGCTGCTGTGCGATTTCCTTGGCGTAATTGTAACAGCTGCAACAAAACATCTCTCCCTCCCATGGGATATTCAAAAACTTCACGTATTTGCTTGGAGAAGTAATTAAACAAGGTTCTTAAACAGTCATCTTGATCCCAAACAGCTGATGCCCACTCGAGAGCCCTTCCTGTTAATAATGACATCATGAAAGAGCACTTAGTTGAATCTCTAAAGAAAAGCTTCAGGCTGGTTATCAAAATAGATGACGCAAAAATCCTCTCCATTTTTCAGCTGAACCATCAAACTTGTCAGGTAAAAAGAATCTTACCGGATCAGGCCTGGTTGGTGGGAGGGATTGAATATATCGTGTGAGATGTTTGTTTGCATCCAAAATTACATACTCTCAAAAATGAAAATAATGTAATTTATTACTCACCCTCATGCTGTTCCACACCTGTAAGACCTTCGTTAAACTTCGAAACACAAATTAAGATATTTTTGTTGAAATCTGATGGCTCAGTGAGGCCTCCATAGCCAGCAATGACATTCAAGATCCTCTCTCAAGATCCATTAATGTACTAAAAACATATTTAAATCAGTTCCTGTGAGTACAGTGGTTCAATATTAATATTATAAAATGACAAGAATATTTTTGGTGTGCCAAAAAAACAAAATAACGACTTATTTAGTAATGGCTGATTTCAAAACACTGCTTCAGGAAGCTTCGGCGTGTTATGATTCTTCTGTGTCAAATCATGATTCATAATGCTCCAAAGCTTCCTGAAGCAGTGTTCTGAAATCGGTCATCATTATATCAGTATATCACTATATTGGTGATCACTATAGTCATCATTTATTTTTTTTTTTTGGTCCACCAAAAATATTCTTGTCGCTTTATAATATTAATATTGAATCACTGTACTCACATGAACTGATTTAAATATGTTTTTAGTACCTTTATGGATCTTGAGAGAGGAAATGTCATTGCTCCCTATGCAGACCTCACGGAGCCATCGGATTTCAACAGAAATATCTTAATTTTTGTTTAGAAGATTAACGAAGGTCTTACAGGTGTGGAACGGCATAAGGGTGAGTAATGAATGACAGAATTTTCATTTTTGGGTGAACTAACCCTTTGAGTAGGCACTTATATTTAATAAATAATTAGGCTACTTCACGACCGCCAAAAAGGTATGTTACATATAGAATGTGTGTAGTATGAATGTAATCCGGTTGTACTTGTCATGATTGAATACAGGAAGCAATAGCAAGTTAACACATTTATTGAAAATAATGATGTTGACAATACGCTGAATGAGGATCCAAGGGTGGTGCAGGGACTGAGATGGTCAGCTCGAAGAGTGGTGCGTTGGTGAGATGAAGCGTGCTGGTAAATGATGATAGACGAATCCAGACATAGAACGAAACCCATGAAGACACCGGACAGGAACAGGAAGCACGAGACTGGAACGCCGAACAGGAATGGGATGGGACACAAGCACAGAGACATCAAACAACGATCTGACAAAGGAGATGAGAAATGAGTGAGCATATGAAGGGTGAGTGAATGAGCTGCAGCTGGTGCTGTGATGAGTGTCAGCTGGAACCGGTGATGATCCATGAGGCTTGGATGTGCCCACAAACACACACACCCACAAACAACACACACCCACACACACACACAACAACGACACGAGACAAGAAGGAAACAATGCATCCAAATTCCGTGACAGTACCCCTCCTCCTAGGAACGCCTCTTGGCATTCCCCGACTCCCTTACCTGTCGATTGTAATCATCGATAAGGGAGTGATCCAGAATGTCTCTGGCAGGTACCCAACTTCTCTCCTCCGGACCGTAACCTTCCCAGTACACCAAGTACTGGAATCCGCATCCCATCGACCTTGGCCTTGGTGCGCTCCCACACCTGGAGTAGAGTCTCACAGGCTCTAGTCCAAGTGCGGTCACACCTCTGTCAGAAACCACGTCTGTCTGGAGGCCATGTAAGCGAAAGACGTGATTAACGACTATCAACGCTGTCTCCTTGGCTGATGGTAATTTGGGCAAGGGAATGAAATGAGCTGCCTTCAAGAATCGGTCCACCACGGTTAAAACTACCGTGTATCCTTGAGAGAGCAGAAGGGCAGTGATGAAATCTAGCGCAATATGGGACCAGGGTCTCGAAGGGACAGGCAGCGGTTGGAGTAGCCCATCAGGGGGTCGATTAGAAGTCTTACCAGTGGCACAAACTGAGCAAGCCAAAACAAAACTGTGAACGTCACGAGCCATAAGCGGCCACCAGAATCGATGCTTGACTAGAAATTTAGTGCGTTTAACTCCTGGATGACAAGCCACATTAGAACAATGGCGATTTCAACATTCATCTAGAGAAGCCTTATGCTTCTGACTTCCACTCTCTGCTAGCCTCATTCGAAATTAATCGGCTCATAACCACAAGTACACACAAATCTGGCAACCAACTTGATCTCATTTACACTCGCAACTGCATCACCGACAACATTCTGGTAAAACCTCTGCACTTTTCTGATCATTTTTTCATTACTTTTAATCTTCAACTCCCCATTTTTTCACCACCAACCCCGCTACCAGTTACCTTCAGACGAAACCTGCGCTCTCTTTCTTATTCTCATCTTTCCTCTACTGTATCATCCTCCCTTCCCTCACCCTCACAATTCTCATCTCTGGATGTGAATACAGCAACAGACACTTTATGTTCCACATTAACTTCTTCTCTAGATAGTATCTGTCCTCTGTCATCCAGGCCTGCACGTGCCACTCCCTCTAATCCCTGGTTATCTGATGTTCTTCGTGAACATCGGACCAAACTCAGGGCTGCAGAGAGGAAGTGGCACAAATCAAAAGATCAATTTGACCTTTGTAGCTATCAGTCTCTGCTCTCATCCTTTTCTGCTGAAATTCATGCTGCTAAATCCTCCTATTTCCACAACAAAATCAACAGCGCTTCAAACACACGCACACTTTTCAAAACATTCAACTCTCTCCTCTGTCCCCCTCCACCACCACCCACCTCATCCCTTACTGCTGATAATTTTGCTACATTTTTCACTAACAAAACATCTACCATCAGCAGTCAGTTCTCCGCTCCACACACACAGGAACTCAGACCAACCACACACTCAGCCACACACCTCCTCTCTTCATTCTCTCCCCTCACTGAGACAGAAGTATCCAAACTTCTCCTCTCCAATCATCATACTACCTGCCCTCTAGATCCCATCCCCACACACCTTCTACAAGCCATCGCTCCCACACTTTTACCAGCACTGACACACATCATCAACGCATCTGTCCACACTGGCACTTTCCCTAACACATTCAAACAGGCTCGGGTAACCCCACTGCTTAAGAAACCCACATTAAACACGTCTCTTGTAGACAGCTACAGACCTGTTTCTCTCCTACCATTCATACGAAAAACACTTGAACGAGTTGTTTTCAACCAGGTGTCATCTTTCCTCTCACATAGCAACCAATTGGATGTTAATCAATCTGGTTTCAAGAGTGGCCACTCGACTGAGACTGCACTGCTGTCGGTCACTGAATCCCTGCGGATTGCAAAGACTGATTCCAAATCATCAGTTCTCATTCTGCTCGCTCTATCAGCTGCCTTTGACACGGTGAATCATCAGATCCTCCTGTCCACCCTCTCATCACTGGGCATCACAGGTACTCCACTTCTCTGGTTTGAATCCTATCTCACAGGAAGGTCTTTCAGGGTTGCCTGGAGAGGGGAGGTATCCAAAGCTCATCAGCTGACCACGGGTGTTCCTCAGGGTTCAGTTCTTGGACCCCTCCTCTTCTCCATTTACACTACATCACTTGGTCCCATCATTCAGGCACATGGTTTCTCCTACCATTGCTATGCTGATGACACACAACTCTTCCTTTCCAATCAGATGATCCCACAGTAACTGCACGAATCTCAAGCTGTCTGGCGGACATCTCGGCATGGATGAAAGAACATCATCTACAGCTCAACCTGGCTAAGACTGAGCTTCTCGTCTTCCCTGCCAATCCGACTCTAAATCACGATTTCAGCATCCAGCTAGGCACATCCTCAATTACCCCATCAAATTCGGCCAGAAATCTTGGAGCAATCCTTGATGATCAACTGACCTTCAAAGACCACATTGCAATGACAGCTCGGTCATGCAGATTTGCACTATACAACATCAGAAAAATCAGGCCCTTTCTAACAGAACATGCAACACAACTTCTGGTCCAGGCTCTGGTCATTTCTAGGCTTGATTACTGCAATGCTCTTCTGGCTGGACTGCCATCATGCACAATCAAGCCTCTACAAATGATTCAGAACGCAGCAGCACGTCTCGTCTTCAACGAGCCCAAAAGAGCCCACGTCACGCCTCTCTTCATCTCTCTTCACTGGCTACCACTTGCTGCTCGCATCAAATTCAAGGTGTTGACGCTTGCTTACAGATCTACCACAGGCTCAGCACCCTCCTACTTCCGCTCACTCTTACGAGTCTACACTCCTACCAGAAACCTGCGCTCATTAAAGGAGCGAAGGCTTGTGGTACCATCACAGAGAGGCACGAAATCACTTTCCAGAACATTCTCATTCACTGTCCCTTGCTGGTGGAATGATCTTCCTGCCTTCATCCGGAATGCGGAATCCCTGGCAATATTCAAAAGACAGCTGAAAACCCATCTCTTTCATGAGCACTTAACCTCATCTTAAAAAAATAAATAAAAAAAAACAACTTCTTATTCCTATCCTTTCACTTCCTCTAATCCCTCTCTATTGTATTTTAGGATAATCTGAGCACTGCCTATAACTTGTATTATGAGCACTTCTTGTCTATTTGCCTCGTCATGACGACTCTCTTGTTGTATTTCCTCACTTGTAAGTCGCTTTGGATAAAAGCGTCTGCCAAATGAATAAAATGTAAATGTAAAATGTAATGTAAAATGTCCCCACTGGATGACCATGGGCCGTAATCCCTCTGGCACCAATAACCGGTTCGGTGGGCACCTGGGCGGAGGCGTTACCCCTTCTAAGGCCGTCTTGACCTTTGATTCAACCTCCCATGTGAGTGTGGAGACAACTAGAGTCTCAGGTAAAATGCACTTGGGAGTAGACGGGTGCTCGGACTGGTCAAAAATGCGCGATAATGATTTGGGTTTGATGTTTTGGAACCCGGGCGGTACGAGAGATTAAAATCAAAATGACCGAAAAAAAGTGCCCACTGAGCCTGCCTGGAGTTCAGTCTTTTAGCGGTTCTGATATATTCCAAGTTCTTGTGGTCGGTCCATACGATAAAAGGCACCTCTGAACCTTCTAACCAGTGACGCCACTCTTCCAATGCAAGCTTGACCGCCAGCAACTGGCAACAGTTACCAATGTCATAATTACGTTCAGCAGGAGATAACCGATGTGAAAAAAACGTGCAAGGGTGCATCTTGTCGTCTGTGGGAGAACGTTGGGATAACACCGCACCTACCCCCACATCTGACGCATCAACCTCCACCACGAACAGCCATGATGGATCAGGGGCAATGAGAATGGGGGCTGAAACAAAGCAACCCTTCAGTTTGGCAAACACAGCCTCGGCTGTGTCTGACCACCTGATCGTAGTTCTGGGGGAGGTCAATGCAATCAGAGGCGCGGCTAGTTGGCTGAAATTGCGAATAAAACGCTGGTAGAAATTGGTGAATCACAGAAACCTCTGTAGGGCCTTACGGGAATCTGGACTTGGCCAATCCACCACAGCCTTAACCTTCTACGGATCCATGCGTACTCCCTCAGTCGACACAATGTACCCTAGAAAAGGAACAGACTGTACATGAAAAACGCATTTCTCTACCTTGACAAAAAGCCCATTCACTAGCAACCTCTGAAGCACTCGTCAAACATGCTGCACGTGTTCCTGGAGAGAAGAGGAAAAAATCAATATGTCGTCCAGGTAGACATATATGAACTGGTCGACCATATCTCGCAGCACGTCATTGACAAGTGCCTGGAAGACCACCGGGGAGTTGGAAAGCCCTAACGGCATAACCAAATATTCAAAGTGCCCCCTAGGCGTGTTAAACGCGGTCTTCCATTCATCCCCCTCCCTAATGCGGACCAAATGATAAGTTTTACGTAAATCAACAGCAAAGGTGTTCTTAACTGTGATGTTGTTCAGCCCCCGGTAATCAATACAAGGTCACAGAGATCCGTCCTTCTTCCCCACAAAAAAAAACCTCGCCCCCGCTGGAGAAGAGGAAGGGAGGATGAACCTCGATGCCAGTGAATCAGAAATATATTTCTCCATAGCCTCCCTTTTTGGAACAGAAAGTGAATATAACTTGCCTTTGGGCAGAGATTTACCTGGCAATAAATCTATGGCACAGTCATAGGGGCAATGCGGAGGAAGAGAAGCAGAGACTTACTGAACACCTCCTTCAGGTCGCGCTACTCAGCGGGCACGTTAGATAATTCCACTGTTTCCTCCTGAAAAACAGAGACAGAGACAGACGGACATGTCAAGTCAAGTCAAGTCAAATTTATTTATATAGCGCTTTTACAATTGGTAATTGTTTCAAAGCAGCTTTACATATTAGAAGCACAGAAAAAAAGGCAAGTGGTTAAAAATAAGCTGTACAAACAAGCGTGGTAATATGTAACATATACAAGATGGTGCTACATTAAGCCAATGTCGGCTGACTCCCAGGGGTGGAAAAAAACCCCTAGGAGAAAAACCCAGCGTGCTTGCACTGGGAAAAAAGTCCTAGGAGGGAAAAACACACAGGTTCTCCATCTGATCTGGATACGGCCTGGATCCAGCACCCGGCAAACATCAGGATAAGCAGAGAGACAGATATTAGCGTAGATGCCATTCTTATTCTGATGTACAGGTATATCTAGTGTTATAGGAAATGTTTTCGGTTCCGAGCCAAGATGTGTTTAATTGCCTCAGTCTGCTTCTTTACTGCTGAGAACTACTGGGCAGAGACAAAGTGAACTTACATGCCTTGGATCCGAGCCAAGATTCTGCCAGGAGGCAGGGTTTTGCAATCGTAAATGTACCACGACTGCACGCTCCACCTCTGTGTATCCACTAGCACTGAGGGCGATATGAGGGCAACAGTTGAGGTTAATGAGAGTGGAAGAGCCTGTGAAGCATGATCTGGCAGTAAAAGTTGCCTTCCATGAGTTTGTGAGATCTTCATGCCCTTCTGGGAGGAAGGGCACTGGGTGGGGCATGGCTGTGAGCCCAGATATACCCTTTTTCCACCAAGGCAGTTTGAGTGCTGGTTCGGAGCCAGAGCCTAGTTTCAAATCAGTTCTTTGTCCTTCGACACCTAAAGCTCCAGCTCCGAACCAGGAAAAGTGGTTCATAAGTAGCACCAAAACATTGCTGGTCTAGAAGTAAGAACCGCTCTTGTCAGGGGCTGGGGATGGGTTTACCGTGACCAACAAGAAACTTGTGACCTTCATTTTAAAAATATCAGCTAATCCAGCTAATAGCAGCTCGATTTAATCTCCATCTATCTACAAATTACAGTGAGCCGTGTTTGGATGCTGATGTAGGTTCACAAAACGTCCGCCATTGTTGATGGAAGGCTTATTCAAGATGCATCGGAGCAGCACCGGCCGATCGGCAAGTGACATTGGAGTGCCACGGGAGCGTTTGTAGAGCATACGACTCTTTGTGCTTTTTGGATCGATTATGCACCGATTGCTCTGCAAGAAGCCGATACATTTTTAACAAGCTTGGTGTGTTTGTGTTTGTGTTTGGCCCTCCGTGCTAGCTTTGCTGTGAAATATGAGACGTATACAGTGACGTAAGACCTGACTCTGTGCTGGCTCTCTAGCCCATGGAAAGGCAAACCAGTCCTTAGAAGGCTCATCAGTTGAACCAACTCCGAACTGGCACTAGCACTAGCTATGAACTAGCACCCAGTTTGTGCTGGTGTAATAAAAAGGGGTAGGTAGTGGCACGTTGAAGTGACTGAATCATCCAACCGAGAGCACTCGTGACAGAGTGGAGGATTCCATTCCAGCCTGATTCACTGGGTAGCCTGGGCAAGCATGGCCGCCAACTCACAGACTGGGCCACTGCACCCAAAGGTGGGAGTCCAGTCGAGTCCTCCATGTTGGAAGGCACTAGCCCACCCTCCGATGCTGCTGTTGACAGCTCATCCTCATCTGGAGCCCTGAATGAGAAATCAGGTGCATAATGTGACACAATGTCAAACTCATCCGGAAGTTGCCCCAAGTGCAACATGCGTGGCGAAAAATCCCGTTGGGATTGACCCAGCGGAAACACTCTCGTTGTTGCCCTCATATCGCCCTCAGTGCTAGTTGTCGCTGCTTTATGTATTCCAGAATTAACAGAGTGGGGAGAGGCTGAGGTTACTCCTCTCTAACCAGAAAGGAGAATCACAATGAGAGAACATTGAGCCATCCATGAAAGTTTTCTCAGCGTGTGAATGGCCCAGACACACAAGGCAGCGATCTGTGCCGTCTGAGGCTGACAAGTATTGACAGCATCCTTTAAAATGACATTCTCCAGCGTTTTGCTTTTTTAGAGGATAACTCTTATTTTCAGATTGCTGAAGTGCCCATTGGAAGCTCTCACTACACGTGGGGTGGAGAGGTCGCTGCAATGTGCTTTAATCTTCCAGCTATGAGGTAAATGAGAATAAGCAACTATCTGTAGTGATGTCAGCTCCATTTATACACGTATGTCCGGGGGAGTGGTGCATGACAATTCCACTCACCAATTCTCATTGGCCTTTTATGAAGTATCACAGGTGTTTGGAGCTCTCAAGTGTGACCCCTAGTGTCAGCATTCGACACCACATCGAAGTGACTGACTCATTACTAAACTAGAAAAAAAGCACTATAGAGGACAATTTGATTAAATAGCAAATTACTTTAATAGTTTGGACTCTGTTTTTTATATTAACTATTAAGGTACCAACTGACAGGGATCCCTATATAGTTTACTGCTAAATAAGACAGATTTTTCCTTAAATAATGAAGACATACTGCACCTGATATATATCTAAATGAATCAATATTGAATCAAGATCAAAATCAAATTGAATCAAATTTTCATATTTGCATGAACTATTCTTTTAAATCTCAGCATACATACTTCATATGACCTGTCAACCCCCTTGCTGCTGTAACTAGGACTCCTGTCAAGGGTCACCGGAGTCCCCCCTCACCCTCAGCCCTCACATACACAAACTCTGCTGACACTGAGACCTCTTTGGGATGGGCAAGTACCTTCATCTTCTCCAATGGGCTGTCACTTTCCCTCAGCCACTTGACCTTTCATCCTCTGTGCTGATGAAGTTTCATAAAAAATGGACTTGTCCATCAAGTGGTTTTGACGGGGGTGTGGCCAGCTTAGACATTTCCTTTCCATCATCTGTTGAATCTCTATCTCCAGTAATATGCCTCCTGACCTCTCCAGGGAATAGGTGACTGACCGTTTTAATTTGTGTTATGTCTTCACATTTTCACTCTGTATACTTTCATTTTTTTTTTTTTTTAGCCCATCTACATACTAGTGCACCCCTAAATGTTGACAGAATGAACTATTCAGCAGTCTCTCGGATCCCAAACAGAGTATTTATTAGGAAGTACTGGTGCTTTTTCTCATTCTCATTCATCAAGTCTTGTCTTTCATTTTATCTTCCCATTTCTTCCTCTGTTTTCTCTTTATCTGTTTATGAGACAACGAACAGACACTTACAGCAGGTCTGCACTGTCTTAAAGATGTTCTTAAAAGGGCATTCTGGAAACTCTCCTTCTTCTTTCCTTCCTCTATCAGAGCTCAATCATACTTAATGCTGTCTTTCCCCTCACTCCATCCATCTCTGTCATTCTGTCTCTTTTTCTCCTTCCCTGAGCCTTTGCTGATGCACTCCTGGCCATTAATAAAAATTTTATACATAGTCAGGAAGTGCATTTGCAGCGGGAGCGGCTGGAGGCTCTCAGGCCGGCAGGAAATGAGCCTCTGGCAGGCGGCCAGCTCAACTATTCCGAGGGGCCGTCGGCTCAGCCAATCAGAGAGCTTGGTTCACTTAATGGAATATGGATACTTCACCCCCAAACTATTAGCAACAATTACGTAGTGCAAAGGGGGGACAGGGAGTGTGTATTTGTGTGTTATAAGAGGAGTTTGGGGGGTGTGTGTGTGTGTGTATATGTGTGTTCATATCTTCGCCCATGTCCATGTAATATGGTGATGATGTGTAAGTACTGTATCTCCATGTGTGTATGGGACCAGGCGGCAAAAGGGGATCGAGATGGAGAAAGTGGAGGGGGGTGGGCATTAATTCTGATCAGATACAGATGGTGGTGTTTACGTAGCTCAGTACTACAGAGGAGGAGGATGACAAGGCTTGACTAGTTGTTCGGAAGAATAAGCTCCACTTGACTGTTTGGGGTTAAGGCCACTTTAAAAAAAATGATACTTCAAGGAATCAGGAAGAATACCTCACTTTGCTTTCTGGGGTGTAGTTTAAAGGGACAGTTCTTGCAAAATTCATCATTTACTCACCTTCATGTGATACCAAAACTGTTTGACTTTTTATTTTGTACCAGCCACTTTTGTACCTTTTCCATGAGAGGGGTTTCAAGCTTCAAAAATGACAGAAGGACTATACATGTAATATAAGTGATCCACCTGTGCACTCAAGTCTTCTGAAGTTGAGTGATAAGTTGCCAAACAACCTGAAATTTTAAGCCGATATCCTCTGTGATTGAGTTGAACTTGACAACCAACTCAGTCTGATTCATGAACAAATCATTCAAAGTGGCAATGTGAATTGTATTAGTCAGTTCATTGAATAATAATAATAAAAAAAGTTTCATTCTGAATTGCACATCACTACTTTTCCCAATGAACTCTCATAAACATGTTAATGACAGCTAAAGTGGATGCTATTCAGTAAATAACTGACAGTAAATTTCTGTCTGTTCCTTACATCAACTATCGTTTGACTAATCAATAGTTTCGCTGTTTGGTGCACTTCGTTATTCTTCTAGTTATTTACTTATAGCAGCTCAGTTATTTTATGTGAACTGTCCCTTTAAGCGATCTAGAAGAGGCAGGGCCGTGAGTGAGGAGTGTTTTGTAACTTAATATTACAGCTTCATCTGCAGTGGTGCTTTGACATGGGAAGTGATCTTTACACTAACACTGTCATAACAGAACACACATGCACATTCACACAAACACTCTTTGTTTTTCTATTTATCAAACCCCACTATGAGCTTTTGTTTGTTTTTCTAGCATTTTTGGTCTTTTTTCTGCTTTTTATTTTCTCATTCTTTCTCTCTTTTTCATATTTGAGTTTTGAAACACACAAACGTGCAAATCCCTCTTGTTTACGCACACACAGAATACATAGTGCCGGCAGAAATGAATGACTTTGTCAGCTGTGTGCCGGTCATTAACCAGGCCATTTAACATTGATCCTTGTATGGTCCAGTACTGCCTTTCTCTCTCTCCCAGGCAGTATGAGTGCCATGGGCTGAGGCAGTTGCAGGCCTTGAGGGAAAATGCAAACCAGTCAATGTTCCCATCACACACACACACACACACACACACACGCACACACACACACACACACACACACACACACACACACATACTGGTTTTTGTGGTTTACGAGGACTTTGATGCTCAAACCAGTAGGATTGTGGTTTAGGGGGACACACCTTTCCCGATGCCCTACAGTGATGATAAAACTATCAAAAATTTTGTTTTGATCTGCAGATCACACATCTGGCTTTAAAGTTTCTTTACACACAACAGAACGGAAAATATGACAACATGACATATCAGTGGTATACAAGGACATTCCCGCCCATCCAAAAATGTTCCCGCCTATGACATAATTGTGATTTTTGGGTACAACCTGATTTATGAGGACACCTATTGTACAATACACAAAACATGTCATTTCTCTGGATTACAAGGACTAGTGTGTTTTACAGGTACATGACCACACACACACACAAACCTGACGATATGGTGTATTAGCAAGACTGAGGTGATTAATGAGTACCGGTTCCTCAATACAATACACACCTGACACACTCCAACATTACAGGGACCAGTGTGTTTAATGGTACATGACCACACACAACACACAAACCTGACGATATGGTGTATTAGCAAGACTGAGGTGATTAATGAGTACCGGTTCCTCAATACAATACACACCTGACACACTCCAACATTACAGGGACCAGTGTGTTTAATGGTACATGACCACACACAACACACAAACCTGACGATAAGGTGTATTAGCAAGACTGAGGTGATTAATGAGTACCGGTTCCTCAATACAATACACACCTGACACACTCCAACATTACAGGGACCAGTGTGTTTAATGGTACATGACCACACACAACACACAAACCTGACGATATGGTGTATTAGCAAGACTGAGGTGATTAATGAGTACCTGATCTTAAACACAATACACACCTGACACACTCCAACATTACAGGGACCAGTGTGTTTAATGGTACATGACCACACACAACACACAAACCTGACGATAAGGTGTATTAGCAAGACTGAGGTGATTAATGAGTACCGGTTCCTCAATACAATACACACCTGACACACTCCAACATTACAGGGACCAGTGTGTTTAATGGTACATGACCACACACAACACACAAACCTGACGATATGGTGTATTAGCAAGACTGAGGTGATTAATGAGTACCTGATCTTAAACACAATACACACCTGACACACTCCAACATTACAGGGACCAGTGTGTATTAGAAGTACTTTAATTATGACTTAAAATAACAACATAAACATTGAGTTTTTCCGGTTTTAACCATGTAATACCATCATGGAATGGCATTTTAAGGGGAAAATGAAATCCACAACTAAAAAACTAGGTCAATAACACATGGACAACTGTGTAATCTGTGTAATCAGAAAGCATACAGCAATATTAATGTTTTGACATATTGAAATGGCAACCATTCAAAACTTTGAAAAAATGTGAACAGAATTGTTGAGTCAAGTCAAGTCACCTTTATTTATAAAGCGCTTTTTAAACTACATATTGTTTCAAAGCAGCCCTCATAACAGGAACATTGTTCAACAAAGATTGTTTGGGCTGTACAGCAGAAGAGTATTGTGTCATTGTTCAGCCAGAGTCAGTTCAGTGTTGATTCAATTACGTTGTAAAACTCATCAGTTATTAATTTAGTTCACTTCATCTATACAGCAGCAGCAGCAGCTCTGGAGACAACAGTCATGTCATCGTCCAGCTCAGTTCAGTTCTCATACAATAGTGTCAATGCAGTCAGATCAATAATAATGTTGAATATTAAATTGTCATGTTTTTGTGACAAACTACTGCTTTAAAGAACAGTTAAACTTTAGAGATTTACAGAGTGAAGTCTTAGTATATTCATGCTCTAGAATGAAACTAACATAACCAACAACTAAAATAATAATCCTTATACAACAGCATCAAATGAGACACAATGCAACATCACTTATTTTGTGCTTTTTTTTTCAAGCTAATTCCTTGATTTCTTACAAAATCTCTTGTGTTTTGTCCACAATTTTCCTTTGGTCATATGTGCCTTAAAATGATCAATTACAGCTGTAACTTCAGCATCTGACCAGCAAACCTTTTGTCCTTTCCGTCTTGTCCTTTTCCTTTCCGTTTTTTAATTTCTGCCGAACTCTCATTCTCTGTACAGATACATACTTTATTAAGCTCCTACTCTATCAAAGCTCATGTACTTACAATGATGGTCGTACTCTAATTTAAACCTCAGGTACCTTGACAAACTCAGCAGTTTTCCAAATGGGCATCTTCTGAACATCTGCAAGAAATCAGTTACATACTGATCAGGAAACTAAGATTTAACTCTCAAATACCTAGAACTTAAAACTGGTTATACACCTGATATCTAAAAATAAAATTTCAAGTGACACAAAATATTATTCTGGAGATTAAATGTTATTAGCCTGTTAAAGGGATAATTCACCCCAAAATGAAAATGTGATGTTTATCTGCTTACCCCCAGCGCATCCAAGATGTAGGTGACTTTGTTTCTTCAGTCGAACACAAATGATGATTTTTAACTCCAACCGTTGCCGTCTGTCAGCTGTATAATGGGTGTCAATGGAAACAATTCATAAGAGTCAAAACATATACATAGACAAATTCAAATGAAACCCTGTGGCTTGTGACGGCACATTTATGTCCTAAGACACGAAAAGATCGGTTTGTGCGAGAAACCAAACAGTATTTATATCATTTTTTACCTCTAATACACCAGTGATGTCTGATTGCGGTCTAACAGTGGAAGTAATGTCTAGCACTCATTGAAGTATATGCTCGAGACATCACTGCCGCTGTCAGAGCGCGATCAGACCTCACTAACCGAGTGCTGAACGCAGTTGGACATGGTGTATTAGAGGTAAGAAATGATATAAATACTGTTTGGTTTCTCACACAAACCGATAGTTTCGTGTCTTAGGACATCAATGTGTCGTCACGAGCCGCAGGGTTTAATATGGATTTGTCTGTGCATGTTTTTTGACTCATAAATTGTGCTCCCATTGACACCAATTATACAGCTGTCAGATGGCAATGGTTGGAGTTAAAAATCATCATTTGTGTTCGACTGAAGAAACAAAGTCACCTACATCTTGGATGTGCTGGGGGTAAGCAGATAAACATCAAATTTTCATTTTTGGGTGAACTACCCTTTAAAAATCTCCAAGTCTTTTACCAACACAAAAATGATAAACTCATTTGTATCAACCAGATTTACAATGTTGGTGCAACCCTGATTCCAATAATATTCTTATAGAAAAGTTGCACTATATAAGTGCAAAAATCTCTGTATATAATAACTGATTATTGCTCATTAATTATTACAATTAATGGCAAAAGGAATGTTTGGAAATATAAACTGATATTTCCTACTGACACACTACAGCAATAGATAAAAATAACTGGCTTAAAACCATTTTTCTTTTGTGAAAATACAAATGTTAAGTTGAACTATAAATATATAATTGTATCTATGCATTGTATTTATGACAATAATCTAAAATAATAATGGGTTAAAATAATAATAAACATAAACCTGTTAGTTAACACATACCAGCATTACTGGAGACGCCTGCGCAGCTCCAGCAGGAACAACATCCTGAGAAACGCTTTCATCAGGATCACTGGCATTAGGATCCATCATACTGATCTCATCTTGAAGAAAAACAGAATTTTAAAACACAAGAACATCTTCAGTTTAACCTGTTTTCAAAAGTAATTTATGAAACTTTATGCTGTTTAATAATAAATAAAAATAAAAATAAAAATAATAACTAATACTTTTAGATGACTATTATTAGAATTATTGCCAAGACAGAAATATACTACTACTGTAAATGAAAAACTATTTTACAATACGACATTACAATACTTCTATCTTCATTTCTTCGCTTAAGCTGTTTCAGTGAAAACAGGTTTATAAATGCATCTTATTACAAATCAGGTGAAATACTTGAAACAACTGGCCACACAAATTTTGTAAATAATGCGAATGTGAAATGTGTAACTGGTGCTCGTTGCGTTCCCAAATGCATGTTAAACTGCTGAGATAGAGTTCACTACATTCATTCCCTGTGAACTGAGACATGGAAAACACCGAATCACAAGATGATCGAGTGAACAAAGTGTGATCTCCACTTTGAAACGGGGAGCGCAACGGACTACAGTCTTAATAAATTATCAGCTTTTGCAATTTGATAAGGGCACAAAGCCACATTGTGCTGTTGATTTTAGTTTGTTTGAAATGCTTTGCCAAAGCAATGAAACAAAACACAAAGACCAAAATTTATCTTATTTTGAGGTAGTGCTGGGTGGTATACCGGTTCATACCGAATACCGGTATTTATTTTTGTTATGATATGAATTTTGATGATACCGCAATACCGGTATGTGTCGCTTAACCAACGTTCAGAACGCGGCGCAGCCCGTCACTGTTTGAGAGCGTCCCGTTTCACTTGAAAGAATGAATGAAAACGAATGAGTGAATTCGGACAGCCGTTGTGTGTGCATCGGCTGTACACTCATTGTGGTGCATTGTGGGATTGAACGAGTGCACTCAATAACGTCCACTATGGTTTCGGACGCCACTACAAATGGCTGTCGCCTCAAATAATGCCCTATTTGAGGTTATAGGGGGCGATTTCGGATTCAGCCCTTGATTACAGCTGAGAATTCAACCAGCGCGCGAGATAGAGCGGTTTCTGCGCGGAGCGCCGTGATGAGATTAACAACTTTCTCCACATGGATCATATTATATAGACCGGAGCGAGCCTGTTTACGTTTTTTATGGACCTATTTCATATACTCTAGTGCTCTAAACATGAGCCAGCAGCGTGTATTCGCACATATTTCATCACGTCTTCTTCAAATGAAATGTAACGTTATGCAAAGGACACTGAACTGTACGTCTGATCACCACCGCGATGACACGATGGGTTATTCTGCAACACAGAAATAGACTGACAATTCAAAGAAGAATGGTAAAAAATGTAACTGCTTTATTTAACTGCTTTCTGTGTTAAACTTACGTGTGTCATTTGTTCAGAGACTGTAGTGCTCTTAAATGTACTGAAAATATCCTTAGTTTAAATGTTCTTCCGCGTTTCTCCCTATTTTTGGCAGTTTGTTTTTATATAGCGTTAGATTTTTAAAATGCTTAAGGTGCCCTCAACTCTTCTTTTTTTCCCATCTCCATGGTCATATTTTAATATTCATGTGTCTGTAATGAATGTGTTGCAGGTCTGAGTTTTATTGGTTGTTGTCTCCCCACAGCATCATTTTGTGGGGTTTTGTAAACCTGTATTAACTCTAGTGTAGAATTTTTCTACAATATTCACTCATCATGACAGTAAAACAGGGCATTCTAGTCAATCTACTGCAGTATTTCCTCTCTCAATCAGTAGAAAATGTGGTTAACGCCCAGTCATATATATATATATATATATACACACACACACACCGTCATATACTGTGAAACCGATATAATTTTGAAAAATACTGTGATATAAATTTTTGGTCATACCGCCCAGCACTATTATGAGGCATATAAAAATATTTTCAGCTCATTTGGTTTAAACGTTTTTTTTAAACCTGTTTACACCTGTTCACTTCATGCATTTTCTCTGAATGGATTGCTATGCAATAATAGAAAGACCAGGTGTAAATGCCCTCCAAAACGCATTCGAGACGGATTTAAATCCGATCGCTCAAATCACTTTGGACGTTGTCTAAAACAATACAGCTATGGAAAAAATTAAGAGACCACTCCAAGTTCAGAAATCAATGTTAAGTGGTCTCTTAATTTTTTCCATAGCTGTATATACATTTATACAATAATACATTTTACTCCTCCCAAAAATACTAAATAATAAACATGTGAGAATGTGTTATAGGCATGTTATAGAAAGATATGACAGCATTACTGCAGCATGCGTTGGCGCAGATGAACAGATGAGTATCTCTTCAGTAAGCTGACGTGCAAAATACCTCAAATGAAACTTAAAAAGTCGAAAACGCTCAACACACAATCATCTTCATTAAAAAAATGTGAGAATAAATGATTTGACCAGTGCTGATGCTGCTCATGATCAATAAAATGGAGCTCATAGCGGTAGCTTTTAATGATGTGAATACTGTTAAATCTGCGTATAGTAAGGGAATTGAAGACAGATCGCTGTAGCGCCTCCGCTCAAGCGGCTCGTGAATCATTCATCTCTTCCTACTAGTTCATTTATAGCATCAAATAAACATGAATGAACATCAGAAGGAATGTTGTTTAAAACACAGAAAGACATCAGTACACCATTTTTCCAAGTCCACCGAGGTTAATCTTAAACTCCTGACAGCTTTGGTTGGATGGTGGATTTAGCGTTATAATTGGTTAGATTGTTTGTCAATCAAACTCCTGGTGAAGGGTCAATTAAACTAGTATACGTTCAGCTAATTGTCAGCCTCTTACATGTCTGCGTCTCGAGAGATTGCAGAATTCAAGCGTCAAATGATGTTTTATAAACAAAATTTGGGAGGAGCGTGTTCAAGCAGTCTAATTGGCTCGAGAGGAGGTATATATACACTGACTAGAGCCGATCTCACCTATAGTTTCCTCGACCGTTTTCTGCATCCCGTCGCCACCCCGTTCCTTACTCTCAGTGGAGATATGAGGAAGTAATATGGATTTGGGCTAAATTTTCAAACTCTGATCCCTCGACCGCCTTGAACAGGACGCCAAATACACTTATTACACTTGGTTTTTTACTCTATTCAATTATTTGTAAGTGTGAATTTGTGAAAACAACTGCTACAGGTAATTGGACTTTATTTATTTATTTATTTATTATAGATTTTTGGCATTTTTTCATAAATTCAAATCTATAAATCCAAATATTTATTACATGTATGAAGAAAAGGTTCAGCACCCAAGGCTCTATCGCTATTGTCTCAATAGTGTTCAGTGTCTTTGGGCGGATTGGCATCAACGGCCATTAGGATTGTTTGTGATTTGGTCTTAGTGATTTAGGAGTCCTCTTGACTACTCCTAACCTTTTACAGATTTGGGAGCTAGTTTTAGCACTAAAATGTTTTGTGAAATACTCTTAAGAGCAAAAATTAGGACTGACACGCCGATTATAGAGTTTCTCATAAATCGGCATGTCAGGAGCTACTTTTAGCCGTAAGATGTTTTGTGAATATGGCCCCTGATTCTGTACAGACACATTTATGTGGCCAATCGTAAATGAAATTGTTTGAACAAATCAGTAAAAAAACACATAAAATGACCAGGTGTTAACAGGCCCAAAGATTATGTGAAAAAGTTCTCACTAGACTACCATTTTCTAAAAGGATGCAATGCTCTTTTTATTACCTTCTCCGTCTAACACCATCTTGATTGTCCATTGATAACTGGTCCTTCTCAGGGCTCACCTGAAAGCAAGGTAAAGAAAGAAAAATAAACATTCTACTACAGACAAAGGATTCAGAGATGATCCAAATGAAGCAGTACAGAAACTTAACACTGATTAACACTGACTGATCACTGTCAACTGAAAACATACAATGAAAACTATTTTACATTACAGGGTTTTCCACAATAAATGCGAAGAAAAAGTTTGGAATTTAACATATCCTATTCATTCACAAATGAAATAATTAATTCTGTCAGGACAGATGACAAAAGAAAGAGCTTAGAACAATTTTATATTTAAATATCTGTACATTTAAAAGTAAAAAGTCACTGAGTGGCCAGTTTGAACAAATGAACAAAATAATACATTACATTGCAAAAGTGGGAGGTCTATTATTTTTTTACATTTACACTCCAATACTTAATAAAAAGATCATTTGACACACAGCATCAAGATTATTTTGTTCCACCCATTGCTATGGTTATCAGCATCAATTGGATTTAATTGCACATATAAATACATTTGTCAATCCAGAAACTATGCAATGTGTAGTTAGCAGCATAAACAAATGTGTTATATAGGCCTACAGAAATCAAAGATCGCTGCCATATTAGCCACTGAAGCTATCGATTACAACACGAGAAACACAAAGCTGTACTTCTGCAGAAACGTCCGTTATAATAAATGAAGTTGTGTGTGTGTGTCTGTCTACGTTGTGCATCTTTTATTGGCATTGTGTCAATACTTTGTTGGTTATAATGAAAGGATTCAACATGCAGCACTCGCGCTAAGCAAAAACTCAGACTAACAAACGCATCCGATTGGCTATTGTGTTCACATGCTCAACACAAATGTCTTCAGGTATGATGGTACATTTTAAACCACTCCGTTTTAATAGTGATCAAACTAATGCGTTATAGTAGTGACCTACACATTTAAAACAGTGACAAGTTAACATTAAAATCATGCATATAGTTAAAACTCTATAAATATACTGCCATAACCAATCAGGGATTCATGATATATCAGCCACCATATCTTACTGGCCGATAAATGCTCATTTTAATGTTATCATTCTCAGTCCGAACTAGGCAGATATTTTAACACTGATAAATAATGGATTATATGATGTGCGTTGTTCTCCATGATAGTATTGAACTGCTTGAAGGAAGATACAGTTACGGTGAATCACAAATCTGTGAAATCAGAGCGTTGTTACACGAAGAGCACATCTGCGGAGTTACACCTTTATGACTAGCACAGTCAGTTTGCTTGTGCATTCGCAGCCTTTTGTGGAATTATAAGTTGAATTTTTTTATTTTGTGTATATATCTGATTAAACTCATATAGGATGCATTTGGTTGAGTTAATGAACGCGGCAGGAAAGCGCTTCATTGTAGGCCTACCGGTGATCATCTCTTCAGCATGCGCACTCAAACAGCAATGGATAACATTAATAACTATAGCTGGGACTGTCATATATACATAACATTATAATGAGAACACGACTGTAATAAAACGCTGTGAATTATTTTGGATTAGTTGCCGTTTTTTAGTGTGTTGTTGTGGGGAGCGTATCCAGAACACTTTGTGACTTAATTCATGTACATCTGTGCATGAGTTTGTGCAGGTATAAGTTGTAATTTTTTTGTATAAATATCTACTTTATCATATATAAGTTGCATCCCGTTGAGCGAAAACCATCTAACAAAGCGCTTTGGTTTATGGGTGTTCATTCAGCTCTTCAGGTTCATGCTAAAACAGTGTTATTTGAAACAGTAATGCTAAAGATGTTTAATAAAGATGTTTATATACACTTTTTTTTTTTTTCAAAAACATTACAACTTGTATTGTTCTTATTTTCATCAACAATATGGTTTGAGTAAATCATTTCCCAACAGGCTTTCATTTTATTCATCCATAGCACATGTATTGTGTTTCTTTTTATGTAGCCTAAGTAATGTTGACCAATAACTTGTTTGCATTTTTATTTAATTTTATTTATTATTAGTAGTAGTAGTAGTGAGGCAATATATATATTTTTTGCAACTTTACAATAAGGTCTCATTTGTTATTGTATTAACTAACGTGAATCAACTGAGCAAAACCCTTGTAAATGTGAGTTAATAATGCACTGTGAACTAACATGAACACGCATATTTTAGGTTAACAGATAAAACACTGGATCCTAAAATGTCTTGGGAAATGTTGAGATTAACCTTAGCTAAGATTAATAAAACTTCGACAGGATTTGTCCATTCATTGTTAGCTCATGTTAACTAATACTAACAATAAACTTTACTGTAAAGTGTTGACACTTTTTTTAAATAAAGAAAATTGGCCATATGAATGTACACCACCGTTCAAAAGTTTGGGGTCAGTATGATTTTTTTAATGTTTTAAAAGAAGTATCTT
This sequence comes from Chanodichthys erythropterus, assembly GCF_024489055.1. Classification (NCBI taxonomy): domain Eukaryota; kingdom Metazoa; phylum Chordata; class Actinopteri; order Cypriniformes; family Xenocyprididae; genus Chanodichthys; species Chanodichthys erythropterus. The sequence goes on along the minus strand of NC_090242.1, from coordinate 1,359,998 downwards.
CTGCTCACCTAGCCTGCATTTATTTGATTAAAAATACAAACAAAACAGCAATATTATGAAATATTATTCCAAATTAAAACAGTTGTTTTCTATGTCAATATACAGTAAAGTGTAATTTATTTCTGTGATCAAAGCTGAATTTTCAGCATCGTTACTCCAGTCTTCAGTGTCACATGATCCTTCAGAAATCATTCTAATATGATGATTTGCTGCTCAAGAAACATTTATGATTATTATTAATGTTGAAAACAGTTATTTACATTTTTTTATGATGCTGTGGTGAATAGAAAGTCCAAAAGAACAGCATTTGTCTGAAATCTACATCTTTTGTAACATTAAACACTACCGTTCAAAAGTTTGGGGTCAGTAAGAATTTTAATTTTATTTTTGGGGGATAGAAATAAAATTAATCAATACTTTTATTCATCAAGGATAAGTTAAACTGATCAAAAGTGGCAGTAAAGACAATTATAATGTTAGAAAATATTCTATTTTAAATAAATGCTGTTCTTTTGAACTTTCTATTCATCGAAGAATTTTGAAAAAAAAATTGTACACAACCGTTTTCAACATTGATAATAATAATAAATGTTTCTTGAGCATCGCATCATCATATTAGATTGATTTCTGAAGGATCATGTGACATTGAAGACTGGAGTAATGATGCTGAAAATGCAGCTTTGATCACAGGAATAAATTACACTTTACTGTATACTGACAAAGAAAACAGCCGTTTTAAATTGGAATAATATTTCACAATATTACTGTTTTTGTTTGTATTTTTAATCAAATAAATGCAGACTTGGTGAGCAGAAGATACTTCTTTTAAAACATTAAAAATTCTTACTGACCCCAAACTTTTGAATGGTAGTGTCAAAATAATTGTAAAAGTAAAGGAATCTTATACTGGATCAAACTAGACTGCTGTACTGTATATGTTTGATTTATGCTGAAGTGTTTGGGACACGGTCTATTGTTTTTGTAATCAGGCTCTCAAAGTATATTAGAATTTGGATTTAGATTTATCTGCCAATGTATCATTTATCACCTTTCAAATATAAAAAATTATTGGTTATCAAAATTGGCCCAAATTTTCCTGTCAGCACATGCCTAATTTGATTTCCAAAAAGAAAAACAATACCTTCTGTACATCTCTGACTTCTGACTGGGACAGAGTGTTCATTTTGAGAGCAGAGGGTCCAACCTCACTGAGAGTCTGCAAACATCAAATTAGACATAAACACTGGTCTGAATATGTTAACAGCCTAGATCTCACAAGAGTCTCTGCTACATTTGCTCATTCTCTTACAGCACAACTCTCACTTACCTGGTGTAGGCCCACAGTAAGAGCAGCACAATCGTCACTGATGATGCGGGGTCTCACGGCTTATCTGAAAATAAGAAATAAAGCTTTATATACAATCACCTCAACTAAGAGTTGCAAACCTTCAGTATATATGAAATATATCAAAGGGGTAATGTACAGTTAGACAGTAATTAATGCAAATTAAACATGGACAGGATGATCAGTGTCAACCATTCACAGCTTCCGATCAATAAATATGTGCACATGAAATATTGATTTAAGATCATATACAAGATCACATAATAGATCCATTTCAAATCAATATTTCAATATTTAAAAACCCATGGTAATGTTCATGGCTTTATATATGCATTACATTATGTGTGTGTGTTCATCACAGTATGTCAGGTTGTGTGTAGCTTTACACCTGTTTTATGAGGACACGTGTTTTATGAGGACATCATGAGAACATGTTCTTCATGTTTGACTTGACTGAAGAATCTCAGTGTGTTGTTAGATTGACAGAAGCCTGGTCTATGAGGACACTAGTTTTAACGGGACACTGATAACTAGATACATTTGGATGGCGCCCTGAGTTCAGGGTTAGGGTTAGGGTTAGGGTTAGGTTAGGGGTATGTATGAGAGTGATAGTGGTGAAACGAGGTGTGCTAGTTGTACAGTAAGTGATCATGACTCACTTTTCACACACACAATCATAATTCAGTGACTGATAACTGTGGCAAACAATCTGCTTCTTAGAAACACTGAAATCTGTTCTATTCTTTAAAAGGTGCTAAAGAGGATCTTTTCGTCGACTGAGAAACCAAAGACTGTTACTGAGTTTTTGAAATGAGCGCATGCGTAAGAACAGCCCCCTCCTTCACAGCTCATTTCACGGGAACGCCTCCCAAAACTCCTGCACAAGTATTAGATCACGAGTGTTTACCACCGGCATTCGCTGTGTCGTGTTAGTGGATTCATTATGTCGGACTCACCGCAGGTAACTCATAATCTGCAGCTGTTACTCCTGTCTCCTGACAAAAACATTGCATGCGGCGCCTGTGGAGTTTGGAAAGTTACTGGAGCGCAGCCGCGCTCGTCTCTCACAAGGAACGTCACGGCAGTGATTGACAAGCCAGAGGGCCAACCGTTTACGTGATTGGCTGATGTTTTTAAGGCCCTACCTCGTGCACAGATTATGTATATTAATATTATTACTTTCAGTGCACCTAATAAATAGTCTTTTATCAGTTAGTAAACACAGTTTCAAGTAATATTGCAAAAATGTATAAAACAAAACATCCTCTTTACCACCTTTAAGGACTAACTCAATTATTACTTTACTTTTATTTGATACCTTTATTGTTGCTGTATCTTATTCTTCTGAATCTGATTCTTCTCAGTTACCATCTGAAAATAAGAAAGAAAAGCAAATAAAAATCAAATCAAAATAAAAAAAAAAACAATTATTCATTGCAGTATTACTCATTGAAAGTCAATTTCAACTGAGGGTGCTTCTTTTTACCTACTTCTAAAATGATTATATCTAATCTAACAAACACAATAATGAGTTTTCAATATTGACATTTGCTACAGTGAGCTGTGAATTATGGGTTATCAGTATCAATCCCAATCTTCCATATGGGTGCACCCCAGAGTCCCGGTAAAACGAGTGTCCTCATAGACCAGGCTTGTGTCAATCTAACAACACACAGAGATTCTTCAGTCAAGTCAAACATGAAGAACATGTTCGCATGATGTCCTCATAAAACACGTGTCCTCATAAAACAGGTGTAAAGCTACACACCACCTCACATACTGCCATGAACATGCATGTAATGTGATGCATATTAGGGCTGGGCGATATATCGCATGTGATTGTCACGCGCATTTCGTCAGTAAAGCCGGTTCCCTGATTGCCGCTAAATCGCCATCACCTGCTTTCAAATTTAATAGACAGAGCCGTAGATCACTGACAAGCTACGCAATATCGCGTTCATATCGCAGATGAATCGCCTTCGATAATGAACGCGATATTGCGTGGCTTTTCAGTGATCTACGGCTCTGTCTATTAAATGGCGCTCCATTTGAAAGCAGGTGATGGTGATTTAGCGGTAATCAGGGAACCGGCTTTACTGAAGAAATGCGCGTGACAAAAGCATGCGATATATCGTGCAGCCCTAATGCATATATAAAGCCATGTAGGGCTGCACAATATATAGTTTTGTCACTGATACCTATCTGTGGGTGTGACATTGCAGTACAAATGAAGTCAAGTAGGCTATAGGGATCATAGTTGATCTGCGATCCATACGGACTACGGCTGCACGATGTATGGTTTTAGCATTGTATCCCGATGTGTGCATCCACAAAAGTCACATCACAGGATGTGCAATGTCAAGTGTAGGGATCGTAGTTGATCCGAACGGTCCAGCTGCCCCCGGTTAAGAGCGCATGTGACTTTTACAAATGTCATTTGCTTGTGTTTTTAAGTCCTGTCAATTTAAACATCAAACGCACTATGACTGGAACTCGCGCTGTTTTCTGACAGACAGATAGCACGTGAACACAGAGTTCAGTTCTCTTTCTCTTATCTTTGAGCTTGAACAAACACTCTCAGCGAAAACAGTTGGTTCTGTGTTGTAAACAATTAAGAAAACGGATGCATATAATATTGGACCCATACATGCTTTCCTCAATGTGTGTACCTCAATACAGTTAGATTAACCTGAAAAACATAAAGCACTGCTTATTTTAATTTGTATCTTATTTTTATTGTGTTTATCTAAGCTTGTAATTCGTTTATTATTCTCTAAGCAGATGCACTACCCTACAAAATGATCCCAATCATCCTAGAATGATTAATTATTTTCAAATAGTGCTATTCAATTCATCTGGTGGAATTGTTTTCATATCGCAATATATAAATTGCAGAAAAACTAAATATTGCAATGTCAGTTTTTCTGCAATATTGTGTAGCCCTATTTCCCTGAGTAACATTTAACCTTTAATAATAAAGCAAGTAAAATCATGACTGTAAATAACATATAATATACCTGACACAGGTGAAATCACTGATGAATCTTTGTGAATACTGTATGTCTTCCTCCTGAGATTGGGCTTTCTCCATCACTGTTTCACTTCAGCATGATCTGATGTGTCTTCTGTCATCTTCTGTTTTTAGTATAAACGTCAAAAGATAAATTATAGTAAACAGCAAGTTATTTTCATACTTTATTGTATGATATTTAAGAATTATGTATAATTGAGGATCAATATTCCTTCATAAATTTTCACAATTGATAAATTATAGACAATAATACTGACAGCATTAATTTGACTGAATAAGACTGACAGTTCTGATAAATCTTATCATAGCCAGTAAATCTTTGTTTCTTAATGTCTTTAAATCAAGCAGAACTGTAGTAATATTTACAGTAGGCTGGTATGTGAGGATACTGTACTGGGTGAAATGCCGTCCCCTTCAGACTGTAGTCATGACAACGCCTTATTATGATGGCTTGGCTAGGTTATTGCATGCGATCAGAAAATGATGCAGTTACAATTATAGTTTAATCGAAAACCAGCTTTAAATGACAAGCATCGCTGATTCCCTCCTGACAGTCTTTAAACACAATCACAATCTCGCTAGCGCCGTTAGCATCGCGAGCTAGCTGTTTTATAACTGTAAAACGAGCTGCAAAGAGCTTACAAAACATGAACAAACAAGCCAAACGGACCCACAAGCATTTAAAAAGCAGAACAACTTACCTTTAAAATAATAGTAGCCTCCATCAGGTGCTCAGATGTCTTCTCAGGTGCAGCTTCTATCCGGCCCAAACAGGAAATGAACGCGAAGACTCTTATTATAAACCATACTTAATATAATATACGCGGGATTAAAATAATAATAATAAATATATGTGATGTGAGCGCACGAGTTAATGTGTGGTTGTGTTTACATGAATAGCATATGCTAACGAGCTAAATAAACTGTATAAATACTGAGTAAACAGCATTCAAGTTATTTTTATACTTTATTACATGACATTTAAGGGATATTTTTAATCGAGGATCACTATTTATTCATATATTTAATTCACAAATAAAAAATTATAGGCAATAACACTTAAATAATTAGTATTTTGCATTAACTCGCTTGTTATACAGACCTATGCTGAAGCTGAAGCTGAATGAAGCTCCGCCCACCGGCGCCATCTTGTCTCGCTGTTGTTCATTGCGTATGCAACCAATAGGAGCTGCAGAATTAGGCTCCGCCCGTCGGCGCCATCTTGTTTTCGTGATTTCCCGCCTACCAGTACCGATCTGACCAGTCACAGGCCTCAATACTTACACTTGTGTGAAAAATGCAAATTTTCGATGACGCCGGTACAGTACCAGGACCCGGCTGCAGGGGCGCACTCTCGTACACAGAGGATACACAGTGTATGGTATAAAATCAGGTTTTTGTGGTATATAAGGACATGCCGCGAAAATTGGAGAGGGTGCTTCTGGGACATAGAGAAAGGCATCTACATTGCCGGAATTACAAGGACATGGCCTGTGTCCTCATAAACCCAAATGTCCCCGTAATGCCGGTGCGTATTCAGGTCAAAAGTCCTCGTAAACCACAAAAACCAACACACACACACACACACACACACACACACACACACACACACACACACATACGTACTGGTAAAGTGAGATAGATATATGCTATTGCATCATACAGATGCGTTAAGATAAAAAGCACTTAAGTAACTGTACATCATAGCTATAAATGTATTATTTTAGGAAATTTGTACTTTTTCAGTACTATTAAAAAGTTCCTTATACTCAATTAAATTTGAGTATTTATAGATTATCATGACAGAATATGCTAATCAATGACTTTAAGATATCCCACATCAGCTACATAAATTAAGCAAATAACCATTCACAAATGTCCTGTTGCATTCTACATGTTACTTCTTCTTGAGTCTCTCCATCATTGTCTGACTCCGGTTTGAACATAAAAAGCTTAACAGTTTTTGACATTTTCAGTGAGTCTCCATGAGGTAATTGGCACTGCTAACAATATGGGCTAACATGAGCTCTTGAAACCCCGCCCTCTTCTTAGGAGCAGCAGCTCATTTGCATTTAAAGGAACACACACAAAAATGGAGCATTTTTGCTCACCCTCAAAAAGTGACAAATTTAACATGCTATAACATGTATTTTGAGCTAAAACTTCACATACACACTCTGGGGAGATCAGAGACTTATTTTAAATCTTATAAAATGGCATTATATGACCCCTTTAAAAAATTGGTAAAACTTTGATGAGAGCTCTCTTCTGTCTCTAAAGTTTCGTTTTTCATTTTTTTTTCTTTTTTTTTAATGTTAAATTTATTAACATACTGTTTCATGAAAAGTTTAATATTATGAGACCACAAATGATGGGCAAAAGTAGAATCAAAAACCAAACAGAACTTTTATTACTATTTATGCAGTAAATTAACATCCATCTCAGACAACATTATTTAGGTTATATAGAGAAAATAAATTATACAAATTACATTGTGAACATAGTTTATGTATATAAGCAGATTCTGTTTGTGGGCTGAAGCTGTTCTGTCATGCATTTTGAATGTCTTTAGTATAGAGAAACCTGATTCACTCTCCTCTCTCTGCACTGTTTGGCCATCCTAGCTATTTCCCTCTACAGGAAGCCAGGAAGCACCCCTCTTCCTGCCCCATTACGCACACATACACACACACACACACACACACACACACACACACACACACACACACACACACACACACACACACACACACACACACACACACACACACACACACACACACACGCACACACATATATACACTCGTATAAAATGTGTCCTGTTACCTTGGAGATACCTTCCATGTGCTATCAATAGACTGACATGAACACATGAATATCCTATTATATATTTATGCTCCAGCCAGTGCATTTACATTAAATATATATTATATATATTTTTATAATGTACATTTGTTCTTACTTGATCATTTCACTGCAATCATGATAAGGCAGCTTGTTGTCTGTTGGCAATGACTCAAGTGAATTGAAAAGGAATATGGGCTGGTTTCCAATCTGTCATGCACTACACTGAATTATTCACTGTTCTAGCAGGTAACCTGCTCTAGAACAGCTGCAAGTTGGCACAAACACACCAGGATGGGTCAGTGAGTTCCAAAATGTTGAGTCTACAACCACATGAAGCTAGAGTTAAAAATGGCATGTGATGTTCATATGTTCTGCTCATGTTTACCAACTGTGATGTTTTCTGAAATATCATGTCTTCCTTTTTATTTTTATTTTTTTCATATACTTTTTCCCCTTTCATATACTTGTGTAATGTTTTTTTTTTTTTTTTTATTCTTCACAGAACAAACAAATTTTTCTGAGCTATTTTAGCAATGACTTTTAGCTGGTGTCAAAGGGATTTTAGAGGATGTATGAAGACAGTTCTCCAGTTCATGCAGGTGTCCTAGTCATCACATACTCAAAATCAGAAAGTATCAATACCTATTGAGTAAATTCTGAACAGGATATCTATTCATTTAAAATGTGATATTTTGTAATGCACAGGTTCTACATACTTTGTCTCTTTAAGGTTCCATGAACTGTCACATTATTCCTCAATAAAGTTCTTGTCAGTTAACGTTTTTCTCATCTCTCTTTCTCATTGTTTTTATCACCTTTCATATTGTTGACTCATATCTTTCTTCTTTCTCTTTCTATCCATTTCTCACTGTCTTCTTCTTCTTCTCTCTCTCTCTCTTTATCTCATTTTCCCTTCCTTCATCTGTCCATCTTGTTAGGCTTAGCTCAGGGAATCTTATAGAACAGTTCCTGAGGGGGAGAAAATGAGAGATTGGGTTTCAGTCCGATGATGCCACTTAGCCATTAACTATCTCCAGCAAAACCAAGTGCCCCCCACCCCAACCCTCCTCAGCCCGGCCCTCTTTCCTTCTACCATTCATATCCAACTACCCCTCCTCCTCCTCCTCCCCATCTCATCTCCCTCCCTCTCTCCCTCACTGTTTCCCACCCTCCATCTCTATCTCTCTCTCTTACACACATACATACACACACTCTGGGAGTGAGTGGATGATCGCATGAGCAGGAAGCGCTGACCATACACAGATAGACAGAGAAAAAGAGCGAGAGATAGACAGTCCGAGAGAGACGATCCAGCACTCACACTTTCAACTCATACAGAGAGACGACAAACTACAGAGCTGTTGCTGTGGTCTTTCCACACTGTTTTGTGGAAGTACTTCTGAAAAGCGAAGCTCCTCTCAGTTACTTTGCCCTGGGGACATTTTTGTTTCTTATTCAAATAAATTGGGATATTCCGTGTGACATGTTGCCCTCGTTTCCAAGAAAATTGTATCTTTCTTCTTTGAACGTGCAGTGCTCTTTGAACTTGCAGTGCTCTGGCTGTTCCCTGATAAAGGCTGTTGGTGTTCTTCAAAGGGAATGACTGAGTGTTGAGGAACCAGGATTGCTTGCACGTGTGGGACATTTGTGAAGAAGCATCAGGAGGCAGAAGAGAGAAAACTGCTCAAGAAAACATAAAGGAAAGAAAGAAAACAAGAAACAAACAAACATAAAATACTGTTTTGGTGCAAAATGGATCTCCCTCCTTTTAGGGGTAAGCGATTCTTTATTTATATCTCTTCAAGTCTTAGTCTTAATATGTTTGTCTACTTTTCACTTTTTTTTTTTTTTTTAGCTCTAATGGTTTTCTCTTGAGATTTTCTAGATCTAGTTGTAGATGTTCTCTAAATGAAATATAATCTATCTGACATATAAATGGAGTAGAATAGCATCCGAGTGAGAGATGATCTCTGTGTGTCGCGTAGTGCCCTAAACTCAAGTCCTACCCTGACCCAGCCAATGCACTGGGCTTCAGGCATACAGGCATGGAATTGATTGTCCTCAAGGTTGGAGATGTCAATACTACCCAGTTTGTGCTGGCAGAGGCTGATAGAGAGGTTGGGAGTGGAGTAGGAGAGGACGTGAGACGGTGCTGCACACATGTGTGCTCACAACGGTCCGTAGTGAAGTTTCTGGGTATTTGCAATTGGGTTGTGATAAAGTTCTCAAAGTAGAGGCTGGCAAAAGGAATGTGAATTTTGTGAATGGTGCAGGTTAACAATGAAGTGTATTAAAATGTCTCAAATTTCCTTAGCGTGTCAGTTAATTTGTTTTATACTGTCGTAATAGTTGTCAATATCTATAAATATTAATCTGTTAATATTTAGAGTTACAGTTTTAGATTTACATGTTTGTCAGTCTTTTTTTTTATTTCTTTCACTAATGGTATCTTTATCTTATTTATTCCTCCTTTCTCTAAGTGACCCTTCCCCCATTCTCTTCTCAGTCTCTCTGTCTCTCTCTCACCCAAACTTGCTGGTCTGCAGTGTCTATTTCAGTCCTTCCTGGGGGTCGGATTCGGCACATCCGGAATCTCATACAGTTTATTGTCATTCAATCCCACTGTGTTCCCAGAGGGGCCTGTGGGGCAGATCCCAGGGTCCTGGTGCCTGACAACTCAAGTCCAGCCGCAGTTAAGCCTGGCCCCTAGGAGCATATATATGCCCTCTGCAAGGCCCCTGGCCCCTACCCCCCGCGACTACCAGCTAATCAACCCTCAGTCAGAAATTGCCAATCTGCCACTCTATCTGAGTCAGAGAGAGAGAGAGCAGAAATGGAAAATGGATATCTCTAATGACAGTTAGCCTGCAGGAAGTCAGACTGGCCTGATGGCTGGCTGCAGAACTGCTGGATGCTTATCAGTGGCAGCAGGGGTCAATGAAAGGAGACTGGAGGCTTTAAAAATAGCACCACAGCATGATGTCATTGGCCCACATCCCATCAGCCCTCAAACAAACAGACAGCATCGGCACCTCATTCACCTGATGACCACACCCACCAATAGATAAACAAGCTGAACAAACTTCAGCTGTCCAATGTTGTCCAACGACCCTTTACGGGATGACTGTTTTGCCTTTTCTCATTTTCCTGTTCTCTCCTCCCTGTTTGGAGGTTTAAAGTTTCTCCCAGTCAGTGGAGTGTGGTGACTGTTATGAATAATATGCGCTTCTCATCCTCTTCCTGTCCTGGATTGGATTACCCTGGCCAAGGATGTGTGCAAGGTAACGGGTGCAAGGAGCCTCGGGGCAGAGCCGCGAGGTACAGCTCACTCAGCACTGATACTCCCAGAGCGCAGGGGCCTGTCTTCAGGTTACCCCTCATGGCAGGCAGGGCTGAGTAAACACGGCCCTCTCTCCCTTCTTTTTCTCTCTCTGGCTCACCAGATGCAGCTGTCTCTCGCTTGCTCTGAGCTGTATGCACAGTGTTGGGACTTAAAAGGTGCCTTAACCTGGGACAGGTGTTGTCTTTGAATACATTATCTTCTTGTGCACTCACAGTCTCCCTTTTCCTTTTTTATTTATTTTTTTTTAGATCAGATGTCTGTTGCATGTCTATTCCCCCTAGTATAGTGGTTTAAATGTGATACAAAGTTGGATGAGTGCTCTTGTGACATGAAAGAAAAAGAGAAATACAGACAGCCATTAGTGGTGAATGGTTATTGGATTTGCTTTACTTCACCCAATGTAAGATATGCTATCAAATTTGGAGAATCAGATACAGCATATCCTTTTAAATAATAAAACCATCCAACAAAAAATAGAAGATGGAGTCTTCAGATGTGGGATTGAGAAACAAAAAAAACAATACTTTGGATGAATGCTGGATTGCAAAAACAGATTCTAAACTTGGGTCTAAACTGATCCATTCAAGTGCTATGCTGAAGTGGTGTAGTTTAAACTTTCTATTTCCCTCATTCCCAGTTATCACAATTTTACCAGTTTCAGCAAAGTTCTTGCTCATTTAGAGTAATGCTTTTAGAGGTCATGGCCAGAACTTACAAATGAGAAGACTTAACCTGAACGGCATAATCAAAATCTTAGTATACACTCACAATGCAAGTAGACTTGAATCAACATGTCCAACCTCTATTGAATGTTCCTTAAACAACAGTCAGTAGCACTTTGGAAGGCACTAGCAGTTATCCACAGAATTTGTTTAAGAGAAAATGTCTCGGGTTACAGATGTAACCCCTGTTCCCTGAGTAAGGGAACGAGACGCTACGTCACGTCATCCGACGTAGCGTCGATAGTTCCCTAGAAAGGGAACAATTGTGTAATCTCCACTGTAGAGACATGGTAGCCCAGTCCACAGCCCCACGGCCTCGCGGTCTGGGGCACATGGGGCTCAAGAGTACTCTGGGACTCAGTAGGTAGTGGTAGAGTGCTCTTTGTTGGTGGTTTAAGTGTTAGTGTGATCTGCTGGACTTCCTTATGTCAGAACCTTTACCTGCTTTGCCACTGGAGTGTGACTTGTCAATCCTCTGGGACTCTGACTGCTGCTGTTGGGTGTGGTGGAAGAATGTTTCAGGAGCTTTTATATAGCAGCTTCTGCTCTGGTGTTCTGCTTCACAGCTTATTTTACAAATGCACTATGCCAGTGGTTGGTGAACACTAGTGGAAGGCAGTTTACCGTTAATGGATGGTGGTTTTCCTCAAGGGAAGTAACTCATGGGATAAATGGGTATTTCATTGATGATAACTTGAGAGGAACTTTTGTGGATGGAATTAATGGTGAGCGGGCAGTTAATTAGAAAGTGGTAGTTTAGAACTTTTTTTTTTTTTTTTACCATTTCTCAGAACCCAGGAAACACATTGTTTTGAGGTGTAATTTGGGTCTGTTTTTACTGTTTTTACACAAGATCACTGCAAGTCAGTGGAAAGTTCCAAATAAACTCCAGTGTAGCAACGAGTGATAAATGCTCCCAAGTGCCGACACACTTGAGGAAAACCACATGGAGAGGACATGTGCAAATGCTCAAACAAATATGCAACCAAAGTGCCTGACATGACACAGATGAGCTAACCCAAAACTTCCTCTCTGGCTTGCTTGCAGATGCGAGACTAAAAGTCCAATGTTGTTTTCGAACTCAGGCCCCAAATAATGAGCTCATGGAAATGAACAGCAGACCCCTTTCAACAATTAGATGGACTGATAGGACCTGACTACAGCTCTCTGCTGGGTTTGATGTAATTACTCTCCAGGACTTCTCTTTCCTCCTCTGTATAATTTGCAAATGCATTTTGTGCTTCCGACCTGGGCCTCCTTATCTTGAGTTTCTGGCTGGGCAGTGGGAGCGGGGGAGGATGCTATCTTACTTTTTTTTTTTTTCTTTTTTTTTTTTGCAAGAGCATTCAGGGCTCTTGCCAGGAATTCAGCTGACTGTGCCCCCGATGCTTAGGGGACTGGGAGCAGACACTACTTCTTCTAATCACTGCTGTTGTGTGTGGATTTCCGTTGCTTGTTATGTCAGAGGCAGCTCTCTTCTCATGTCCAATCTCTTCATAGGCAGCCTAAAATATTTGCATTTGTCCCTATCACACATTGACTTTTGGAACAGTCTGAGAGTCTGACAAACATCAAAAGTGGTCTGCTATTTCTACTTTTATTGATGGAAGAAAACAAAACCCATTGCTATCTAATCAAATGCAATCCAAGGTCTTGTTTGCCTATGACATCCAATAATGCAAGCAACATGTTTCTCAATTCCAGGATGCTGATTTTTTCCATGCACATTCCAATAGCCATGTTGTTCCTGTTTATGAAGGATAAGGCTTAACAAAAGAAGGGCTGCAGGGAGGGGCAAAATTCCGCCAAGCTGCTGAGGAAGAGATACCTCAGGACACTAACACTAATACTTTTGGGTTCCCCAGATTCTCACAATTCATTGCTGTCAAATTCTTTGCTCTGGTTCCTTTCCCTTGTGTCAACAGCTGTGTTCTCCAGATGCTAAATTACAGTGTGATGTCAATGGCGTTATCTCTCCATTCTCTGTGTCTAATAATAACTGTAGCTTTAGCCATAGACCATCTGAACTTCAACCATTTAATTTGATTCTAACATTGATGCATTTATTTTCTTATTTTTCATACTACAGGTTTATCTGATGTACCCTGATATTGGTCAGCCTTGCAGCTCAGCCCCTACCCTGGTGGCCCTGAAAGAATGGATCCAGTGCCACCTTTTCGGATGGATCCTGAAAGCCTGGATCTTCAGCAGGTCCCTGTATTGTCCATTGACCAGATCCATGCTATAAGGGCTAATAATGACTATGTGGAACGCCCTGTGGCGCTGGAGCCTGCATCTCAAGTTGGTGTCTTCTATGTGCATGATGAGCGACATCCTCAGATGTCTCGCAGTCAAAGTCAGCATCAACATTCCCACTTGGCCTACTTGAGTCGCTCCAGTACCGTGAGCTCCATGTCCCGCGGCAGTGCTGCTTCAGACCAGAGACTTCTTACAGGACTAACACCTTCCCATTCTGGTCTGGCCACTGTGGTGCGGTCCCAGCCCAAAGGTGACTTGAAACCTGACTCGCTAGGCAAAGGACTGGCTGACAGTGAGGACTTGGGCCTGCATCTCTTCATCTGTGAACGCTGTGGCCACTGTAAGTGCCAGGAGTGCTGTGCCCCTCGTAATTTGCCCTCCTGCTGGACCTGTGGCCAGCGCTGCTTATGTTCAGCTGAAAACGTCTTGGAGTATGGCACTTGCCTGTGCTGTGTGAAGGGTCTGTTCTACCACTGCTCGGCAGATAAGGAGGACAACTGTGCCGACCGACCATGCTCCTGTGCCCCAGCTCACGCCTGCTCCCGCTGGAGTGCCATGGCCTTCCTGGCGCTATGCCTGCCTTGCCTGTGCTGCTACCCTCCTGCCAAGCTGTGCCTCAGTCTATGCCAGCGTGGCTACGATCGCGCCACCCGTCCAGGCTGCCGATGTAGCAACACCAACACTGTGTGCCGCAAGATCTCTGCCACCAACCCTGCGCCCTTTCGTAAAACCCTGGAGAAGCCTGTATGACAGCCTAAAGGAGCCTCTTGCAATTCTCCTTTGAGGAGACACCTCTAATGCTGAAGCAGCCAGGGAATTCTGCTAAATGAACTGACCTACTCTAAACCAATCAGGCCTCCCTGCATCATGTTCATCATCATGTATCCTGCAGCCCCATACACCCTCCCCCAGTTTTTTTTTTTTTTTTTTTTTTTTTTTTTAGTAAACCCTTGTCTTATTTATTTATTTATTAGACTTTCCAAGATATAGTTGGGTAATGTGAACCATATGTAACATACAGGGAGTATGCTATCAGAATAAATGCAGAGGCTGTACTGAGTAAAAGGCTCATCTAAGCATCGCTTTCAACAGAAAGTCAGTGCTGAGTGTGTCTTCTTTAGCCTTACTGAATGGAAAAACTGTAAGCAAGCTGGCTAACTCTAGACTTTACGTGGATGCAGGGTGCTGGTTAGGGAGGAGAGCCCAACCAAAAAAATCTGACTAAGTCAATTCTGTTTGACACCAAAAACAGGACCATTTAAAATCAGAATATTAAGCTCGCCTAAGAGGGATGTGTTTCAAGAGAGGAGGTAAAGAGAGACATTGTGTGCGAATGAGTGTGTAAGGAAGAAGAAGGGAAAATGTGTGTGCATGTGTGTATGTGTGTGCAGTCTCAGGCCGGCATCTGCTGTCAGCAGAAGCCTCTCTTTTTATTTTTAGAGGAGCTACTCTGAAAGATAAAGTGTCTGGTCAGGTTTCCAGCCCAGGGCAGCCTGACGCCAACCTCTCCCAAGCACTCTTACATCCTCAACTCATTTTTCCTCAGCTGGCCATTGTACTTTCCAACTGTTGAACAACAGTGATAGGATCCTTGACCGTTTCTGCATCCAACTAATCTGTGGGACCAAACATCAAAAGGGACTGTCTGTCCACCTTTGACAGTCAAGATAAGATACGAGCCATTACTTTGGACAAATTGGCCAGAAAACCTGTGGGACCATGCTTTAGGTTATCATCAGATACGACCAGTATCAGCAAAATGAAACTATTGTGGTTCCCTAGTTCTTCCATACATGAGATGAGTATCTCTAAAGACTTTGGCCTTTCCAGAGCTTCTCTGGTGTGCCCTGAATGCTTTGCAGAAAGTGAGGTTAATTGAGACTGTTGTTTCATCTGACAGGAAGAAGGGATTGTATTGAGACAAAGGCTTTAGTCACCTGGCCAGAACGAGGTAGAAAACCACACTTGGGAACAAGGTGAAACAGATGCACTGACATCTGAAACTGGGAAGCAAGATGAATGAAATCTGTTTCAAGTGTGTGTGTTCTTCCCCAATAATGCACATCCTTGTGAGTTCCTTTGCTATATTTTTGTATGTACATAGAATTATAATTGTATTTGTATTTTTATTCCATTTGTTTTAATCTGGTTATTATTATTACCATTACTTTCTATTACTGTTGGACATTAACCTTGTCAGAGACCTGGCTAATACTTAAGACTAACCATAAGGCTGATTTTGTATTGTGGAGGAGAGGTCCCTTGTGCATAACACTTGTTTTACATTGCAGTACAGTAAATTGCCATAAACATTTGAGAATTCTCTCTTATTGGTTACATATATCTATCATAAATTGCGTTTGTCCTAAGAACAGAAACGATCTGATTCAAAATATTTGTGGTGTTCAGACCTCAACAGCCTGAATCATATTTTCCCACAAAAATGATTGGTTAAAGGTCACACACAATCTTCCAGAGCCAATCATATGTTTTTCTACCTAAACAATGTTTGCTGACATGATAGTAAATAACATGCATTACTATCAGAGTCTGTGGCAAATTTTCACAGTATGAATAGTGAGAAGATACCTCTCCTCCACAGTCACATCCCATAAGACTGGCTTCTCTAAGAAGGGTCCATGATGTGGGGCTTCAGTGTGTAGGTACATACAATTTACAAGAATGCCTAACTGGTGCTGTCCGAAGTCTCTAAGCTAACCACTAAAAGTTCACCATGTTGTATTAGTAAATATTGCTTTGGTACAATTGGCATCTTGTAAGTTGTAAAAGAATTAAAGGAGAATATATAAATAAATAAATAAATTATATATATATATATATATATATATATATATATATATATATATATATATATATATATATATATATATATATATATATATATATATTACACTTTTTATGTTGCTGATATTATCATAAAGCCACAGATATTTATTTAAATGGTTGCAAGAAAAGCTATGTATTTATTTTGGGTGAATGATAAAAAGAAATTGAATGAAAAGACCCATGTGATGATTTCAGCTTTTTTTCAGAGGATTGGTGGATATGGCGATAAGGCCATGGATAATAAATAAAAAAAATTTCAAATATTCTGTGTAGAAAACTTGTTTTACATCTGTGAAAATGTACAATTGTGACTGTAAATCAAATTGAATCTACATGTTTAGGGAAGATAAAATGGTTGCATCTGTAGTTTTGTGGTGTTTGACACTAGGTGCAAACACACAGCAGTTCTGCAGATGCCTGAAGGAATTATTAAGTGCACAAGTTTTCTGTCTAGATGAAAATGCAGTGAATTAGCAAATACTGTATATGTGTGGACTGGACACTTGTGTTGGTTTCAGTGACAAGGGGTTCCGGTCTTTGTCTGTCTCTTTACTCCACTCCCCGCACTTCTGCCTGTTTGCTTCATAAATAAGTAATCAAGGCCAGCTCGTACTAATGGCCTTGGAAAAGAGGGACTAGAGATGTGTGTGTGTTTGTGTGCGAGTTGCTTCAGAAGTGTGAGAGTGTGCATAAGTTGTCTATGTATCACCATTTGTGCTGTTCATCACAGACACACAACCACGCCTTATTTTCCCAGAGCTTCAAAAGCATCAAGCCTGTACCCCAACATCTCAATAGCCCACCCTCTCTCTAGGCTTTGTATGAGAAGACACTGCATGAATAATACAGATACAGTCTTCCCGTTATGTGTGTGTACATTTAGATGTACAGTACATACATCAGTCTGGCATCTGCAGACACATGGTTCTTGATAGTGCAGTATTCATTTTACTCATTAAAGGGATAGTTCACCAAAAAATAAAAATTCTGTCATCATTTACTCACCCTCATGTCATTCCAAACCTGTATGACTATAAATTCCATATGCCTTGTGCACAGTATTCTAAGTCTTCTGAAGCTACAGTATGCAATAGGTTTGAGTGAGGAACAGACTGAAATTTGTGTGCATATTCAAACATTAAAGTATACTAGGGTTTATAAAATTTGTTTTGCATTATGTTTTTTAATTCAATTTGGGTTGTTTCATGAAACATGTGCTCAAAGAGTTCATCAAGATGTGTCATGGGATACAGTGCACCAGGACTGTCAAAAGTCAGAAAAGACTTCTTCACCCAAGAAGAAACTGACTCTGGAGGGATGCTCTTTGCTTTCTTAACCTTTAACCCAGCTAATAAAGAGCAAGAAGGGATGAGGTCGGTTGATCTTCTACCATCCTGACCTCATGGCCTCTGTAACCAGTGAATCCCTCTATGTGGCCCTTGTCTGGTGGGGACAGGCACTGTTGAGGACACTCCAGGGGTCGGGGATGGAGCTATAGAGGCTGTCAGTCAGAGCTCCATGCATATGTCAATCACAATGCAGCGGTGTGTGAAAATGGACCTTTTCTAAGCCACCCTAATCCAAATGTAAAAACACTCCACTTAAAAGCAGCAGCATTAGGGCTTACAAATCACTTACATAATTGAGCAATATCAAAGCTCTTATTTTAAAATAAATGTTTGTCTTTGTAATAGTTCAAAATCAAATGTGTTTGCAACCCCAAAAATCAAATGTGTTTGCAGTAGGTGCATTAGCTTACAACATGTAAGCAAAACATTTGCCTTACTTAAGGCAAGACACTACTGACAAAACCATTGTTTTTTTTTTTGCACTGAGCCCAAAATCTTTCGGTAGCAGTTACATACGCTAAACTTTCCAGATTTATTCCTATCTATATTTTGAAGGTGGTTTGACAATATAACATTTGCCTGATTTTTATATATATTTCTTTAATTTAACATTTTGTTCCTAAAAGTATGTTGTTGTTTCAAATTAGTGCATATTTAATTAGATATTTTCTCATTTGCATATTTAAACATAACTTTTTAGAAATATTTTCTTGTAATACAAAACAATTGTCTTACAGTTTTTCACAATTGCTTTGGCACATTGTTCGAAACAATCTTAACATTCTCTAAACTGTTTGTAACTGTTTGCTGGCCTCATTTATAAAATGTTTTGTTGAAACCCTCCTACATTTGATCTGATAATTTCTCAAATGTGCGCATGTGTGATTCAGAGTACGAACATATGCACAAAAAAACATTTGTACTAGTGATGTTCGATTTTTGAATGAATTGTTCTTTTGAGCCAGTTCTCAGGAAGTAACCAGTTGAGCCGGTTTACTAATCGAACTGAATCGAAGGCCCTGTTTACAATTAAGATGCATTTTGGTCAATCGGATCACAAGTAGACGAGAGAGACACATTCCCGTTTACACCTGGTATTTGGATCTATCTCTTTTGTTCGCTGTCAACCACTTCTGTACTGATTTCTTCAAGGGGAGGGTCTATGGGCGGGTAAATGTATGGATTTTTTCAGATCTTTCGATCTAATGGACAAAATAAGCAAGCGCAATTTACATATGAACGCGCACGGAGATGACAGAAAAATATACGGAGAGCAGCAGCTTTCATTTCTGCTCTAACAGCTGCAAGACCACGCTGAACCCTGTGTGAGTGATAGAAATCATAAATGGTGACAGGACATTGTGCTTGGTATGTTTTTTGTCTTCAAACCAAACTTGGGTCTTCAGCCGAAAAAGTTTAAATCCTGTCTGGCTAGCGCTCTTTTCATAATGTTTACGCATTAGGTCAGTAGGTGGAGAGTAAGCAATCTTTTGTGGCTGTTCGAACACATTCAACTACATGAGCGTTTACACTATGAAAGCAATCCGGTTGAATGCGTTTTTGCAGAAAGTGGACAAGCTTAAAAAAATGTTAGACCCCATTTACACCTGTATTTTAGCATCGTCCACTTGTGATCTGATCGACCAAAATGCATCTTAATACCAGGTGTAAACAGGTAAAATTTTACTGGGAAAAGTAAATACTTTATAAAAAAAAGTTCATACAGTACATTTATTTTGTAGAAATGTGTTGCATGCCAACGGTAGATTCACAGTTGCTTGTTCATTTTTACACACTCTATTATGTCTTGCCCTAACACCACCACCATGCATTCATATTTTCCTATTGCTCTTCCACGACAAGCAACTGTGAATTTTCAGTTTACATGTAAAACATTTCTACAAAAATAAATGTGCTGAATAAATAAAATGTATGCTGCTGCTGCTGCTATTTAGGATTATGATGTTCCTCCATTTTCAAAAATGGTGGTGATTGTGCTGGGACGAAGAAAGTTTTGAAGTTTGAAGACTTAGACAATTTCACTGAGAATCAGCTCATCAGTTTAGATCAACAAGCCATGTGCATTTAGTTATTGTGCATATTGCAGACAATTGCACTTACCCTTTTGCACACATGCCAAAACACATGCAGTTTGCTTAAAAATGAAATTCAAATCTGATGTGAACTACAAACTAACCGTTCAGAGATCTGAGAACTGTAGTGTCTTAAACACAAGCCATTTGTGAATGCGTGGTTACTTCCAGCATGGTGACTCCCAAAAGGTGAGACTGGTGGCTGGGGGGGTGCTGGAGCCTCAGAGGCTAGGGGAGAGCTGGAGCTGTTGACAGGTGGAGGTGTGATGGAGAAGCAGGCGCCAGAGAGAGCTGAAAGGGGCTGAAGAGGGCCACAGTGCCGGGGCAGAGCGGAGCCAGCCTACAACACCTAATAACAGGAATTTTGGAAGTCTGGGCATCATTGGTCATATATTTGTATTTTGTTTTTAGTGTAAAATAATATTGGCATGAAAGCACTTTTATTATTTTATTTTTTTTGGTTGTTTTGTTTTGTTTTCTACAGCAGCATTAGTTTTAGACTGAACTTTGAACATTTTTTTTTTATTTTTAAAGAAACCATTTGTTTTATTAACATTTAATTTTTTTAAATTACTTATCTTAATAAGAATTTATAATACATATTTCAAAATATACAAGAAATTACCTATATATATATATAATATATATACACACATACACACACCGATCAGGCACAACATTATGACCACTGACAGGTGAAGTGAATAACACGGATTATCTCTTCATTACGGCACCTGTTAGTAGGTGGGATATATTAGGCAGCAAGTGAACATTATGTCCTCAAAGTTTATGTGTTAGAAGCAGGAAAAATGGGCAAACGTAAGGATTTGTGTTAGTTTGACAAGGACCAAATTGTGATGGCTAGACGACTGTCAGAGCATCTCCAAAACTGCAGCTCTTGTGGGGTGTTCCCGGTCTGCAGTGGTCAGTATCTCTCAAAAGTAGTCCAAGGAAGGAACAGTGGTGATCCGGTGACAGGGTCATGGAAAGACAAGCCTTTTTGATGCGCGTGTTGAGCGAAGGCTGGCCCGTGTGGTCCGATCCAACAGACGAGCTACTGTAGCTCAAATTGCTCAAGTTAATGCTGGTTCTGATAGAAAGGTGTCAGAATACACAATGCATCACAGTTTGTTGCGTATGGGGCTGCATAGCCACAGACCAGTCAGGCTTACCATGCTGACCCCGGTCCACTGCCGAAAGCAGCAACAGTGGGCACGTGAGCATCAGAACTGGACCACAGAACAATGGAAGGTGACCTGGTCTGATGAATCATGTGGATGCACGTTCATGCACTTACTTGGGGAACACATGGCACCAGGATGCACTATGGGAAGAAGCCAAGCCGGCGGAGGCAGTGTGATACTTTGGGCAATGTTCTGCTGGAAAACCTTGGGTCCTGCCATCCATGTGGATGTTACTTGGACACGTATTACCTACCTAAGCATTGTTGCAGACAATGTACACCCTTTCAAGTGTGGCAGGACACAGAGGACTGATGGAACAAACAATGAAGCGACTACGCCACTCTGGCACTTTGCCAGAGATAATAACTTGCCCTTGGGCAACAGGTTTGTGTGCAAAAAATGGCAGAAGACGTGGGTAAAACAATTATGAAATTTTATTAAAAATAAAGTATCTGAAACAATAGAAAACAAAAATGAATAAACTCAATAAAATGCAATATGGGTGACCTGCATTCTCAGACACCGCAAAAGAATAAGTACAGGAGCCGAGGCACAACAGGAGGGAGTAAGGGCACTAATAGGCCTCCACAGCACAATTTGGGTACACCTGTGTGGAAACTCTCTCTCACACACACACACACACACACACACAGCACTTGTGAAGAAACACCACCAAAATCCACCCACCTTCAGCACTCAGCTCCTGTAACAAGAGATGGTGCGTTACACTTGAGGATAGTCACAACAAAATCACTGGTAAATTCACGAACACACTACATCTAGCATGTCAATGCAAGGGATGAAGGCACTTTTAACCCTTAATCATGCCTTTCACCCATAGATACAAAATCACAATATACTGAAAACAAAAAGAAAAGAGAAGGATATTAAATCCCTCTTTTATACACAAAATAAACTTAATATACAATAAAGAATTCTAAGAAGGTTGTACCAACAAAATGAATTAACCAAGAACATTAAAGAAATAAGAACAAACATTTTACAACCAAACATAAGAAAAAAAAAAAGAAAAAAAAAAACACTACAAATGTACGAAATGACAGGCAAAGCAACAGCGCCCCTGGATGATAATTCCCACGAAGCCCCGACAGCCCGAGATTTAATGGCCTATAAGCGCAAGTCTACCTGTGAATTTAAAATATAAAAGACAGATCAGACAGCCCAACCCAAGTGCCAGCTTATCACTTCCAACACATACCACTGTAAATCGGTTGAATCGGATGTCTAGCACACGTTACCATTAAGTGCACCGGTGAACCAGAAAGCTGCGGGCTCGTTCGATCAATCCGCGTAAAATACGTGCACAGGGGAGGACAAGGAACCGCTGATACACAGCAACGCAATCTATAATACAATTAACAATAACATAAAACACACTCTTTTATAAACACTAACAAACTTTAAAACCACATACCGTATGCGTGCATCCGTGAGCTCACGTCACGCGCTCCAGTTCACGCGCCAGTGATCGCGCCCGCGCCTCCATGTCATGATTATATTGTCTGTTATAGGCCTATTTGCTTCTTATTGATTACATCCAGGCAATTGGTTAATGAAACATTGATTAAAATTAAGATACAATTTTTACCAAACGAAATTCACTTTAAAGAAAGGCTTTCTAGAAAATAAAACTTAATGAAGTGTTTAAAATCATGTCTGACATGTCATGTCTCCGGATATACTGCGCATCTCATGATGCATCATGCTGTTAACTTTTCATAATAAAATAGATGATTTTAAAATATAACATAGGACTATTTAAACATAAATATGAAACTATGTTTTCTTTAATGGCTACCAACACATAGCCTATACAACAGTCACGTTACAGAGAAATTTCGCGTGTGAATTACCCGTCATATTAATTTTCATATTTTAATTATAATAACACATTTAATTGCTTTTATTTTTGTTCAAATGTTATAATAACACATTTAATTGCTTTTATTTGTGAACAAAAATAAAAGCAATTAAATGTGTTATTATAATTAAAATATGAAAATTCAAATGACGGGTAGTAATAGATTATGACGGAATTTTTACGACCCTGTCCTTCAAAATGACGGACAATGTTAAAGTCTAACGCAACCTCTGGTCAGGACTTTAGAATTTGAAATGAAAAGTTGATTTAAAAAAATTAATAATAAGTGTTAGACCTGTTTTTAATAAAGTTGTTTTTCAAATAAAGGTTTCGGAGTCAGTGATATCAGATTGTTTGCATTTTATTAATTACTTACCCTGTAACTACATGAAATAAGAGGGTAACAAGCACCGCTTTAATTTACGGCCCGTAATGTCATATTTACCCCTTAGATATTAGTCATAAGTACCCCTTAGATATAAAATATTTACAGTATAAATAATTTGTTATTTTCCTGGTTGTTACCCCTTTATTCCCAATACTTCACATATTGTTCCCCTATACTTACACATACTTACTGTATAGTTACACTATAATTATTGAAAGTTATACTGTAAATTCATTGTAATTACGCAGTACTTTCCGGGCTGTAATCTAAAGCGTTACCCACTTTTTTTTGTTTGTAGAGATAAATAAGTGGAGTGAGGGAGACAAACAAAAAATGAAAATATAGTGAAAAGGGAAGAAACATGTCTTAAAAGTTTGAGTGGGAGCTGGAGGAGCAGAATTCCAGAGACTGGAGAGCCATGGGGCCGGCAGCGGAAGTGTGCTAAAGCTCTCTCCAGTGACCCCTGACCTTGCAGATACCATTCCCATCAACTCCTCCTCCAGCTGTCTGCACTCAGCCACCCAGCAGGCCCGCAAACAGTCCTCCTCCTCTCCTCTCCTCCCCCACTCCCTCACTGTTTCTTCCCTTGTGCTCTTCTGTCTCCCCCGTCGCACATCACTCTTCCACCACACCATCCTTTAATCGAGTACAGTCCCACCTCAGCTCAAAGCATGAATAGATAGATAGATTTAGTGTGAAACACATTTTAATAAAATCTGCCTTTTTAATTAAATAATTGAATATTTCCTATTTCTCAAGGGATGATGCGAACAAACTGCCTAGAATGTCAATCCCACAGGGTTGAAATTGGTTTGGTGAGAACTTGTTAACAGGGAGGAAATCTCCCATCTTTTCCAAATTTCCTCTTTCCCACCATCTCATTGCCCACATAAGAGCAGGAGGACACACAGATCTCAGCTAGCCCCACTTTAATACACACTTTAACACAAACACCGCCAGCCTCTAACTGATCACCACAACACAGATGGGCCCTCGGCAAGTCAAAAGAAAACTCTATCAGAGCCATGGCATTCAGTCATGTCTAGACAGTCTATAATTGAGATTAATTTACTTGGACCATACCCATCCATTAACAAACTGAGTTGAGGATAAAACATTTTGGACAATTTTAGGAGCGTACTGCAATTTTTATTTTTTTTCTGGCCAATATATATTTTAAATATATGCTAAATATATTGTAGACAATGAAGCATTTTGAAACTGAAAATATATTTAATTTCAACCTTCATATACCAAAATATATTTTAAAATGTATTTTATTTCAGTGGCAAGAAAATATATTTCCAATCTTATAGTAGCCTATATGTATCTGTGTGTGTGTATGTAAGGAACAATTGACGACGGGCCATTGAATTCTTAGAAAATAATGCACACCCAACGTGAAGCGGAGTCAGTTATTCCACTTATACTATGGCTACCACACCTCAAGACACTGTTCTGATGTTGTATTTCGGAACAGTGTCTTGTATTTTACAGTTGTATTTTGTCCTTAAAACACTCTTGTGTGTGGGACTAATTTCTTACGCATCTCATCCCAAGCCTCCGGTACTAATTTCAAAAAGTCATTTCAGAGCTATTAATGGAGGTTTAAGCCTTGATAGCAGAATAATACAGTTGATACATGTATTAACGCAGTTGAGAGAGAGAGGGAGAGTGTTGTTAAACTTGCTAAACTAAGTTTTTAAGTTTTTTAAGTTGCTAAACTAAGCTTTTAAGTTGCTAAACTTTTACTGATTAATTCATCATAGCAGTGCTGACAAAATGTTTCTGTGCGAGTGTGCATCCGTACTTTATTCGAGCATTCAACAGCCCTGTGTGTATATATATATATATATATATATATATATATATATATATATATATATATATACACACACACACACACCGATGAGGCATAACATTATGACCATCTTTCTAATATTGTGTTTTTTGCCTTTTGCTGCCAAAACATCCCTGACCCGTCGAGGCATGGACTCCACTAGACCCCTGAAGGTGTGCTGTGGTATCTGCCACCAAGATATTAGCAGCAGATCCTTTAAGTCCTGTAAGTTGCGAGGTGGGGCCTCCATGGATCGGACTTGTTTGTTCAGCACATCCCACATATAATAATTAATAATATAATAATTTGTTACATTTACTGCTTTTCTGGGTACTCAAAGTGCTTTACATATGGAAGGGGGAATCTCCTCCACCACCACCAATGTGCAGCATCCATCTGGATGATGCGACGGCAGCCATATTGCACAGAACGCTCACCACACACCAGCTTATTGGTGAAGAGGAGACAGAGTGATGAAGCCAATCAGAATAGGGGGATGATTAGGAGGCCATGATGGACAGAGACCAATGGGCAAATTTGGCCAGGATTTCGGGGTAAAAAACCTGCTCATTTCGAAGGACATCCTGGGATTTTTAACGACCACAGAGAGTCAGGTCCTCGGTTTAATGGCTCATCTGAAGGATGGTGCTTTTTGACAGTTAGTGTCCCCATCACCATACTGGGGTGTTAGGACCCACACAGACCACAAGGTGAGCACCCCCTGCTGGCCTCTCTAACACCTCTTCCAGCAGCAACCTACTTTTCCCAGGAGGTCTCCCATCCAGGTACTAACCAGGCTCAGCCCTGCTTAGCTTCAGTGGGCAACCAGTCTTGGGCTACAGGGTGATATGGCTGCTGGAGATGCTCATTTGGATTGAGATCTGGGGAATTTGGAGACCAAGTCAACACCACAATCTTCTTGTTGTGCTCCTCAAAGCATTCCTGAACCATTTTTACTTTGTGGCAGGGCGCATTATCCTACTGAAAGAGGCCACAGCCACCAGGGAATACCGTTTCCTTGTGTGATAGAATTAACGTGAGTCGTCCTGTTGGATTGGGTTGGTTATGCTCATTGATTGTCCTATTACGGTGCAATGGACGGGTATAAATTTGGCCGTCAGGTGGTATGGCATCACGAGTCACGCCCCTTTGCTCTGCGTCATTTCTAATCGCCGGTCAGGTATGTTTGGTGATGTTGGCTAACTGTTAGTAGTGCGCTGTATCACATTAGTATTATCTTTGTTTAGAGCTGTAGCTTGGGACAAACCTTGCGGCAGGTGCTTGGTTGACGTGGTTTCTTTTTGCAGGTAAGTGAAACCGCTGTATACATTTGTTTAGTGCAAGATGACATTCGTAAGGGCTGCGTCTATTTGTTTGTAGTTTCAATATATGCGGTCTCCTGACGCTACAGACTCGTTGTCTTCCGTTGTGTGCTGTATTACAGGCTAAATGAAACGAAACTCAGCGGCTGCTTGCCTCACATACATGGGCTTAGGTTTGGTCTCAGCTTTGGTGGGGACACACCATCCTGTATACTATCCCTAAAGAGCTAGTATAACCATATAATCTCAAAAATGTACTCTCTGAATCTGCATTTGAAAGCCTGGTCAGTCACTACTGATAGTTTATTTGTGTGGCTAGTTATTTTGCCTACTTATTCATATATCCCCTTTCTTCTTCATGGGTGGCATCTACAAAGTACAAAAAGGGGCAAAAAAAACGGAATATTAAAATGTTTTTTTACTCTGGCCTTTGTATGTGGCAGAGAGACAGCCCTGGTAACTTACCGTCGGCGTCGTCAACATGCGCGCGCACACACACACACACACGCCACCCGCTCGCTGCTAGTGCAAGCACAAAAGTAGTCCCGGCCCGCGCGTGTAGCCTGTCAGATACCCCGCCGCCAAATTACGGCGTTGTACTGTCGTCGTCCTGGCCGTTAGAATCGATCCAAATAGCAGTGCAAAGATCCAAATAGCAGTTCAAAGGAGCTTGCTAAATATTGGTGGGGACAAATTGTCATCTCAAAATATTGATAGGGACTAGTACCTAGCGTCCCCCCCTAAACCTACGCCCATGCTCACATACATGAGAAATATATCTACAGAAAGCTTTAAATACCTACTTTAACGAAAACGAATTAATTCAAAACGAAAAGAAATAGGCTACTCTGATTATGTAGACTAAACCGAATGAAGTGCATTCTCTCTCTAGCGCATCCATAGATGATGAGAGTCAATATCAACTTCATCTTTGCAGCCGACACTGATTCAGAAAACATTACTTTATTAATAGACAATTAAAATGTCTCCTTGCTGTTTTGCGCATTCATGAGACCAATATCGAATCGTAAACCATAGTCGATCTCTTGGTAGGCTATTCTGTTTTCAGTTGATGATTAAACAGTGCATTGTGCGCCTCCCATCCAATAAATCGCAATAGGCTTAACGCTTTGTGTTGCTTTTGATATGGAACAAAAGTCTCAGATTTCAAATTCTGTCCATTTCATTAAGAAATTCAAGCAATAAATACCGTTTTGGCGGTCTTTAATGTGGCGTGATAGAGAGTTGTAGCTTCTGGGTAGGCCTACTCACCTGTGCGTTATCAGTATCAAACGCATAGCAAAAGATTCGTGCCAGTTTTTTTTTTTTTTTTGTTCTGGATCCAGTGCTCTGCTGCTACATTGGAGCGCACTCGCCACCAACTGGATAGGGGTGTGAATTACAGTTACAATTTATAGTAGATCACCCTGAGTGTAATCTGTCACCGTGACGGACGGCCTTCAGATTTTTCCGTCATTGATAAAAAAATTCCGTCAATGACGGAAAATTTTCGGTTCCCTTTCGATACTTCACTCGTACTGCGTATGGGGAAAGGTCTCCCTTTTTCCCCGCTGCTGAAGCCTTTTTCAATAACGCAGTGTAACTGCACCGTCATTGGTTCACTCATAGACAAGTTGTTGAACCAACCTATGGCGACAAAGCGCGCGAATATTCCCGCCGAAATGGGCGGGGTATAGGGCTATATAAGCAGGCGTTTCGCCATAGGATTTCAGTGTTTTCTCCTTCAGCGACGACATCTACTTCTCTTCGCTGATCTCCGCCTGAAGCCGAAGAAGCTCGCCGCCTTCTGCTCTCGCCGCCGTCTGAAGAGGCTCCCGCAGCGGACTCGCCTGGACTCGCCGGTGGAAGAAAGCGCCGGCGCCCTCGCGGACTGCAGCTTCTAGCGCCGTCGCCGAGCCGCCGCCTCCCGCTTCCCGCTTCCGGCCGCTTCCTGTGCGTCCCCTGCCGCCATCCGGCGCGCCGCCTGAGAGCTTCATCCGCGGCTTAAACGCCGCTCTAAAAGAGCGATTTCCAGCGGTTTTCACCGCTCTAAGAGCTTCCGCGGCCCTCGCCGCTCTAAAAGAGCCACCCAATTGCCGTTTTCACGGCAGCGGCGTCTCACGATGCCCCGCCACTCATGTGGTACTTGCAGGGCCCCCTGCACGACGACGATGGACACAGCGAGTGTGTCGCTTGCCTGGGCAAGCCCCACGCAGACGGCGCGCTCGCTGGAGACTCATGCCCGCACTGCGAGTGTATGAGTCTCGCTTCCCTGCGCTCGCGGGTCGCCTTCTTCACTGAAGGCGATCTCGCCGCTCGCGCCCTCCCGTCTCCTTCCTCCCGCGAGCCGGCGAGGAAAAGACAGCGGGGTAGAGCGACTCAGCGCCAGGAGTTGAGCGAGCTCACGCCGGCCCAGCCCCCGCGTGCCTCGCCCTCTCCTCCCAGGGAACTCTCTCCCGTTCTGTTCTCTCGCCCTGAGCAGCGTCCCTCCGCAGAAGCGAGTGACCTCGTCTCATTCGGGGGAACAGACGACGAACAAGACGACTCCATGTCTCTTGCGGCTTCCGAAGCGGAAGGATGGGCTGGCGAGCCGGAAGACCCCGCTCCACCGCCTCCCTTGGAACCCATCGAGCATGGCCAGGGCATGGATGCCGAGCTCTTCCGCATCCTGTCTAGAGCCGTTGAAGAACTGGACCTCGAGTGGGCCCCTCCAGAGGAGCCGTCTCGCAGCCGCCTGGACGAATGGTTTCTGCCAGGCCGCCGCCAAGCACCTCGCCAGCGTTCAGCGCCCTTCTTTCCTGAGGTCCACGAAGAGCTGACGAAGTCGTGGCGCGCTCCTTACTCTGCCCGCCTCCACACTACGCACCGCTCCGCCCTCACCGCCGTCGACAGCGCCGAGGAGAAGGGATACGAGCGCTTGCCACCCCTAGATGAAGCGGTGGCTGCTCACCTCTGTCCTCCCGCGGCTGTGGGTTGGAAGACGAAGAGGGCCCTTCCTTCCAAGCCCTGTCGGACCACCTCTACTCTGGCTGGACGGGCTTACACCTCGGCGGGCCAAGCTGCCTCTGCGCTCCACACCATGGCCATATTTCAAGCATTCCAGGCCAAACTCCTCCGCTCTCTGGATGAGTCTGGAATCGACGCGCCAGCCTTCAAAGATCTCCGCAGCGCCACGGATCTTGCCCTGCGAGCTACGAAGGCTACGGCCCAGGCCATCGGTCGTTCCATGGCCAGCCTGGTCGTGTTGGAGCGCCACCTGTGGCTCAACCTAACGGAGATCAAAGACCTAGACAAGACGGCCTTCTTAGACGCCCCGGTCTCGCCTTCTGGTCTCTTCGGGCCTGCAGTGGATGGCTTCACTGAGCGCTTTACTGCCGCGCAGAAATCGTCTCAGGCTATGAGGCATTTCTTGCCTAAGCGCTCCAGCTCCGCTTCTGCGTCTAGCCGCCCCAGGACTGCGCCGGCTCAGCAGAACAAACCAGCCCCACCTGCAACACAGGCAGCGCCGCCCCAGGAGCATCGCCAGCGCTCGCGCCCTGCGAAGCGCCCTCCCTTCCCGAGGCGCCAGGGACCCCGGCCCAGGATTGTGCTGGACCCGGTGCCTCCGAAGTCGTCCTGATTCGTCGGACAGGAAGAGGATGGGGGACCGTCCCGTTACGACCGGACCACCCCAAAAGCTCCCACGAGTAATTTCCCCTCCGCCTCGTTTATTTCCGGGCGTGGGAAACATACTCCAAGTGACAGCTGGGCCCACACCTGTTGCGCCCACTCCAAACGCCGTTTTCACGGCGGACAAATTTTTACCTCATCACAAAAAGAGCAAATTTCCTCTTCCACCCCTCGCGGTGTATGACCCTCTCAACGGCGGTCTGTCACCCAACATTATTCAACCCCTAGCCACTCGGGCCGAGGCCTGGCAGGCCATCCCCGATGTGTCAGAATGGGTCATGGGGATCGTAAACCAGGGCTACTCGCTCCAGTTTGCACGACGGCCCCCCGCTTCGCCGGGGTGCTTCAAACATCGGTCAATCCGGACGACGCTCATGTCCTCCGGGCCGAAGTCATGTCGTTGCTGGAAAAAGGAGCTGTGGAAATGGTTCCTCCGTCAGAGAGCGAGACAGGCTTTTACAGCCGCTACTTTCTGGTCCCCAAAAAGGATGGCGGTCTCAGACCCATCCTAGACCTCAGGCTTTTGAATCACTCCCTCATGAGACGGAAGTTCAAAATGCTGACGCTGAAGCAGATCCTCGCGCACATTTGCCCCGAGGACTGGTTCTGCTCGCTGGACCTGAAGGATGCGTATTTTCACATCCAGATAGCCCCCGTCACAGACGATTCTTGAGATTCGCATACGAAGGGGTGGCATACCAATATACGGTCCTGCCCTTCGGGCTGTCTCTGGCTCCCCGCACTTTCACCAAGTGCATGGACGCGGCGCTTTCCCCTCTGAGACAGATGGGAATCCGGGTTCTGAATTATCTCGACGACTGGCTCATCTTAGCCCGTTCGCGAGACGAGCTGGAACGCCACAGATCCGTGCTCCTCAGCCATCTACAATGCCTGGGTCTCAGGGTCAACTTAGCCAAGAGCTCGCTATGCCCCACTCAACGAATTTCGTTTCTGGGAGCAGTTTTCGACTCGGTCCGTATGACGGCAGTAGTCTCGCCAGAGCGCGCCCTGGCAATTCAGCAGCTCACGGCATCTGTCACGAACAAAGCCTATCTCCCTCTGAAGTTTTTCCAGAGGCTGCTAGGGCTGATGGCTTCCGCCTCCCCGGTGCTGCAGCTAGGCCTTCTTCGGATGCGGCCTCTTCAGTACTGGTTGAAGTTCCGGGTTCCTCCCAGCGCATGGCGGCACGGCCGCCTATGTCTCAAGGTCAATCGGGCCTGTCTTCTAGCCCTGAAACCTTGGATGGATCCAGTATGGTTCCAACGCGGAGTCCCTTTACAGGCGGTCTCACGGAGGACGGTGCTCTCAACAGACGCCTCCAACTTGGGCTGGGGCGCTGTGTGCGAGGGCAGACCGGCCTTCGGCTCGTGGAGCCACGAGGAAAGCCATCTACACATCAACTGTCTAGAGATGCTAGCAGTGATGAAAGCCCTTCAGTTCTTTCAGGCTTACTTGACGGGACGTCATGTTCTAGTTCGGTCAGACAGTATGACGGTGGTGTCATACCTGAACCACCAAGGCGGTCTTTCGTCCAGCCGCTTATGCGCTCTGGCGAAACGTCTGCTGGAATGGGCTCTTCCGAGGGTTCAGTCGCTCAGAGCGACTCATGTTCCTGGCAGGAACAATCTGGGTGCGGACATGTTGTCACGGAGCAACATCCCCTCCGACGAGTGGATGCTCCACCCCCAAGTGGTCCTCACGATCTGGGAGTTCTTCGGGAAGGCAGAGGTAGACCTCTTCGCCTCAGAAGACAACTCTCATTGCCCAACATTTTTCTCGAAGGAAGTAGATGCTCTGGCCCACACATGGCCCAGCACGCTCCTTTATGCTTTCCCTCCGATCGCACTGATCCCCCAGGTCATCAGGCGTATCAGAGAAGACCAGCACAGAGTCCTTCTGGTGGCCCCGCTCTGGAGGAACCAGGTTTGGTCCTCAGAGCTATTCAGGCTCTCTCTAAGAGCCCCGTGGCCGATTCCCCTGAGACGGGACCTCCTCTCTCAGGCAAACAGAACAATCTGGCACCCACAGCCGCAGCTCTGGGCTCTGCACCTCTGGTCCCTCGATGGGAGCCGACTAGCCTCCCCGAGGACGTCCTAAATACCATTTCTCAGGCTAGAGCCCCATCTACGAGGCGCCTCTACGACCAGAAGTGGTCAGTCTTTGTTGATTGGTGTTCAACACGCAACATAGACCCTGTGGAGAGTGACGTATCTTCCATACTGTCTTCCCTCCAAGAACGCTTGGAAATGGGGCGCTCCCCTTCCACGCTTAAGGTTTACGTAGCAGCCATTGCAGCGTTCCACGCTCCTATTGCTGGCCAATCGGTGGGACGAAACGGGCTCGTGATCCGTTTTTTGAGAGGTGCTAGGCGTTTGAATCCTCCTCGCCCTCTCACTATTCCCTCCTGGGACCTCTCGTTGGTCCTCAGGGCCTTGAAAGGAGCCCCATTTGAACCAATGGGTTCAGCCGACCTCAGGCCCCTAACACTAAAAACCGCTCTGCTACTAGCACTAGCATCAGTAAAGCGTGTTGGCGATTTGCAGGCCCTCTCTGTGAACCCTGCATGCCTCGAAGTCGGGCCTGGTGACTCTAAGGTCGTTCTGAAACCTAGGCATGGCTACGTCCCTAAAGTGCTCTCAACTCCGTTTAGAGCTCAGGTCATCTCGCTCTCTGCTCTTCCTCCCTCGGCGGACGAACCAGAGCTGCAGCTACTCTGCCCAGTCAGGGCATTGAGGACCTACATAGACCGATCACAGTCTTTCAGACTGTCGGATCAGCTCTTTGTTTGTTTTGGCGGCCGCACCAAAGGGTCTCCGGTCTCGAAACAACGCATTTCCCGTTGGATAGTGGATGCTATTAACCTGTGCTACTCCTCACTGGGCACTAATTGCCCCATAGGAGTCAGGGCCCACTCCACTAGAGGAATGGCTTCCTCGTGGGCTTGGTCCAACGGAGTTTCCATCCAAGACATCTGTGAGGCGGCCGGCTGGTCTTCGCCGTCCACCTTTGTCAGGTTCTATCACCTCGATGTCCCGACCTTACAAGCTCGGGTCCTGTCGGTGTGATTAGCGGCTTCCAACAGGTCCCGCTTCACGCCACCATAGGAAGTATCTTCCTTCAGTGTAACCATGGGTTCGGTTAGGCTTTGCCTCCGCTTGTCCTTTTTGCCCCCTCTGGGTGGCCAAATGCAAGCTATATCGTTCCCAGCCGTGGCACGGCGTGGTTGAATTCGTTCCCCATACGCAGTACGAGTGAAGTATCGAAAGGGAACGTACTCGGTTACTAACGTAACCTCGGTTCCCTGAGATACGGAACGAGTACTGCGTCACTTGCCGTGCCACGAGGCTGCGGCTCAGGGTCGTCGCTTCAGTCGATTGACACTGAAATCCTATGGCGAAACGCCTGCTTATATAGCCCTATACCCCGCCCATTTCGGCGGGAATATTCGCGCGCTTTGTCGCCATAGGCCGCGCAGCTATGCCGCGCCGCCATTGGTTCAACAACTTGTCTATGAGTGAACCAATGACGGTGCAGTTACACTGCGTTATTGAAAAAGGCTTCAGCAGCGGGGAAAAAGGGAGACCTTTCCCCATACGCAGTACTCGTTCCGTATCTCAGGGAACCGAGGTTACGTTAGTAACCGAGTACGTTAACGCGACCTCTGGTCCTGACATAAACTAACACATTTTGTCCGTTTTTTGGTTGTTGTTGTTTCTCGCTTGGCTTCCTCCTGCTCTTGTTTCTCAGCTGATGAATCTTAAGAAGGAATCCCATTGCTATTCTGTATTATAAGAAAATACAGTACACCCCGAAATTTTCTCATGGTTTAGGCTATTCATCTTTTCGCTTCCGACCAACTGTCACCAGCGCCTACATGAGAGTCGACTTCGCGTTCGATGAAGCACATTGAAATGAGCAACGTGAAGCTTTCAAGATTCGTGTGAAACTCGCGCGAGAACTGCCGTCTCTGTTATTCTATCTTGTTTGTTTCTCATTCTCATTATCTGCTATTCTGTGTATTTTGTTGTGAGCATTACTAAAAAATAATAATAAAAAAAAAAACCTGACGGCATCCAACATCTGCGTGAGTTTCTCGGCACGCCTCCGTCACGCTTCAAGTTACGTCAAGCATGAACTCTCAACCCTCGCATGCACGCGGAAGGAGACAGCTGGTCGAAAGTTTTAAAAACATTCAAATATTTGATATTTTTCTTACAAATACGTATCTTTCACTTCAGAAGACATCGATTCATCCATTAGGGTCGTATTACTGTAGTTATTGCTGTTTGTGCTGTTTGATGCTTCGACTTTTAGGAACACGTGAGCTTGCATTATAAAGCGTTCAAAGAGGATTTATTTTTTTCCTAAAATCCTTTTTGTGTTCATCTTAAGAAGGAAAGTCGTATACATCTCAGATGGCATGAGGGTAAAAGATGAGTAAACGGTGAGCACATTTCCAGGTGTTCTGTAATTTTTAAATACAGAATAGTAAATGGGATTCCCTCTTAAGTTTCATCAGTGGAAAGAAAGAAGAAGAGGAACAAGAGGAGGAGGAAGCCAAGCAAGAGAAACAAATAAGAAGTGTTTTAACTTTAAATCTGTTTTGAAATAAGTTGTTTTTCAAATAAAGTTTTCCAAGTGATATGACTGTTTGCGTTTTTATTTATTTATTTTTATTAATTACTTACCATGTAACTACATGAAACAAGAGTGTAACAAGCTCCACTTTAATTTACGGCCCGTAATGTCATATTTACCCCTTAGTTATGTCATACGTACCCCTTAGTTATAAAATATTAAAAGTATGAATAATTTGTTTTTTTTCCTGGTTGTTACCCCTTTATTCCCAATACTTCACATATTGTTCCCCTATACTTACACATACTTACTGTATAGTTACACTATAATTATTGAAAGTTATGCTGTAAATTTGTTGTAATTACGCAGTACTTTCCGGGCTGTAATCTAAAGTGTTACCAAAAAGTGTAATAAATGTTTATTGGATGAGGTACCATGATATTATTGTGTTTTTGGTAACATGCACTGCACTGTAAAAATATATTTTTTGAAGTTGTAGATAAAATAGATTATTAGAGTCTTTCTGTTTCAGAATTTCATGTTAAATTTTAATGTTTTACTTGCCGTTACTTTGCAATTTACTAGTGATTTTTTGCAAGTTTAATCCTACACCATTTTTTCAGTGTATATAAAAATACCTTGAAGTCATGAACACATAACATGTCCAGATAGATAGTTAGATAGATAGATTATATAAAGGATGCATGCATTAACTATGCTTCTGTCATGGTTTATGAACTTTTTAGTCATTTCCATCTGTGCTGCAACAGTACTTTTTTCATAAGCATTCAAAGACTTTTTTTTTTTTTTTTTTTTTTTTTACATGTTTCTCTCCACTCCATGGCCTACATGCATATTCCTGTGTGTGCTCCGTCAGTCAATCAATGGCAGTATGGATCTACCGCTGCAGCTGTAATATAGATCTGCCCTTGCTCGATCCATGCAGTCCTGTCATTTCAACAGCGGAAATGCTGAGCTCTTCTCTCTCTCCTGGTTGCTCGCATATCGAGTGGCTGTTTTTCTCTGCGCTCTCTGATGGCCCTTGCTACAGCCGTGCAAAGAGGCCAAACTATGATGAGGATAATATCTGTTATTTGGCCCCAGCCAGGGAAGCAGCACACACTGCACTACCATTAAAGGGCATTAGTGTGTGTGTGTGTGTGTGTGTGTGTATGTGTGTGTGTGTGAGAGAGAAAGAGAAAGAGAGAGTAAGCATATATCTGTAGAACGTTTGTGTGGAGGAACAAGATAGCATGTGCTGAATGCTATACATGCATGTTTTTGTAACATGATTCTGTCATCATCTGTGTGTTTCTCGTTTAACGGCCCCCCGCCTGTCCAACCCCCTTCAAGCACACACATACATACATGCACATGCAGGGGAATGAGCAGTGCAAAATCTCCCTGCAGATGTTCTCGATTGTGGTGATCCAATATCCTCTTGTGTTCCGCTGTCTAAAAAAAGAGAGCTGTTTTACATTTCCCCTGGGGGCAAGAAGGGAGAGATTCTCACAGCGATAGAGCTGACCCAGGTCCTTCGAGGGCTGCCCCACATTATTTTAGACTGAGTCTGTTTTTTTGTTTTTGAGAGTCATTGACTGTCAGATATGGTGGGGAAGATGGGATAAAATCTTGTCTGATGTATTCATTTGATGTATAACAATTGCAATCACAATCAATTCATGTGAATCGATTGAGCATAAATGAATCAGTGTATCGAATCATGATTCGGATCGCCTGTCAAACTGCCAACGGCTGAAATCACGTGACTTTGGCGCTCCGAACAGCAGGTTCACTACACTGTTCATAACGCTCCGATGCTTCCTGAAGCAGTGTTTTGAAATCGGCCATCACTATATAATTCGTTATTTTGTTATTTTTTGGCGCACCAAAAATATTCTCGTTGCTTTATAATATTAATATTGAACCACTGTACTCATATGAACTGATTTAAATATGTTTTTAGTGCCTTTATGGATCTTGAGAGAGGAAATGTCATTGCTCCCTGTAGACCTCACAGAGCCATCGGATTTCAACTAAAATATCTTAATTTGTGTTCCAAAGATTAACAAAGGTCTTACGGGTGTGGAACGGCATGAGGGTGAGTAATTAATTACAGAATTTTCATTTTTGGGTCAACTAACCCTTTAAACTCAGTTGATGTTGATTACAACAAAAACTTATTTTGACTTGCCCCTCATTTTCTCAAGTTGCAGTGATTCACAAATGGAAAGTTAATGAGTCCAATTTCTGGAAGTTTTAAAAGCAGAAATATAAAGCTTATAATTTTATAAAATCACAATTATTTCTGTTAAAATGTGTGATCTGTAAAGTTGTTCTTGTCATTTTAGGGTTTTAGGCATTACGTTGTCATGAGAGCAAAGTTGTAAATTTGGATCGCATATTATTTACATCTATTGAAATTGAGTATGCTTATTGGCCCCATTTACTTCCTCACTGTACCCCAGATTTTTTGCTTTTTTTAAGATTTTTGTAGTAATAAACATTAAGCCACAAGTGCTGTCTTAACTTGAACTTAACTGGTATTGAACCCGGAATAGTCTTTAAGGAAACAAAACTGAGACCTCAATTAACTATGAAATAACAGCATTTGAGCATTTTTTCCCCCCAAAAATATATTTTTTAATAACAGTAATGTCAATTATATGTTATTATCCATCTAATATTATGGGTAATGGGATGTATGTGATTGATAAATGTACAGTACATTAAACAACTGTGGTATTGAATGTGATCATGATGTTGATGCATATGATGGCTATGTGCAACATCATCTGTATGGTGTGTCTAATCCTGCATGGCTGGAAGCTGGAAACAGGAAACGCTGGTGCATTCCTCGCATTTTTCAAAACGCTGCAAATTGCTGAGCACATCATTTTGACCGGACATGATCACTGACCTGGGAGGTAAAGTGAGAGAGAAATCAGAAGGTATAGAGACTGATGTACATGTGGGAGAGAGAGAGAGAGAGAGAGAGAGAGAGAGCACTAAAACACTATCTGTTCCGTTCCACTCACATCAATCCATGCTTTCACATTTGTGGTCACATTTATAACCTGCTTTTATATGCAAACGGAAATAGTAATCATCTAACAGATCCGTTCAACAGGATCTCAACTTGATGCCTTTTACAAATGGGCCATTGCATCTTGTGAAAGGAAGGATGTAACCAGATTAAAAAAAAAAAGCTTTAGTCACCAAAGCCTGGATGATTACTCAGCTTGAACAGTGCCGATAACCAGAATCTTGGTCTTAGCAAGCCTAATTCATGACTGAGGAGAGGAAAGCAAAGGATGGACACATCCAGTCCTTCCAAAAGGCAAGCACATAAAAAGGTGCCCAGCTTAAGCAGGAAGTCTTGGCCACTGTGATGGTCAAGCCAGCCTGGGTGCTGTTTTCTTTCTCTTTGTACAAGGGAGGGGAAAAAAATAAAAATTCTGGCAAAAATGAATGGTGAATACTGATCATCCACTGAAGAAAGATCTGCTGGATAAAATATTTAGTGCATTCTATCAAATCTGTGTACTCTTATTCACTGCCTTCCACAGCAGGTTAAGTGTAGGTCCATTCAGTCTTTCAAAGGGAGATTCTGGGATGATGGACCACAGTACGATGAACAGATGTTCTTGATTGTGCATTATGTATGTTTCTGTAGCATATTCCACTTATAATTTAACAGGAAAAAGTAAAACCTAATATTAAAGTATAAAATAAGGAAAAACAAAAAGTAGATCATCCATTTCTCAAATCTGTTCTGTTTTATCATCATATGTAAGATATATTGAATATATTAGTAGCATATAAACATATTAGGATAATATAATGTTATATATTAAGTAAGTAAATAAATAAATGTAAATATAAAATATATAATTTTTCCATGCTTTGACCCTTAACTTGCACCTATTCCACTTGGCAAAGAGATTAATAATCTCTGATGTGATGAAACACAGCTGAAAGTGGCAAAACTGCTTGATAATTAACCATTTGATTACTGTAAATAATTATTGTCCAAAAAAAAGTACATTTACTTTCTGATTGAAAAACCTACAAACTACTGGGAGGCAAAAAAGTACTGTAAAAAAACAAAAAACACACACACACACACACACACACACACACACACACACACACACACACACACACACACACACACACACACACACACACACAGACACAGACAGACACAGACAGACACACACAGACACACACAGACACACACACACACACACACACACACACACACACACACACACACACACACACACACACACACACACACACACACACACACACACACACACACACACACCTACCTACCTTAAAGGGTTAGTTCACCCAAAAATGAAAAATCTGTCATTAATTACTAATCTTTTGTTTCGAATCAGTGGTTCGGAGCACCAAAGTCACGTGATTTCAGTAAACGAGGCTTTGTTACATCATAAGTGTTTTGAAATTTAAGTGGTTTACGTGACTTTGGCAGTTTGATACGCCCCGAACCACTGATTCAAAACAAAAAGTTTGTGACGCTTCGAAGCTTCATGAAGCAGTGTTTTGAAATCGGTCATCACTAGATATTGTTGAATAAAGTCGTTATTTTGTTTTTTTGCCACACAAAAAGTATTCTTGTTGCTTCATAACATTAAGGTTGAACCACTGTAGTCACATGAACTTTTAAATATAACTTTAGTACATTTCTGGGCATTTGAAAGTGTAAATTAACTTGCTGTCAATGCAGTCCTTACTGAGCCATTTCAAAAATTCTTCACAATTCAAAAGGAGCTCTATGATATGCATCTTGACTGTGCAGTCACTGTATAAACAACCTGATAATACACTGACTCAGAGGGCCACATTCATGTAGTTTTCATTTCCTCTTCCCGCTTCTCATCTCCATTCCTGCTACCTCACACCATTCAGGAAAGTGAAGCCCATTGCCAAGTGGGAAGAACGTCAGTGGCCGAAAAAGCCATCGGGAGGAACTTGGAAAGAACATGTTTGATGTCAGCGCCAGCTTATTTTTGGGCCCATGCGGAACAAAAGGCCTGGTATATTTAGCGGCGGTCAGGAAGCAGGCCGAGAGAAGGGCCGGGGGGTTCAACAGAGGCCTCGTCCACTTTCCCACACTTGCAGACAGGAAACAGGCGATGACAACTACTCCACCAAGAGGCCCCAGGTCGCCTGTTAGGGGAGCCATTGAGCTCAGAGGAAGGAAGAGGTTATACAGCCCTCCCCCATCAACATCCCAGCTTTCTAAGAGTGACCTGCTCAAGAGCTTCACCATGATGCATATTTTGTCAACACCAATATTTTAGGGAATATAAAAGGCCTGGCACAGTTTCATATAGGCACATATTAAATGTTTTATAAAAGGAACATTTTGCTTCCTAAATGTGTAAGTTAAGCTATACAAATAACATCACGATTAGTTTACAGCAATTCATGGACTTCCGAACAAACACATTGTATTTCTCCACATCATTTTGGTTGCATCTGTCCTTAGCTCCATCTGCACATGGCCTGTGTTGTTTGACCCTGGCGTGTACTCAAGCTTGGCATACTTTAGTGGCATGCTTATCCTAGACACATTTCCTCCTAAGGAAACACAGTATTAGATTGCAGTTTTATTTATTTACTTCATTCACACAGCTTGATTGCAACATGCTCAAGGGAAGATAAAGTTTGCTAAAGCATTTGCATTCTGTAAATTGTTCTTGTTGATTGAACAGACCTTTGCCAATTCTGTTTAATTTTCT
The DNA here is from genome assembly GCF_024489055.1 of Chanodichthys erythropterus. Lineage (NCBI taxonomy): Eukaryota > Metazoa > Chordata > Actinopteri > Cypriniformes > Xenocyprididae > Chanodichthys > Chanodichthys erythropterus. The sequence goes on along the minus strand of NC_090242.1, from coordinate 1,319,522 downwards.
GTTCAGATATAAATTTTACTTGATAAAGTAAAGCTAGAGTGAAGTCAGATGATTGTCAGCTCATCATGAAAAACTGTCATGAATCGCTTGTCTTTCCCTGCTAATCAATGCATTTAATGTCACTAAATATATTGTATCTGTCATTTCTCAAAATACTACGTTTCCTTACTAACTCTACCACAACTTGTTTCTTGCCCTTTAGAATGGTCAAAGAAATAAGCACACCATGACAGTGCCACTGATGCGCCTTAACCTCTGTATGCTCTGGGTTTTGTCTCCATCTAGTGGTCGGTGGGTGTCTACACACAGCACACAGGACATTTGCAATTTTTTTCAATTGCTAACTTACTTCAATCTGTAATCACATTTTCAAAACTCTAAACACAATTAGCACAACATCCGTCTGTTGTGACCATACCATTAACATAATTCCTGTCGTTTTCAAAATGCAGTCAATGAACATGTTGTAAATTTTCACACAAGCTTACCCAATACCAAAATCATGGATCTTTCTCTTATTTAGAAAATGCATGTCATTTCTGACACAGCATGTCAGAAATGAAGAACTAATGTTCCAAACCTTAAATATAGTACAAAGCCTCTACTTCTGCAAAATCAGCAGCTCAAAAGTACTGAAAAAATATATATTAAAAATATTGAAACAACTGATAAGTATTTTTAGGTAACATATCACTGAAATATTGAGAAATAGCTGATACCAATCTCAGTGTGAGTCAGATGTTGAAGTTCTTTCATTCACACAGCTTGATTCCAATGTGTGTCCATTACTTGGACACACATTGGACTTTTGGGTTTTGTTCAATGTGGATGCTGAACAACTCAGAGAAGCAGAGAAAGAGAGAGAGGCAAAGGAGAGGAATAGTTGAAGGAGGAAAGGAGTTGTTTTTTTTTGTTTGTTTTTTTTTTAATTCTGACTTTTTTCTTTAAATTCCTAGTTTATATCTAACAATCACAATTGTAAAAAATCACAATTACCTTTTTTTTGGACTTTTTTTAATTCTGTGGTGGAAAAAAGCTTCCATAGTAATCAAAGGCCATGTATTTTGGATTTGTTGTTTATCAGTGGCAGCAATTTCATGTTTTCATTTCAGTAAAAGCTTCATGTAAAGCTTTTACTACAACAATTCCATATACAACAATTCCATATACATGCAGAATATGCGGTCTGCATAGGGCACTAACTAAGGGGACACCATCCACCCCTATATGGGGGCACAATCAACACCCCACCCCCAGAAAGCAATTTCAATGGAGATGGCAACTGACAGTTTTTTTCGATTGCTAAACAACAGTGAGCACAACTGGAGCTACATGTGCAAAACTCTAACTACAGTCTGCACTACCAACAGTCACCTGAGCTAAACAGTTAACACATGGCTCAAAACAGGCTCAGTGCAGCCAAACACTATGCACAACCCTCACTGTGATAACACACACTGTCACTCAGAACACACTGAGAGTAAAAACACTAGCATCAAACTCCAACACAGAAAATACAAACTTTTCATCTTTACAGTTTTGTACATCTTTACAGTACAAAAAAGGTAGAAACTAAAAGTACATAACTGTAATTCGAACAAATAATTCAGGGGCTAATCCTGCAAATTGCAATCAGCAGTGTTTGAAAGGCACAAGGCTGAAATCTATTCTGTTTTGAATGTGTGGTTCACAGTTTTGACAGCAGTGTTATAGCATTTGAACAAAGTGCTGTAAATCCACAGTGTTGTGCAGGTTGTGGTTAAAGTCATGGGATAAGTGTGTAGAGTTTTGAAAATTGTGTTAAAGCAATGAAAAACGAACTAGAGTTTGGTCCACACGAACTGCTGCTGTGCAGACTGTAGTTAGAGTTTTGCACAGTTGTGACTCCAGTTGTGCCCACTGTCGTTTAGCAATCGAAAAAGGGGACCTATTTGACCAGTGGCTGCCCTGAGCAATTCTGTTACTTTCTTCTTCTTTTTTTCTACTGTACATTCTATAATGTATAATATAATGTAATTAGTATTTTGACAGCTATTGCGCTATGATTGACTATGTTCATGTTGGAAAGAAAACTAGTGCTAGTGTTTTGATAGAATGACTCGATTTTGAATCAGGTTTGCTGTGTTTTGACAGAGTAGCTATATGTAGAAAAAGGTTTTTAGCATTTTGAAATAGAGTTTGTATTTATTTAACAAATTATGGTTTGGGGCAGAAAATTAACAAGTTGGCTAATTGTGTGATGTAGGTGCGTTCCTGTGTTACAGTTTTTTTCAATTGCTAAACGACAGTGAGCACAACTGGAGCTACATGTGCAAAACTCTAACTACAGTCTGCACTACCAACAGTCACCTGAGCTAAACAGTTAACACATGGCTCAAAACAGGCTCAGTGCAGCCAAACACTATGCACAACCCTCACTGAGATAACACACACTGTCACTCAGAACACACTGAGAGTAAAAAACGCATCAAACACCAACACAGAAAATACTAACTTTTCATCTTTACATTTTGAACAATTTCAGTGACTTCATACAGTGATATTTTCTTCAAAGAAAAGAGTGACATTCTTTCACATGATTTATTTAAATTTTTAGAACATAAATCTTTAAGGTATATGGACATTAGCAGTTTGCTTCAATAGTCTGTAGTAATTTACGAAATTACAGTAATGAGTTACATATATGTGTGTGTGTTCACTAACAAGTCTAAAACAAGACACCTGCTTAGCCTTTCAGCTGAAATTGCAATGTTTGAAAGGCACAAGGCTGAAATCTATTCTGTTTTGAATGTGTGGTTCACAGTTTTGACAGCAGTGTGTTAGCATTTGAACAAAGTGCTGTAAATCCACAGTGTTGTGCAGGTTGTAGTTAAAGTCATGGGATAAGTGTGTAGAATTTTGAAAACTGTGTTCAAGCAATGTAAAACGAACTAGAGTTTGGTCCACATGAACTGCTGCTGTGCAGACTGTAGAGTTTTGCACATGTGACTCCAGTTGTGCCCACTGTCGTTTAGCAATCGAAAAAAACTGTAAGAGATTAGAAAAAGCAGCTACTTTAATTAGCTTGTTAGCAAATGTAAAAAAAAAAAAAAAAAAAAAACAACAACAACAACAACTGTGTTTACGGTAGGCTATATACACCGTGTGACTTGCAGACATTCCACCTCTCCCGGAAGGTCCGGGAGTCTCCTCCTGCATATTGGTAATGTCTCCCTGAAATCGAGCGAGCGAGGGAGAAAGCTTATTTCGGTGAACCGATCACAAGTGGTCAGACAAGAAAGACCCATACCGTTACACCTGATATTATCACGCGTTTAAAATGCGTCTTCTGTGACTACTTGCGTTCAGTTTTTTTGTGGAGACCCCTCGCCTCTTTTTTTCGTCACACTCAACTGTCACTTTCGGCGCACGAATAGGCCTACTACTATTGAATGAACTAACGAATTTACGCGAATGAATAGGGTATAATAGTGTAATATATTTTTTGTTGTGTCATCTCCCGAAAATGAGTTTTTGCAGGGTGGGATGTAAGGATAGAGCATAAGTCACAGACACATAACATATAATAGAGTGTGTTACGTTATGTTACCGACAGAAGGCAGTGTTATATTATCAATGTGTTTTCACGAGTTTGCAGCGCAGTCCTTGTCGAAAAAATCACTCTGGTAAGGCCCAGATTCAGATGTTTTAATTTGATGTCCAGTCAGTAAAGCTTGTTGCTTTGTCGCATAATTCCAAATGTATTACAACTGTAAAAGGCCTCATTGTTTTTCTTAGAAATCCAAAACCAACATTATTTGACCTGATTAAACCAAGGTTTGCTATTTGGATACAGGTCCCTCAGAGCACGTATATTTAATTTCATTGGACTGTGTTGTGCTTTGTACAAGGAATATTCTTTATAATCTGGATATTATATGATAAATTTAAGACCTTCAGGAATAATTTTTTTTTATTTAATTAATGAAAAAAAAGACTATTGTTCAAGGTGATGCTTGTCAGTTCTAGCTTAACATCTTTAGAGTGGTTGTTTTTGTTGTTTCTGCAGTTTGTTTAATTGTGTTTGATATAATTCTTGTCATTGATATACTTGTCAAGTCAAGTCAAGTCACCTTTATTTATATAGCGCTTTTTACAATGCAGATTGTGTCAAAGCAGCTTTAAATTGATAACTGGTACATACATTTTTGGCTGTCAATGCAGGCAGATCAGAAGCACTGTTGAATGTCAAGAATACTGTTGAATATCAAATGTCAAGTCAACTGTCAAGTGTCCCCAAATAAGCTAGCCAAAGACGACAGCGGCAAGGAACCCAAACTCCATCAGGTGGCAAACAAGTGGCAAATAGGTGTTAAAATGGAGAAAAAAAGCTTGGGAGAAACCAGGCTTAGTCAGGGGGCCAGTTCTCCTCTGGCGAACAGTGCTTTGTTACGATTTAGGTTGCTATCATAAGTCTGATAGGATCGCAACAATCAAAGTATTTATTTCAGTTGGTGTTTCAGTTTGATACACTTGGTGTATCAAAACTGATTATGGTGCTACCAATTGCATGGATAAGCCTCCTTATTGAAACTGCAAACTTTTCCCCTCAAACTACTGCTTTATGCTAGTTTTAAAAGTTAAGTTGATTTAAAGAAGCAAATTAATTAAGCTATCATCTAGCCGTAGTTTGATAAAACTCACGTGAACGTTGACCCAGGATCTAAAGTACTCTTACTGGCTGTTTACAGACGAAGTACGAAAAACCTTGAAAACCCTGAATGCAGGCAAATGAAGAGAAACGTAATAAAGAGGTGTCTGAAAGGCAATATCTGAGGGATTTATTTATTTTCTGATGGGGGGAACGTGGGCATGAAATTGTTTGGGGAGTATAAGCACTGAAGTATTGAGGGAGTTCAAGGCCAATAAATTTAGAGAGCACAAAAGTCTGTGACTTAAGAGCAGAGTTTCTTTTTATTATTAATCCACAAAATGAATTTGATTTTTTTTTTGAGGGGGGTGGGGGGGGGGTTGAGACAGAGTTGATTTTTCTTCTTTTTTTCTTTTCTTTTCCCCTCCATTTTTCAACAGATGTAGAAATGATTGAATTCCCAGCAGGCCTCATTATCTGAATCCTCCTGATGCCCAGGGAGGGCTTAAGGTCTTAAAGAAACGATTCAAACATGATTTGTATTAAAGCCAACAATCTCCCGCACTAGAACATCAAATTACTGAGAACTTGCACAGAAAAATGTGTGAGGGAGTTGTGTTTTTATGTGTGTGTTTTTTGGGGGTGTGGGGGGGGGGGTCACTTTTCACAAAACTGTTATTGCATTTGACTCAATGAATATTAACTCAACTATGTTGAGTATATTGTTTTGATCTGTTATTTTTATTTTTGATGTGAAAGTTGCCTTGTGTTAGTGTTTTGACATACTCAGCATTAAAAAAAGTCATTGGCTGATACCTTGCAACATTTAACACATCTTTTCACAAGAGCAAAAGGCATTAGCATTAGCAGAGTTTATTAGCAGATACATATGCAGCCTTGCTAATGATTTAAAGCAGGCCTCATGGGAGTTTCCTTCTCTACTGTGTGTTAATTAGTGCTTTGTTTGCTCTGTTTATTAATGGTTCAGCTTTAACCTTACAAATCCGTCTCCAGCAGGCTTGCACCCATGCTAATGCTGTTCTTTTTTTTAATATATTTCTTCTACTAGTGAAGGCAATTGACATAGTGCAAACAGCTTCACGCAACACTAAATAGATGTGACATTAGGCTTCCTCCTCTTTCAAAAGCGCTGTTTGATCCGTACTCTGTCATACTGGTTGAGATAGGCCTCAAAGGCTGGAAAGCGAGAGAGCAAAGAAAAGAGACATGAATGAGAGATATGTTTCTTTGTACCAACTGTGGTTTAGCCTTCGACTGGTGTGGAAAGATATTCAAGAAAATTGACTGTGATAGTGAGGCTCAGTGTGTACACTGAAATTGTCTAAGGGGACGACATGCACACTAGTGCCCTACATTGAACTCCTATGAATGGATTCCCACCTTGGGAGTGGCTACCACATAATCATATATTGCTATGACCGATGGGCAAGTGCAGTTCTTTGATTCTTAATATTCCTAGCAATCCAGGGCCCAGGCAGCACGCGTGGCCTCACGTTGCACTTTTCCTGTTCTATCCGCTTCTACTTCTCATGTCTTCCACTCACTGTTTCACTGAATAAAATGCTTTGAAGAGGAAGAAAGATAGAGAGGGTGGAAAAGAGAGGGAGGATCGATGCCCCCTCTGAAAGATGCAGGGCCGAACAGGGCCCAGGCTGCATTGTGAGTCCGGCCCCTCGTCGATCGATAGCACAACTCGAAGTGAGGAGGAGGCTGAAATCCCTGGTTGAATGAAGCACAGCTAAAACACCAGAGGAAAAGCAGGAATGTTGAGAGGAAAGGCAATTGACAGGCAGATTGATTGATAGATGATCTAAATTCAGATTTTGGGAAGGGAGCAGCACATGGTGCTGGGTATAAATGTTAACATTTGTGTAGTTTTTGTGTAGTGAGTCTGTACTTGAGTTCTCTTTATACCTGTCTGCATATCTTAAACTGGCAATTAAAGGCAGATGCCACACCAACAGATACTAAATGGCTGCTTCAGTGTGTTTCAGTGAATATTTGGCCACCAGCGCAGTGTAGCAACCATGATGGGGTAGAATAATAATAGCCAGAGCAAGTCGGCAGCCGGCCTAGTGGATTATGACTTCATCTACTGCTAATGAGGGAAAGACTGCTCTTTGTTCTTCTTCAAATCAATAGACAGATCATAATAAGACCTGGCTCAGTTAAAGATTTCCAACAGGATCAGAGCAGCGTGACTTTTATGAGGACAGACCCAAGCTGTTCCACATTATCTCAGATAAGAAGGCCTGAGCAGACCCATGGGAATTGGGGTTCTTTTGTATCTACAATCATTTGCCACCCTATCGGGGCACAAGTATGTGGACAAATTATAGTACAAAGATTCAATTACACGGGAACCTTTAGAGACATTTTAGCACATTGGACTTTTAACGTAACATTTTAAAATTGTACATTTTAAGATCCCACTTACCCTTGGTCCCTGTCTTTTGGAGTTTATTTTTTATTTTTGATTCATTATAATTCTACTGAAAAACGTTTGTATGACTCCATGTACATCATATGACTCCATCATATGCAAGGCCCCGCCTACACTATTTCATCTTACAATGTACATTAGTCTTTGTATTAGCATCTGCACTTCCCTGTGCCTGAACAAACACTTCCCCATGCAACCCTGCTTGACTCTCCAATAGACCTGTCAATGCTTCTCTATCTCTGGGGCACTGTTCCTTGATAACCCATTAATCTGGCCAGGCATCCGAGAGCCTGGGCAAACACCATCTCTATATGGTAAACACCCTCCCCTCTCCCCCTCTGTTGCCCAGGTGGCTGGGCACCGTAGCCTGGCGCCGTGGGGTTAAATTCTTTCAGATCATGTACACATAATAGGCCCGGTTAATATTCATGACAGGGGCCAGGTACAGGGAAGGTTAAATTTGACTTACTTTTCAAAAGCGCATTACTAATGCATGATGCCAATAAGAATATTCAAAGAGGCCGGTGACCAAAGGTTGATGAGATCCTTACCTCTCCACTGACATTTTAAACACATTACCATGTGGGTGCCCTGCCTCTCAATTGTGGGGAGAGAATAAATTGCTGGCTAATCATGTCTAACCCCCGGCCTGTCCGAGCACAGACCTGCATGATGATGTTACTGGTGAGAGGGCCACTTAAGGGTGATGTGGGTATTATTGTGGAATCTGGGCAACTGGAGAAGAAGAATCTCATATGATGAGAAAAATGATCTGTCTTGAACATTCTTCCAGATAACTGCCAAAGTCAAAACCATAATATGGCAACGTTGTTTACAATCTAAAAGCACCACAGTTATGTTAATCTCATGTACAGTAGCTTCTGACTACTAACATGAAATCTTGTCAGCTTTGCATGCAGCTTATTTATTCTCTGAACAAGCACTACCCACATAGGCCGAAAGGGTCATGTGACACCTTTTTCACATTACATTTAATGATGTTTTATTTACAAAGTTCGGGAGAAGCACACTCAGATAATTAACTAACATGGGAGGAGCGCATTCAGTTAATCAACTCAATTCACAAGATAATTGGTATATATACAGCAGATTTGCCTCTGTTCCATGACAGTTTTCCAGCATCCCTCCACCAGCCCATCTTCACACTTCTAACTATTCCTATCCCAACCTGTGATGGGGGTAGCACTCTGGGTTCAGGCCAAATCCGAGCTTGGAGCTCTCCCCTCGGACAGCATGCCAAATGTGGCTAGAAGGGATACAGCTACGGCCGGAAGTGATGCAAAATCTCGCCATAAAATAAAAATGTTTTTTATTTGCTACTTATCAGATTGTGTTTTATTAACATCTACACCTACCCCAACCCTAAACCCTCCTTACAATAATGCAAATACAGTAATTAATTGTTGTTCAGCATGACAAAAATGATGCAATATTAATGTGCGGATGCCCATTAAGCCTTGGTAGGACAATCTGGCCATAGCTGAATCCCTTCTTGCTCCAACCATGCATAACCTTACTTAATTTTTCTCGTGTAGCCAATAGGACAGTTTGTTTTGTTCCACATCATGATTAGGGGTGTGGAAATGTAAAGTCGATGTCCCTACAATAACAGAGCGGTGTGCATCTAATTAATTATTAATTCAAGAACGTTGTGCAAGTTTACTGCAACAACGGAGCCGTACACTTCGCATACTTTTGAAAATCCTACGTTTAGATGATCCTGGTAAACGGTCATTGTCACAGTTGTAAACACAATGGCATCCTTCTTCCACGAGGGGGTTTGGCGTCATGGCATTTGTTTCCAGGCGGACCATTAAAGAATGCGACACACACATATCCCAGACATCCTGTATAATTCAACCAAACCGGATGACAACTTTGAAAATTCTGAAGCGTTTCCAGTTAAGTGCTATATGCATCAGACGTTCAGCCAATGGTCCGTGGGCATGAGGTCTGAGAATGAGACGTTTGCCTGACGTCATAAGGTCTGGCCTTTAGAGCCACTGCAATAGGCCAAGGATGACCAGGAAGAGACAGGAAGAGGCTGTCTGAAGTGACTAATCGGAGTTTTACTTAAGCTATTCCAATCCAGCCTCTACTGGTACACGTCTGTTTGGACGTCTCCGGTCAAAGCCACAAATTGGTCTTCCCGGGAAAATGACAGATACTACGTCCGTTTCATAGCAACTTTGATTACATTGAAAGCACAGACGTGTGCTCGACAACATGCCACTGATATTTGCTGCACAAAATGAATAAAACTTTGCTAGATCAAAATTCGGAGGATCATTTATATTATTGTTATATCGCCATATTGCGCAACCCTACAACCAATCAGGGCATTATAGAGAACAAAATGACTTTCTGTAAAGTTTGCTTTTAAACTGTATTTTGAAAAGTGATATTTTATTTGAGTTTAGAAGTTAGCCAGATTTTTTATCGTTTTGATCCTTCAGATGTTTAGCGAATAGAGTGTTGGTGGTCTGAGACTTCTAATAATTGATTATCTTTCAAATGTTTAAGATTGACAGTAGCATTCAGAATTTAATAATTTGGCTTTATTTCAAATCATCATTTAGAATTTGAAACTGAGAAGAAATTGAATGGAAATTTAAGAAAGTTAAAATAACATTCTTGGAAATTAAAGGGATAGTTCACCCAAAAATGAAAATTCTGTCATCATTTATTCCCACTCAAGTTGTTCCAAAGCTGTATAAATTTCTTTGTTCTGCTGAACACAAAGGAAGATATTCGAAAGAATGTATGTAACCAGGCAGATTTCGCCCCCATTGACTACCATAGTAATTTTTTTCCTGCTATGGAAGTCAGTTTTGGAACAACTTGAGGGGGAGTAAATGATGATAGAATTTTCATTTTTGGGTGAGCTATCCCTTTAAGTGTTCTTAAGTGCACTCTTTGAGTTACAATTTTTTCTATTCAGTTGTTAAGTCACGCGGCAGCACTTCCGGGTCCACACATTAATCTCATACCACAAGAAAAACAACAAATGGTGCTAATATACACACACAATGTGGTGTAATACTACAAATACATTATAATTATAACCTTTATCTCCATAGCAAAATTCCAGATGGCCAGACAGTGATTCGTCTTTTATAAATCGTTAAAATATTAATGTCTGTGACGCTGTGAGCACGGAGACTGTTGTGTAGCCTGTAAGTATTTAAAATGTTTAACTTTTTAAAATGTTTGATGTTTAATATGAATAAATAGTGCTCATAAACGGCCGCCGATGGCATTTGCAAGTGAAACGAGTTGAGGCTTGGACCCAGAAACGGCGTTCCTTACGTCACGACTTAACAAGCGATAGTTAGCATTTCAAACTCAATTAACCTTTTGTCTTGCCTGTTAAATCTTCAAGACTTTTTAATTTTCATTAAACTTTCAGACAAGTCTTTGTCAAGCTATGGTTCTAAGACATTGTTTCTTGACAAACCCTCATATTTAGATGTATTTAAAACAATTACACTGAATTCCAGTTTGTTTCTTTGTACTTTCTTACTGTGAATTAATATTTTTGATTTCTGTTTGCCTCCTCAGTTTAAAATGAGGAATTTAATTTTCAGAAGCAATCACTGTAGCAACAACAGTACCATATTATTATGAATATGTTTTCTGACAGACCAATAGAAACATGTGCAACATGATTTTGAAAAGCAGCCAGACTGATTGGAAATTAATTCAACTCTGGTCAGTTTTGTTTGCAGTACACATAAGCCTGCGATTTTTTTTATTATTATTTTTTTTTTCTTCAGACAATTTTCAGTTGTAAGCTTAGTTAGTTAATGCATAGTTCTCTTCAGAGGGAGAACACCTTTCTCAGGGTGGACTCTTGATGTCTTGGCAGTGAGCAATGAGTATCTTCTCATAATGAAGAACTGACAAGCCCTTGTCCTGCTTGGAAAGCAAAGCCATATATCATAAATTATCTTATGTATAAAATATTTCAGTCATTCTGAATGTGAATGAGGCAACAGAATTTTTTTTTTTTTTAATTTAAGAAATTATATTGTCTTTCACATCTTTAAAGATGCTGCTGTATCAAACCTTCCACCATAGTCCAGAAGTCTGCAATATGCCTGTCACAGAGGTAGTCTATCATGGCTTGTCACAGGTTGGTCACCCGCAGGCATCTGACGGACAAAGCGATGTGTTAGATAACAAACAGAGGGCAAACTTTCATCTTTCAGACCTAATCAGTGTCAGCGGTAGCTGAAATGGAGCTGTCTGTCACCCTGAGGCACAACAGGGCTACAGTCAGGATGTAGAGGAGCAGCACTGGGGGATTCAGGTGACACACATGCATTACTGGCAGTCGCAGTGTCCTGTTTGCTCTAGTCGTTTCTTCTGATCTGTTACCAACAGCACAGACATACAGCACACACAAATTGATCTCACAACACTTAATATAATGTAAAACCTGGAGTCTAAAAAATTTAATTTCATCAAATTCTCCATCAAAGCCTTCTTAGGAAAACTAATTTGTCATGCTAGCACTTGTTTTTCTGGTTTTGGGTGAAACTCATTTCCTCCCTTTTTTTTTTTTCCGTTTTTGTTTTTCACAATCTTCTCTGATCAAAGTCAGGTTTACAGGGCTATTAGACACCACATTTGGCTAAGGACATGTTGTCCTTCCTTAAAACATGTTAATATGTCTCGATTTCCTTCTTCGGCTGTTTGTTACTAAACAGACTGACAGTCCAGGGGCATGATGTATATACGTTGTATACGCACAAAAAGGCAGTGAAATGTGCATTTATTTTTATATAAACATTTAGATTAAATATTTCACTCTCATTGATAGAGTTGCAGCTAAGCACTCAAATTACATGAAGCCATTATCCAGAAGTTAAACAAAAATTACATGAATTTAGATAACATTTCCCCCCTGGCACACTACGTTTTAAAGGCAGGGAAGGCGATTTGTTCCAGAAACATTTTTTGTTATGCTGTTATGCTGTGTCTGTGGAAGGCGTAGGATGTCCTACCTGCCTGTCAGCATATGTATTTCCATACCTCTAGGCACCCTGCTCGCGCAGACATCACACTTCATCAGCGTGTTTCATGCTATGATGAGTTAGGCCGGTTTCCCATGGCACGCGTAAACAGAGGGTAAGCAGCGCATATTTTTTTCGGCCCCAGCACTGCACATTTTGTATTTCACTCTTATCTGTCACACCTACTTCAAGTCTTGCAGTCTCTACTGATGAGCTGAATCAGGTGTGTTAGATGAGAGAAACATCCAAAATGTGCAGTGCTGGGGGTCCTCCAGGACAGGTTTGAGAACCACTGGACTTCAGCATCTACACCGCACGCAGAGGTGGCAAGGCAGTCTGTTGCAGGAGCAAAAAATAAATAAATAAGGCCTATCTGTTTCCATTCAAAAAAATATTCTATACACATTCTAAAACATGTTTACCTTAGGCAATATTGCATAAATTTGATTTTGTTTAAAACAATTTAAAAAATAAATAAATACTATTTGGCCAATGCAAAGAAAATCTTCCTTGAAAACTTTCTCTGTAAAAGTATTTTATACAATTTTGCTTTTACAGATATTTTGATAGCCTATCTTTATTCTAAAAAAAGACAAGGATACTAAATGATTTTTAGCAATGTAATGTGACTGCACAAATGGCATTTATAATCCGTATCTCATGTGGTAGCCTATCACATGAATGGGAATATGCATATGGAAATGATATGCAATAAGGATATGCGTAGTAACAAGGCATGGAGGGGTGGAGATGCATGCACAATCTTCCGCTGACTGGGTTTTATAAAGTGAATTTTGCACAGGTTCTGGCGTATATGCATGGTTTAATCTGAAAACTGTGTGTGCGCAAAATCTAGCTTTTGTGCATATGCACACTTTTAGGATGAAATCTACGTAAAGTTTTATACAAGAGGCCCCATGTCTTTAGGTATTTAAAAAAATTACTAGTAGATGAATTTTTCATCTATTCTCCGTCTATAAATGATCTTATCTAAGTCCTTCCAGACCTTACCCCCAATGGGTGTCTCCTCAGACCTGGGCCCTGGTTCCTTCCTAAACGGTGGTAAATGGCTCTCGGCACAAATAATGCATAAACAGCTGTTTTGCCCAAGTAAGTTATCCTCTTAAAAGATTTAGAAGCCTCTCCCGCACTCTCTCCCACTCACTCTCTCTCTCTCTCTCTCTCTCTCAGTTAATTCATCAATTTCTTATGATAGCAACAGTTCGGAGCAGCGCAAGTGTTTAAGTACCAATTAGGGGCCTGGTTCCCTTGGTCCTTTTTGCCACACCTCTTCTCCTCCCCAATCTCTTTTCCTCCTCCTGTTATCTCCTCCTCCCACCTTCCTCACTGTCCATGTCCCTTCACACCTTTTCTGCCCTCACTGACCACACATCCATTCTGGCATCTTCCCATCCATCAACCCCCTCCAGTCTTCTAAGATGCCTTCTACTTAAATGATGAGGTTCATCGTATTTTCTTTATTAAGTTTTTATTACCCTAAATTATTTATCCCAGATAATCACTGATCATAAGATTGAAATAAGAGCACATCAATCAAAAGGAGTTTTTTTAAAAGCTCTCTTTCCCTTAGCCAGGGACAACGTCTCCGCCCTGAGCAAACATCGTGCCAAATGGTGGTGTCCTGAGCTGGCGCACCCCAGTCTAAGATGAACCCACTGGACTCAGTCAGCTCAGTCTGAAACCCTAAACAGGACATTCACTTCAACCTTAATCACACAGACATATGCACACACACATACACATCTTGTAATAAACAGGCCAGAGACAGATGGTGTTCATCTCTCTCATGTCAGAAGATCTTAAGTTGTATCCCTTGAGGTAGAGCTCAACAGCCGTATCTGGGTTTATAATTAGCCTGTAACTGATTGGTCATCACTTTTAATTCTGATGTCTTGCCACTTCTTGGAAAGCGGTTCAAACTTGATTTGCTAGAGTCTTCATGATTGAGAATTGCTTTTCTTGGTTGATGCTTCATGCTGAGGGCTGGACACATATTCTGTAGTATCACATTCTTGTACAACGGGGTCTCTTTTCATACAAGGCCAGGCCGAAGCCTAGGCAACTCTGACTCCTGAAGAAAGGAATAAAACAGATGGTAACAGCCTAAGAAGCACTTGAGAGAAAAACCTTTTGGGACATAGTCTGAATTCATAACTTTTGCATGTGGGGCATGTGACATTCTAGGAAGGAATACAGTCTTGGTATGTGCATTGAATTTGCACTCATTTGATTTTCTTTGTGTTTCTGCAGTTTTCTTTGAGTTGTCTTTTCAGTGTTTTAAGTACAGCTACTGTTTCATGGTGGATATTTCTGGCATTAAAGGGTTAGTTCACCCAAAAATTCAAATAATATCATTCATTACTTACCCTCATGTCGTTCTACACCTGTAAGACATTAATTCATCTTTGGAACACAAATTAAGATATTTTTGATTAAATGTGATGGCTCAGTGAGGCCCCTATTGACAGCAAAGCCACTTAAACTCTCAAGATCCTTAAAAACATATTTAAAACAGTTAATGTGAGTTCAGTGGTTCTACCTTAATATTATAAAGTGATGAGAATACTTTTTGTGTGCCAAAAAAAAAAAAAAAAAAAGACTTTTCAACAAAATTGTGTGATGGCTAACTTCAAAACACTGCTTCTGAGCTTTACGAATCTTTTGTTTCGAATTAGTGATTCAGTTCTCCTATCAAGCAGCTAAACTGCTGAAATCACATGACTTTGGCACTCTGAACCACCCATTCGATTCGTAAAGCTCCGAAGAGGTGTTTTGAAATCAGCCATCACTAGATATTGCTGAAAAATCGTTATTTTGTTTTTTGGCACACAAAAAGTATTCTCATCGTTTTATAATATTAAGGTAGAACCACTGAACTCACATGAACTGTTTTAAATATATTTTAGTACCTTTATGGACCTTGAGAGGTTCAGTGGCTTTGCTCTCAATTGAGGTCTCTCTGAGCCATCAGATTTAATAAAAAATATCTTAATTTGTGTTCCAAAGATGAACAAAGGTCTTAGGGGTGTAGAACGACATGAGGGTGAGTAATTAATGACATAATTTTCATTTTTGGGTGAACTAACCCTTTAGTTTAAAAACTGATGAAGCAGTATAATATAAACTGAACAAGTGTTGGATCCCAGACAATCCCCCATCTTATGTTAGAACCCAGGATTATTTTAATGTCTAGTAGTTACTTTAACATACATGTTTTTTCAACTGTGTTTCAAATTGTGTGACATTAGGTCATTTGATTCCTGCCCTATATCACACAATTTGATACACGACTACCCATGAGAGCACTAGTATCATATGTGGTGGCAAGACATTCAATTATATATACACTGTCCTCCATAAGTTACTCAATTACAGCTAAATAGGCCTATGTTTCCCACCACAAGTTCTCTGCCCCCTTCTTAAAAACTTTGTCTTCTTATATTTCTTTATGATTATTTCATTTTCCCTCACTTTGATCTGAGTTGCATGCCAGGGGACACACCATTTTTTCCACGTTCAAAGATGTTTTGGAGCCAACTAACTTTTTCTGTTTTCTGTTTCTCTACCCCTCCCACCTCCTTTTTTCCTGAATGGCAGGAGAGAGGGGCTTTATTCTGATTTGACACCACTAGTTGGGCATGTTTTTTTTTTTTTTTTTTTGCTGACGTTCCACATCAGAATTGCACTCTGAAGAGAAGGAATAAAAGATCATCTTTGAGAGTCTCCCAAGATTCCCAGTGCCCTTTCAAGATGCGCTTCTCGATTCATTTACTTGCCTTTCATGTGAAAAATTCGGTTTCATTATGGCAATTAGCTACTTTATCTCCACACTAATTATTGCATTAAAATAATCATCCTTCTCTTCTGAAGCACTGTCTTTTTTTGGTTTTCTCTAATTGATTCTTCTGGATAGCACTGTTTCCTTATTGCTGTGTATAGTGATTTGTTCTTCCCCATTTGAGCAGCATTTGCTTACTCATTAATGGTAGCTTGTTAAATTTCAGGATTGTGGTTACACCATGAAATTTCCACTACTGCCAAATCAGTAGAGCAGTCATGTTAAGTAATTTGTCAAACATGCCAGATAATGTGTTGTACCATGGAGCCATGACACAAATAAACTCCTGTCCTTTGTTGCATGCTTCATTCCTTGTTCGAAAGACAGTCTTTCATAAAAAGAAAGAATAAAAGAAAGACAGAAAGAAAGAGCAAAAATATATATGTGTGTGTGTGTGTGTGTGTTGCATGCATGATTTATGAGGTCCACGGAGAAAGGGAGCGTGGAGAAAGAGAAACATAGGAGGAGACAGCTTCAAAGGGGAACGCTGTTGATTTTTCTGCTCCGTCCAGAGATCCGGGAGGTCGGGCAGGAGGGGAGCCCAGGGGAAAGGCTCCTTGGTGGTTCACTCGTCTCTCTCGCACCCCCAGCCCCCACCACCCCCGATTTCCAGAGATTCCTGCACCCCCCTGATCTGTGCCCTGCGGCAGCCAGGGTCAGCCTCTGGCTCCCTCTAATGAAGCCCCCGGCCCCCTTGCCTGCAGACTGAGTGGCATGTGTTCGTTTCACCTCCTACTCGACACATCCCTGTGCGCCTGCTGAAGCCCAGCACATCGAAATGTACACGCACATACACACCAGCCACCCAAGCCTTTGATTTGGACTTCTCCAAACAGACATAACCATTTCCAATCCACCTTCAGTCAGAATGCCCAGTTGTATGCCAGGTCAGGCAGCTGAGTTAATATATAATCATTTGGAGATCATTGTTGGTATCTTCTTTTTATTTACCTTAGCTTTTAATAGAATGATAGTCACTTATTGATTTTTCTCATATTGGTATAAGGTAATAATTTGATTGGGAAAGTATCCTATTCACTTGGAATGATGTCTTTGACCAGTAAATAAATAGGCTCTCATTACATAAGAAGCATTTTCTATTCATTTTCTAATTTTCTGTGACATTTGATAACTGAAATCCCTTAAAAATGGGAACCTTTTTGACTTGAACTCTTATCTTTATATGTTTTAATATGACTATCCCTCCCTTTCTCGCTATATAAAAAATTGAAAAAAAAAAAAAAAAAAAGAAAGAAAGAAAAATAGAAAAAAAGCTTCTGGGAGACTTAGGGGGCGTCTTGGCAGCTAATTAAATTAGCAGCTAAATTAAAACTTGATTATTCCCAAGGTATATGGTGGAAATATATTTACATAGTAGCATTTATTTTTTTTTAAAACAAGACTTTTTCCTTTTCTGCCGTGCAAAGGATGTTCTTGAAGGCCATGTCTTGAGGGGATCATCTGGAGGATGGAGATTTTTAACTCCCTGCTAATTGCATTAATCTGAACACTTTCAAAGTCCTTCTGATGAGGCTAATTGTGTCTCCAGCTCCTCTATATCACTATCACTGTGTGGACAGTTCCTGGGAAGGGAAGAGTGCTTAGGGAGACTTGTGCCACAAGCTGAAAAGTCTTTAAAAGGGAATTCGAATGACCCTCCTGATGCTTTCTGATGGAAGATGTCTCTTGGGACTGGAATATGGCTGTGCATTTTGATAGTGCTTTTGTGTGGATTTATCCTTTAGTGTTAAGGATTTAATATAATTGGGAACTGACATTTCAACAGTTATTTGTTGGATGGGTTGGGTTGGATGATCAGTTAACACTGCAGTTGGTGTATAGATTCAGAACTGAAGTTCAGGAGCTACAATATAGTTCTAATTAGGGGTTATTGATGTGGCCAGTAGTGTGAGAACAGTATAGCTGGCATAATAGATATCATTCCTTTACAGCCTTTTCCATGTTTCATGGATTTAAATTCATTTTTTTACTTTTCAAATCCCTGTGTATCTTAAATGAATTTTATGGGTTTGTTCTATATATCATGGAATCACCACAGAAAGTTGAGACTTATATTTCAGTTTGTAAAATAGATAAATAAACGAATTATGTGTTCTCAGTTTTTCAATTGCAATGAATGTAAATCAATCTTGATTTGTAAAAGACATGGGCAACAGCACATTTTTTTATTTAAAATGAATTGCTGTCTGCACCCGACTTGCCAATTACAGTTTTTTACAGACGCTAGGACACATTTCTCAATACTTAGGTCACTTTTGCAAAACTCTTCACACAGTGAGCACAACAGAAGTCTACGTGGGCTAAACTGAGGATCAATTATCATTGCTTTTGCACAAACTGCATTCAATGACTACATCTCTCAAATTTCATGATTCTTTTCTCACTCAGACACAACAACTGCCAAAACTCTTTCTACGTACAGGCCAATTTGCACATGCTTACATACTGTTTTCAAAACTGTTAAACTTATGTTCAAAACAATAACATAATACAAAACTGAATAAGACAGAAATTTGCTACATTCCTACAGTAATATTTTAATGAAATAT
The DNA here is from genome assembly GCF_024489055.1 of Chanodichthys erythropterus. Classification (NCBI taxonomy): domain Eukaryota; kingdom Metazoa; phylum Chordata; class Actinopteri; order Cypriniformes; family Xenocyprididae; genus Chanodichthys; species Chanodichthys erythropterus. The sequence goes on along the minus strand of NC_090242.1, from coordinate 1,300,960 downwards.
ATTTTAAATCTGAAAATTAAATGCTATAAAAACAATTAAATTGTATCTGTACCAGTGGATGGTTTGTACACAAATTCTTGTATTTTGGAATTCTAAAAAAATATAAAAATAAATACAGTTTTTTACGATTGCTTAAGCACAATTTTGAAAACAGGGCCCGGTTTGTCAAAACACTACACACAATTAACACAACCCCAATGTAGCACAACACTTCAGATCATTTTCAAAATGAAACACTTCATTCAAAACTTTACATTAATTTAACAAAACCCAACTTTGACACCGTAAGGAACACACATGGTTCATACATCCTGATTTTGTTTGATTCATTTACACACTGCTGTGCTCAATCTTAAACACTTGTAACTTTTATACTTTTCTAATGATATAGTCTGGGTTTGATTTTTTCAGAGATATTGTTAGAGTAAAGTACATGAATATATATAAATATATATATATATATATATATATATATATATATATATATATATATATATATATATATATATATATATATATATATATAACACAAGATAAGTACTGCACATTGATGAAAATATTTATTTCTCACCACATTGTAAAAAGCTGGATCTGGCCATAGCGCTTCATCCACATCTCAGGCGATGTCCTTTCACGCAAGACAACGAGGGAAGAATCTTCTTGAAAGGTGAATCCATCCTTGCACAGATCCTGCATCAGTTCGGTCAGGCTTTCTTCATGGCTTGAATGAGGCATATCCTGACACAGGGCTGGAGATTGTAAACCTTCCGTGCCAAAAAAAACTACAAACAAACAAAAAACACCTCAATGGGTTTAAGGAAGGAACCGTATGGTGGGATGTATTGGAGTGAAAATTGTGGATGCTAATGAAACCAGTTTTTTGACCAGGGCAGATAGGTGGAAATTTACATTGTCCCATATGACAGTGTATCTCATCTGCTCTGCATCCATTTGGTCTTCTGCTGTGACGATTTTGTGCAGTCTGTCTAAAATGTGAATATGTGGGCCGTGTTGTAAGAGCCTAAGTTGGCATGCTGGTGGAGGACCACATTCTGCGTGATTGCATCATACATTGGGATGTTACCACCGCGTTGTCCCGGGACATTCAAAATGATTCAAAATTATGTTTCTCCCTCTCCCTCTTACTGCAACATTGCCTTTCATTTTGATGAAGACTCATAAACTCACATTTTGCCTTTTTATAGTACTATAGCACCTGATTGTTGAGTTTACAGTAAAGCACCTGAGTGTCTTTACACCTGACGGCTGTGTTTGATCAATTGGTTTATAGGAGTGGTATTTTGGAAAGCAGTGTCTTGAAATGGCAAAGAAGTGACATTATGTTAGATTTCTGTGTCTAATGTAGAGAAGTGTGTTTAGTGTTGTGCAAAACAATGTGTGTAGTGTTTTGCAAAAAGTGTGAGGCTGAGAATGTGCTTATAGTTGTGCAGATCTAGCGTTGTGTTTTGCTCCTTGAGTGTAAGGTTTTGCTAATTGTGGGAAAAGTTTAATTTTAGTGTGTAAGCAATCGTAAAAAACTGTAAACGACATAAAATATTGATGAATTCTGCATCATGTCTGATTGATTCCAGTAACATATATTGCAGTGAATTATAAACAGAGATGTGTCCTTGATTTACACAAGAAAACATTGTATAATGCTACATGTTGTTAGTGTTTTTTAGGTCATTGTTTTGTGGGTGACAAAGTGTGTTTGTCGGCTGTCAACCTTTGCTAGTGTTCCGGAAGAATGAGTTGATTTGAGACCTGAATAAAGTGTTTTGGTAGTTGTAGTGCGAAATGAACTGCTTTGCCAAGCTGAAAGTTGGTTAGGAGAACTATGTGAAGAGTTTTGCAAAAGTGACCTAAGTATTGAGAAATGTGTCCTAGCGTCTGTAAAAAACTGTAACAGAAATTTAATTTAGACTAAACAGAAACAAAACTTCTAGTCTATAAAATGTACATCACAAATAAGTTTTCAAATGCCTTTATGGAGATTGTTCATTAGGATATTGGGTAAGTGATACGCTGCCAAAGGTTAAAAAATTCCTCCTGTTTTTTCTTGGCCTTGGACCCATTTATGTCACAAGCATTTTTCATTATGAATCTATCACTGCACTTTTGTGTGGACAGCAGGCAGTGACTTGGAAAACATAACCCTCCATTCATAATTTACTAGTATAGCATAGGACCAGTTCCATTAATGGTGTATTCTGGTACTGAGGTTCTGGACATAGAAGCATTTATAGAGCGTGGACTTCTGGGAGCCCAGGGCTCTTTGTCTTTCTGTTGCTCCCATGGCTGGAATCAGATGAAGGCTTCCAAGGGCACTTTGTTTTGTTTAGTATTTTCATGTTCTATCCGTTAAAGTAATGGTTGTTCATGGTCATTCACGTTCTTATCTTTTCTATGGCCTTGATATTTTATGTAAGGCCTGTTTGTGTTTGATTTTAGATGTTCAAGCAGGACCTGCTGTATCTAAAACATCAATGTATGTTTATAGTTGTGTACACTTGTACAAGTACTTGAATTCTTTGACTTTGTATGTAAGGCTAGGTATCTGGCTACCTCACAATATGATATTACATGAGGGGGCTTTTCACACTTGAAATAGTTAACTCTGGATCATTCCAACCCCAGGATAAATGGAATCCTTGGTTATCTTGCCTCACATTTCACATTGCTCATAATTTACACAGGGTTAAAAATTAATTCTTGGCATTCATGAACTGCTGTTTCACACATTCCTAAACTCTGGGTTAACGTTCTTATTTGCATATTTGCAGTGTCCGTGTCATTGATTGAACAAACAAAGTACACATCCTGTTTACATAAATGCTCTAGCATTGCGCATCCATGTATTGCTGACTGTAGGTATGCCTACTATCAAATTTATACTGAATTTTCAGACTATAAAGGTAGAAATGAAACAATCTCTTCTTTACTCCATTTGTTGCATTTTCTATCACCATTTGTCATTTGTCCCCTCAAACGCTAAAATGACTGTTTATATACAGTAAAACTTGCAGCGTTTCCATGACTGTCCGAAGCACATGAATATGAGCCACTTGATTGGCTGTTCCCTTAAGAAAAGAAAATATATTTACCTATATATGAATGTTCAATGTTTAAATCATTTAATGGTATATTTGAAAATATAGAGAATAATATATTATGTTAATATATTACAATATATTGAATAATACATAAAGAATTGCCACTTTTCATATATAGAAAAATACTGGACAATATACACCGATCAGGCATAAAATTATGACCACAGACAGGTGAAGTGAATAACACTGATTATCTCTTCATCACTGTCCATCGCCGAAAGTAACAACAGTGGGTACATGAGCATCAGAACTGGACCCCGGAGCAATGGAAGGTCTGGTCTGGCCTGGTCTGATGAATCATGTTTTCTTTTACATTATGTGGATGGCCAGGTGCGTGTGTGTCACTTACCTGCTGAACACATGGCACTAGGATGCACTATGGGAAGAAGCCAAGCCGGCAGGGGCAGTGTGATGCTTTGGGCAATGTTCTGCTGGAAAACCTTGGGTCCTGCTATCCATTTGGATGTTACTTTGACACGTACCACCGGCACCTACCTAAGCATTGTTGCAGATCATGTACACCCTTTCATGGAAATGGTATTCTCTGGTGGCTGTGGCCTCTTTCAGCAGGATAATGCACCCTAGCACAAAGCAACTGGTTCAGGAATGGTTTGAGGAGGACAATAACGAGTTTGAGGTCCAATCGAGCAATCCAATTGAGCATTTATGGGATGTGCTGAAAAAACAAGTCCGATCCATGGAAGCCCCATCTTGCAATTTATAGGACTTAAAGGATATGCTGCTAACATCTTGGTACCAGATACCACAGCACACCTTCAGGGGTCTAGTGGATTCCATGCCTTGACGGGTCAGTGCTGTTTTGGCAGCAAAAGGGGGACCAACACAATATTAGGAAGGGGGTCTTAATGTTATGCCTAATCGGTGTATATGTACTAATATATCATAATGTATGTAATTTTATATTTAGTAATACACTTTATAGTATAGCTATAGGTGTATATGTGACCAGATATGGTACTGCATGTGTATAAATATATTGCCAATATATTTACTTGTGTAGTATAAAAACACATAGAAAAATATGTAATGTAATATATTTCTTATACTATATATTTACATTATAAATGTTTTATATTTTTAAGCTAGTTAACAAAAGCACTAGCACACCTGCATGTTTAACAAAGAGACTATAACTATGCTGAAGAATGCATAGCCATCACTTTTTTAAGTAAAGTTATTATAGTCTTAATGGTGTTTGGCCAGTCATCAACCTAACCACAGGCTCTACTTTTCAGCACAATGGTAACCCCAAAAGCTCAACCATACCAGAAAACCTTTTAAAATTCCAAAATAATAGAACATCTAACATTAGCAGATCTCCCCCTATATTAATATTGTGCAAAACACATGAAATAACACTTAATTTTAACATTTACTCTCCTTTAACAATCAGAAGCAAAGCATGCTGGGAACTAAAAATCCGCTGTAGCTCATTCCATGAATGTTTGTATGTATTGTGTGTACATACATTCCTATTTACAGTATATGGGAACATGTATGTGCAATATATGTACATAATAAAGGATACAACTTTATGAATATTACATGTAATGCTGTTTTTGTCTTCATTTATATATATTTTATATTTATCAATATATAGCCCTACATGGTCAATGCATATATTGCAGTATATTGAAAAATTTAAGCACTAGTTTTCCATGTATGGAAATGTATTATGTAATATATTGCATTATATTTTGCGGTATATTCCCATATATTTTTGTTCTGTAATGGTTGGTTGCTAAGCATTTAGCTAACTGTAACTCAATTTGTTTGGCAATAATATGCAGGGTTATAACACCGCATAAGCTGTGCTAACACTGCTGTGGGGCAGGGTTTCATAACTGCGGTGATATATGTACAGTTCACCAAGTTGTCTACTCAATGTATTATGGCAATAACCCCATGTAAAAAACAGTGCTAACCTTCTTCTAATATAAAAGTGTGAAACATTTCTTTACCCGGGGGTTAAAATTGGGGTTTAGAATGACAATAACCCAGGGTTAAGTGCAGCATAATGATAATTCAATACATTGTGGTGCATCACAACATCATAACAGGTCAACTGATATTGTGATATAATGAAGAAAAAGCCAAAAATAATGAAATAAATAATAATGAAGTAGTTCTGCTTCATTATTAATTTTTGAAAGACCTTTATCCTCCAAATCAATTCACTAGGTCCAACTAACATGCAGTTTTCAGGTTGTAGATTACAGTTTTTTTCAATTGCTAAACGACAGTGGGCACAACTGGAGTCACATTTGCAAAACTCTAACTACAGTCTGCACAGCAGTAGTTCATGTGGACCAAACTCTAGTTCGTTTTTCATTGCTTGAACACAGTTTTCAAAACTCTACACACTTATCCCATGACTTTAACCACAACCTGCACAACACTGTGGATTTACAGCACTTTGTTCAAATGCTAACGCACTGCTGTCAAAACTGTGAACCACACATTCAAAACAGAATAGATTTCAGCCTTGTGCCTTTCAAACACTGCAATTTCAGCTGAAAGGCTAAATTACTTTGTATGAAGTCACTGAAATTGTTCAAAATGTAAAGATGAAAAGTTTGTATTTTCTGTGTTGGAGTTTGATGCTAGTGTTTTTACTCTCAGTGTGTTCTGAGTGACCGTGTGTGTTATCTCAGTGAGGGTTGTGCATAGTGTTTGGCTGCACTGAGCCTGTTTTGAGCCATGTGTTAACTGTTTAGCTCAGGTGACTTTTGGTAGTGCAGACTGTAGTAAGAGTTTTGCACATGTAGCTCCAGTTGTGCTCACTGTCGTTTTGCAATCGAAAAAAACTGTAATGAATTAAGAATTCATATTTGTAAAAAAAAAAAAAAAAAAAAAAAAAAAACTTTTAGCCTGAAAAATGTAAACGGTTATGAAAATAATGAAATAATGCTTAAGATGTGTATACTTACATGTATTCAAGGTGTAAGGAAAATATGCTAGTACTTTTAAGCTGATGGTTATACTGTTTTACTGGTTATATGTTTTGCCATTGTTTTAAATTGAAACCTTTTTTTGATGATGGTTTTCAAGACCATATATAACCAACATGAATAAATTGAGCATGTATGTTTTTTAATTACTATCTTTACAGTTTTTTACAGACACTAGGACACATTTCTCAATACTTAGGTCACTTTTGCAAAACTCTTCACACAGTGAGCACAACAGAAGTCTATGTGGGCTAAACTGAGGATCAGTTATCATTGCTTTGGCACAAAATGCATTCAATGTATCTCTCAAATTTCATGAATTCTTTTCTCACTCAGACACAACAACTGCCAAAACTCTTTGTATGTACAGACCGATTTGCACATGCTTACATACTGTTTTCAAAACTGTTAAACTTGTGTTCAAAACAATAACATAATACAAAACTCAATTTGATACATTCCTACAGTAATATTTTAATGAAATATATTTTAAATCTTAAAATCAAATGCTATAAAAACAATTGAATTGTATCTGTATCAGTGGATGGTGTGTATACAAATTCTTGTATTTTGGAATTATAAAAAAAATATAAAAATAAATAAACGACATAAAATATTGACGAATTCTGCATCATGTCTGATTCATTCCAGTAACATATATTGCAGTGAATTATAAACAGAGATGTGTCCTTGTTTTACACAAGAAAACATTGTATAATGCTACATGTTGTTAGTGTTTTTCAGGTCATTGTTTTGTGAGTGTGTTTGTCGGCTGTCAACCTTTGCTAGTGTTCTGAAAGTATGAGTTGATTTGAGACCTGAATGAAGTGTTTTGGTAGTTGTAGTGCATTTTGAATGTGAAATTAACTGCTTTGCCAAGATGAAAGTTGGTTAGGAGAACTGTGTGAAGAGTTTTGCAAAAGTGACCTAAGTATGGAGAAATGTGTCCTAGCGTCTATAAAAAACTGTAATATGGACATTCTTGTTAGTCACTGACCCAAATATGTGTCCACAAGATCTGTGGGATCATTTTCAGGACATGATATAAATGCACAAATAAACTGTAAAAATATCAAACTTAAGGAATTGATTCAAAGAAGACTGAAAGTTTTGTCACATATGATTGTATCGGCACAGCCCTGTTTGTAGGAGTGTGTGTTTGTGAGTTGGAGGTGGAGATTGGGGTATGGTGTGGGCCCAGAGGAGTGAAGCAGTAGGATGGCTGCTGTCTTTCCGCTTTACTGAGTTTTCCTTTTGCCCCTTTAGTGGGGATCCTAACCTCCCTGACGAAGACACGGCTTTCTCATCGATTCTCGCTCACTGACTCTCCCTGTGGCCTTGTCCTTTAAAGCATGGATGTTATGAATGCTTTGCCCTTCCCTGTGTGTACGTGTGTTCACAGAACCATGATTTTGAATGCCTGAGTGGATCTGTATGTGTGTGTTTACTAGGTCATATCAGGTGTGTGTAGAGAAGGAAAATTTGTAGAGGTGGGGACCGGCAGGGAATTTGTTTCTGTTTGCTTGCATCTCATCTTGAGAAGATACATGAAAACACCCCTCCTTTCTCATTCTCTTTCTTTTTCCCTCTCTGTCTTGACAAAACTTTGCTCTGGTTGAGGTAAAGCCTCCCTTGGCCCCTGTCCTGGCCCTGCTGAGTAGGCGGATGTTCATCCTGCCCACTTGTTTTTACGTGCCATTGGCCTTCCCATGTAAGAGGACTGTCTGGTAGCTTCTGCATCATTTAACAGGCTGTAGCAGCGGGATGCCAGGTACTGTCCTGACATGGCAAGGCCCCCAGGTGAGCCATCTAACCGTTGGCACCTCTTTACAGTGCCACTCAGGACTTACTGAGTAAAACTCATTTCTCTTGCCTCTATCTGCTCAGTTATCTTTGCAATACCGAAAGAGCACACAGAGAAAAATATTCCTTTTTTCCTTCATTTTTCAGAACAAAAAGTTGGCAACTACAAACACTTTCTTAGAAATTGCTGAGATTTGTTTTCTCCCTTTATTTTTTTATTTTTTTTATTCATTTATTTTTTTTACAGTTTTTTACAGACGCTAGGACACATTTCTCAATACTTAGGTCACTTTTGCAAAACTCTTCACACAGTGAGCACAACAGAAGTCTATGTGGGCTAAACTGAGGATCAATTATCATTGCTTTGGCACAAAATGCATTCAGTGACTACATCTCTCAAATTTCATCAATTCTTTTCTCACTCAGACACAACAACTGCCAAAACTCTTTGTACGTACAGGCCAATTTGCGCATGCTTACATACTGTTTTCAAAACTGTTAAACTTATGTTCAAAACAATAACATCATACAAAACTGAATAAGACAGAAATATGCTGCATTTCTATAGTAATATTGTAATGAAATATATTCTAAATATAAAAATTCAAATACTATCAGAGGAATTAGATGAAACTGAACACCTACACAAGCATTCGTTTTTTAGTTTCATTACCATCCATTCAAAAGGGGAAACTTAGGAATAATTTTGTTCTGTAATGTAAACATGGACCATGTAACATGTACTGCGGTGAATTATAAGCAGTAGAGAGTGTCATTCTTGTTTTATAAAGAAATTTTAAAAAAGAAAACAGTGTATAATGCTAACTGATGTTAGTGTTTTTAAGGTCGATGTTTTATGACTGACAAAGTGTGTTTGTCAGCTGTCAACCTTTGCTAGTGTTCTGGAAGAATGAGTTGATTTGAGACATGAATGAAGTGTTTTGGTAGATTTAGTGCATTTTGAATGTGAAATGAACTGCTGTGCCAAGATGAAAGTTGGTTATGAGAACTGTGTGAAGAGTTTTGAAAAAGTGACCTAAGTATTGAGAAATGTGTCCTAGCGATTGTAAAAAACTGTAAACAAACTTCTTTCTGGTCCTGAATTTTTTTTAAAGGTTATGCAGATACCAATTATAATATATGAAATTGTTTCATAGCTATTTTTAAGAAGGAACTTGTTGGGAAAATACCTACAAAGTTACTTTACTAGCTTCTATGTATAGATAACTATGGAAAAGAAATTTACTTGCAAATTAAGAGAAAAAATTGTGATCTATGATGGTGGTGTGCCTGGTAATAGGAGATTTATTGTCAGTTGCTATATATTTAGTTATATTTTAAACGCTGCTCTATTTAATCTGTGATTTGTTTTAGAGATGATTCCACACACTTCAAGTTTAAGACAAAAAAATGCTTATTTTTGAAGTATAATGTGTGTGTGTGTGTGTGTGTGTGTGTGTGTGTGTGTGTGTGTGTGTGTGTGTGTGTGTGTGTGTGTGTGTGTGTGTGTGTGTGTGTGTGTGTGTGTGTGTGTGTGTGTGTGTGTGTGTGTGTGTGTGTGTGTGTATGTGTGTGGCAAAAGTGTTTTTTTGTAAATCTTGAGTTGTTTAAACTAAAGAGGGTATGAAACTTGGAAAGTTGTATTTTCTGCTTTGCTTGTTTCTCTGGAACCCTCTCCTCATTGCCTGTTTTAATCTGACTAAATACGATAACCTGCTCTTCATAAAAAATGTATGGTACTTCATTCAATGGGACCACCGGGGCCCCAGGAGGCCCCATAAGCGAGGAGGTTGTGGGGACTGCTCGCCAAAATCACCGGGCGTAATTAATTTCCCCATAAATGAAATTTGGTTAAAAAGAAAAAAAAAAGAAGCTGAAGTGGGTGGTGGTGGGGCAGAGCGACAGAGCAAGGGGGAGCAGAGAAGCTCTTGCCCAATCATGTGGGAGAGTTTGTCAAGCAGGAGATTGCAGTCTAAAATATTAATCAGCCTCCCTCCACCAAGAATGAGTGAGCCAGCTCCTAGAAGGGACACGACCTCTCAATATTTCATGAGCCAGTCCTGGCCCAGACATGGGGCCTGCAACTGGGCTGCCTTCCCCTTTAACGCTACATGCATCAGCCGTCCCTTTAATGGACCCAAAGGTTGGGGCTGGCATAGGGTAGGATAGGGTACATTGATGGGGGGTGACTTAGGTAAATAGAGGAGTGGGTATCCAGGCAAAACATGACCTTTAAAACTGCACACCAAAGAAGATAACAATGACCTCTTGCCTGCTTTAAATGTTAGTTGGGATAGAATTAAAGTGGTATGTCAGTGAGTGTCAACATCAGGGAAATGAGAATCCTGAAGCTGATGAATTGTCCATTAGCAGCTTCTCAAAAATCTTAGACTTGCTTCCTACTTGACTGAAAATGTATTTCCCAACTGTACACTTAACATTTTTTTATTTCACACCCATGCCTGCACAAGCCCCATCCTGTATGCAACAATAATGCAGACTTGTATAGGAATTCACTCTCTGAAACCTGAGCTCTGGCCTGCTGTAAAGCACCCACTCAACCTTGGCTGTGGTCAAAGAAAACCCTGTGTTTAAGAATACAACAGATCACATGAAGGATACACCTGCTGTGGGGACAAATGAACCTATGCTAGTCCATGGCTTCAGATATACTAAATATCTCATTTAACTCTGAAATATCCATGGCAGACTAGAAAAAAAAAAGATCTGCAAATGAATTGCATATTTTAAATAAAGAAATGAGTAAAGGATTGAAGGTACAGTATCTGTGAGACTCATCAAGCAAAGTGTGACTGTGCATGTCTGTATGACTGCCATTTGATTGAGCTCAAAAGAGGTGCTAATATATTTAGCCTCAGTTCTTTTACCTTCCCAACTGCCTTAAATCTATCCTGACATTGACATACAAGAGATCAAGGCATGAAAGGTTTTACTTATGAAAGCTGCCTGGGACCAATGGCTTGAACAAAAAGTTCATGCTGGGCAAATCGAAAGAAACAGAAGTGCAATAAAACTCAAAAGCTTCCAAGTGATCTCTTGCATGTGGGAGGTTGAGTATTTGCATATCTTTAAAACCACATTTGAATGATTGTTGGTTTTACATCTGACATAATACAGTTATAGCGCAGTGCTACTGATCCACACTTATATGTATGCTTAAAATGAAGTATTTGTGGCATTTTGATGGCAAGAGACCAAGTTGATGTAGAATGCTAACTCTTTATCCTCACTCAGCTCAAACTGTGGCCTATTGGGTGGTGCAACAAATTTAGCAGTAGCCCTGTATGCCACTTACATCTTGTAATTTTGACTCTGAACAGGTCATTTAGTAATTTTTAGCAGGAGCAAGAGATTTTAACGTTTAATGTCGAGCTTGATGAAAATATCTATAGCTTATCATTACAGGTAAATATGGGTGACATCCAGGTCATGACAGTCCTTGCCAACTAGATGATCCTTTTGTTTGCTTTGAAGTGTCACACCTTGAGCACCAATGGGTGCTAGTGTTTGACCTTTGACTTTTCAGAGCATTGCATGTGCCTGGACTGCTTAATAATTGATGTGTGTGCATCATCCTGCCATGGGAGTTGGGCCACACCCTCTGTAGGCCTGGTTTCACACGCACACTAGTATTGATTTTGTTAACTGAGACCATTCAGCCAAGTGAGGAGCATAAACACAGCTTGGGCTAACATTGCCCACTTTCTTCAATATCAATTGGATGTTTCATTTTTGAACATCATCATTTTTATTTGATATACAGTAGAGAAAGAAACATAATAGATGTAATGTCCTTATCTGGTATTTTTGTACATACTGTTTTAAAGGTGTACTGGCTTTACATGCAATCTATTCCCAAAGTGCCTACCTAAACAGTAGAGATCGACTGGCCATAAATCGCAGTCTTGCACACAAACCATGTTGCAATCATTTCCCAAAATATAATTTGTGTAGAAATATTATGAAATCTGTAAACATAATGTTAAGAGAGGCCAGAGATTGGACATGCCAAAGACGGACACAAAGAGGAGAAGAGAGATGCGCCAGCAGAAAAAATACTTTACCAGGCACAATAAACTCACTGTTCAAGATGCGCAAAATATAGTAAGAAAAATATAAATATTAAATTGTTGTTTTTGTTTATATGAATGTATCTATTAAGGCAAATGATTTTCTTCAGAAAAGTTTCAATGCCATTTTATTTTCCTCTTACTTCAGCACTGCTTTTTGTATAGTGGTAACCAAGGAAACGCTATATAGCTGTTTTTACTGGCAGAGAGTGAATTTTGCATTTTCATTCAGCATGTGTGCTGATTTTGTTTTGTGTAGGTGTGTTTTATGTAGCATAATTTCACAAAGCTAAAGTCAGACCATTCTGTATTTGCTTTAAATCATGAAATTATACAATCTAATTTAAATGCAAAAAGTTTCAAATGGTTATGACATTTCAATAAAATTTCATGGGTAAAAGAGGTCTATTGTCAATAGTGCAGTGATGCATGAAGCACTGACCACACAGAAGTCACTTTTTGAACCAAGCAGCTTTCTGTTGGTCATTGCAGAGAATTCAGACCAACTTATCTGCATTGATAACTTTCTTGCCTTAACACAAAACTTCCAGTTGCAAGGAATTCTGTTTAAATGACTGGATATCACCCACAAAATTTCTGCTGAACAATGGTAAGTGTGACCACACATTTAGGATAGCTCTCATAGGTTGACGGATAGAATATGTAAGTAATTTTGGTTTACTGTAAAGCATCTATCAAATGTGTAATTAATATGATTTTAGATAATGTTGATAAGTATTCAAATCATGCTACAGTGTGATTATCAATATTTAAGTCTTGTCTGTTCAAATTTTATTCATAGGTTATCCATGCATTAACAATATTGGAAATTATATTCTATTCAACAGGAAGCAGTGTTTAAATGTTGTTAGACCCTGTGCTTCAGTGCATGAGATTTTAATTCTATTTTTTGCTTGAGGTATTTGTAGAAACACTTTACATTTTGTCATCTACTGTATATACAGGCTCTGGTTCAGATGTTTTTCTGGGTCAGTTCTGGCCCTATTGGTAAGACTGACCCCATCTTGTCCTCATGAGATCCCCCCCTGTCCGCCCCAGGTGCCCCTGGCATGGTCCTCACTCAGTTTTGTCCGTTAAGTACCACCTCAAATATTGATGAGTCTGTGTAGGTCAGGAGGTGATGCATGCATGAAGTTACTGTTGACCAGTGAGGTTTAGCTACCCCCTGAAAGTGCTCATCTACTGTACAGAATGTTCTGCTTCAGAAGCCTCTGAGGAGAATGTACTGGAGGTCTCTATAAAGCTGATGTTTTAACAGTAGCCATTAGGGGTGTATCGGTACAGGTATTCGTACCGAAAATTTTTGGTATGGGTCATTTGGTTTGGTACACGTGTACGAATGAAAGAATACAGTGTTGTTTTAACTACTGCATATGCAGAACATAATCTTTAATGCTTTAAATCTAAACTAAATCATAAACTTTTCATTTTCAAGACAGACATCATTTGTTCAGTAAACCACTGTTTAATAATAATAATAATAATAATAATAATAATAATAAATCCCTGCTGTATTAAAAAGCATACCAAACGGTGACTTCAGAATGAAGGTATGTAACAAACATATATATATGTATATATATATATATATATATATATATATATATATATAGTTTCCAGATCAGTGAGGGTTTATATAAAAAATCTTCTTTATTATTATTACTTTACTATTTTTCATACACTTGAAATTGTTAATGACTGTAAACTGAGTCTGAAGGTATTTGATATTATCAGACTTTATACAACGGGGCTGTTGATTGCCTGAATCTGACTGGTTGACGAACGTTCTAAAGTGTGCAGTTATTTTCAGGGAAATGCACGGCTAAAGTAGTTCTAGGCAGGTCTTGACCTAATTACAGTGCAATATCACTTCACCAAATTAATTCAGTTAATTTTATCTTTCTGGACATCTCTTAGACTTTATTTATAGCTGTTTACCTCTCTGGGAAATAAAGATCTGTTTCTGCTTCTGAAATGCAAACGGTGTGCTTACTGCTGATTTAGTTTTTATCTTGATTAAAAATTATGATGTGCTGCCTGAGGTTAACACTTTCACATAAGCTTTCACACAAACAGCAGAACTTCATTGTCTATTGGCATGTTTCAAACCCAGTGTGGTGAAAGTGAGAAGTTACACATGATCCGACTCACACGTGTTTGTGTTTAAAATTCAGAACTGTGCTGATTGACAGAGCCTTGCGTGTGGCTATTAAAGAGGATTCAAGCAGCCACTCGACGGAGTGTGAAATTACACCTGTTCGCTGTTTGCACACACTCTCACATCTGCATGAGCCCAAAATCACCATAAGAATTATATTCAAATACCTCCAAGAGACAGCCGGTGACATGTGAAGGTCAGGTGAGACATGTTTGTTTGGGAGGTCAGTTGTGTCATTATAAATTGCATGTTTAATCCCATGTTTAATAAATAGATATTTATAGATAGATATTTATGTTTAAGTAAAAGTCAAATTAGGACTAAAATAGTTTTTTACAGTGACAAGGGAAATAAGTAAATAAATATGAAAGAGACAGAAAGAGCACAGAAAGTAATATTTATACAGGATAGATAGATAGATAGATAGATAGATAGATAGATAGATAGATAGATAGATAGATAGATAGATAGATAGATAGATAGATAGATAGATAGATAGATAGATAGATAGATAGATAGATAGATAGATAGATAGATAGATATGTTGTTTTGTTTGTTGTTATAAAGTAAACTGATAAATAAAAAAATAATAATTGAGCCCTTTTTGAACCTTCTTGAATCAGTGTAAGTGTTTTTTTGCATTTCTCTCCTCCTTTTCCACACAATTGATCTACCCATTCTTGTGTGATTACGTTATCCAAACCATCTGCGTACATTGTCTGCATAGACATGGATGAGCTGGGCTGCTCGACTCTGGCGTGTTTTTACTTTAATTTGTCTGTGCTGTTTGTTGAGTGGTCCAGTGGAGCGCGTGGTGACAGATGATGTGAATTATTGATTGCAGCCTTCCTGTAGCTGAGTGTAGCAGGCCTTGTTCTCATCCTATCCCCACCCATCAGCCTCTCTCCAGCAGCACCACTCTACTCCGCCTGCCCTTTGCTCCTTCACCACCTGCAGACGGAGCACTCACTGAGCGCTCTGGGGTTCAGAGAGAGAAAAGATAGATGTTCACTTTGGCTCCAGTTCTGTTCACCAGATCTATTCCTTAACATTAAATGTTCTCTGCACCCTACCATACAGCTGTTCATAATAATCCTTTAAAAATTACATTATGTTGCAATAGTGTTTATTTATGGTGAAATTGAAGTTAGAAGATGATGTAGAGAATGTTGACTTTTGGGGGGTCTTTGTACAATTAAGAGTCTTTGTTTTATGTATCCTCTGATTATTTAGTCTTATTAATATATAATCTTTTTCCAATACATGTTAAGTCCCCGTTTGACACAAGAACAGCCTGAATTCTGCACAGCATAGACTCTGCAAAGTACTGGAGATATTCCTTACTTGTTGACTTCCTTACCATGTTGATATGGCATCAGGAAGTTACTTTAGATTTGTCAACTAGATTCATGTTGTGACTCTTCCATTCCACCACATCTCAAAGATGTTCTGTTGGATTTAGATTTTGTGACAGGTCAATGGAGCACCCCGAACTCTTTGGCTTGTTTGTGGAACTGCCTTTAGACAATGTATATGTTTTGTGACATGGGATGTTATCCTACTAGAAGTAGCCTTTAGAAAGTGTGGTCATAAAGGGGCTCAAACCACCAACATCCAGCAGAAGGAATTCCCCTTAAAGGAGAATGCACACATTCAACACTCAACCAAAAATGTAGAATGGCTTACATGTAGCATACTTTTACTGCAGTAAAAGGAAATTTAATTATAAAAACAATAGATTTCTTATTGTCTGCAGGTAGAACAGAAACATGACAAATAAGTAATGTAATTTTTGAAATGCCATCAACTGTTAGTCATTGCGCAATGATTGACTATATGTTCATGTTGGATAGAAAACTTGTGCTAGTGTTTTGACAGAATGATTCAATTTTGAATCAGGTTTGCTGTGTTTTGATAGAGTTAGTATATGTAGAAAAGGGTTTTTAGCATTTATAGCAAATATAGAGTTTGTATTTATTTAACAAAATGTGGTTTTGGGCAGACAATTAACTATTGCTAATTAACTATGGCTAATTGTGTGATGTGGGTGTGTTGCTGTGTTAAGAGTTTAGAAAAAGTGCTTTAAATATTGGTAAACGCTTGTTAGCAGTTAAAAAAAAATTGTTGAATAAAGTACAGTAGTTATTATAGTTTTGTTTTTGTGCACAAAAAGTATTCTCGTCAGTACCTTTCTGGTGATTGTATTGCTGTCTATGGACGAGTCCTATACCTCTCGGATTTCATCAAAAATATCTTAGTAGTCTTACGGGTGTGGAACGACATAAGGGTCAGTAATAGAAGACAGAATTTCCATTTTTCAGTGAACTAACCCTTTAACGTCAGCCCTGCCAACCATAGACATCGGCATCTATGCTAATATTAGTCTCTCTGTTTATCCCAAGGTTTACCGTAGTCAGCCTGATCTGGGCCGTATCCAGGTGAGATCGAAGACCTGCGCCTTGACACGACCACAACGCAGCCCTGAAGTGTCATGCAGAGATTGAGTCAACTAGATCATCAACTGTGAAGACCTCATCGACAAGACAGCCAGTGGCACAGTTCCTCAACAAACCGTCCATACCAGCGTGATGAATATGATCCTCAACTTTATGGAACTGGAATAAATATTTTGACTGTTGCGATCCCATCGGACTTATGATAGCTGCCTGTATCATAATAAAGCATTGTTCGCCAGAGGAGAACTGGCGCCCCGACTAAGCCTGTTTTTTCCCAAGGTTTTTTTCTCCATTTTAACACCTGTTTGCATGGTCAAGAATCTTTAGACCATGTAATAATCTTCAATTTGTTTACAGTCCAGTTTTGGTCAGCCTGTGTCCAGGTTAGGTTTAGTTGCTGGCAGGAATTGAAGCTGGTGTGGATTTCTGTTGATGTTGCCTATCCACTTCAAAGTTTGACATTTTGTGGGTTCAGAGATGTTCTGCTGTATACCAAGTTTGTCATGTACTTTCATCTTCCTGTCAACCTGAGCCAACCTGGCCATTGTTCCCTAACCTCTCTTACTAATTAACAAGTTGTTTTCACTCACAGAACTGCTGGGTTTAGCTTCATCCTGTTACAGCCTGTAATTGTGAGGTAATCCTGAAGACTTTTGATTAGCTGGATCACTTTTGATTTTAATTGCATATCCAGATTTTATCCAGATGGGTTTTTGAAAGCCTGGAGAGCAAAAAGCCCAAAGATTTCAGCCATGACTAGCATGGTACATCACAATATATACCAGTCTCCTCCATCACTGAGTTTTCTTGTGCAACGGAGTTGACAAGGCGCTTATTTAGAGAACAAGATGATGCAACTTTTTTCCTGCATACATATTGAAAGCCTTGTCACATACTTGGGTATACCTACTGTATGTTGTTACCAAAACATCCCAGGCAGGTAGGTTGATTATGTCTGGACACACAAATCTTATTTGAAAACTTGCAATTAATTAGTGCGGACAGTCTGCCTGAAAAGATCTGATTTGCGAAAAATCCTATTTGCCTGCAGTCACTTGGATTTCTTCACCATTCTGTTGTTTGGTTTGAACAACAACTGAACCTCTTGACCATGTCTGGGTGCTTTTATATGGTTCACTGAGTTGTGGAACATGACTTGTTTATATATTTTCCTTTACTTAGTAAGTTTACCCAGTTTTGACCATTGACAAACTCTGGCATACTTTGTAGCTTGTTCTTGCCAAGAAAACTCCTACTTAGAAAGGAAAAGCCTGATGTGAAGTGACCATCTGCTTCCAAAACAATCCAATATGTGTTATTTTAAATGTAAATCTCAGATTTATTATACAACAATAATAGACTTGTGTGGAAAAAATTCAAATAATGGTGCCCCAGTCTTCAGGAATGTTTATACTGGGTGTATCTTAGTCCCGTAGTGTCTCTAGGTCTCTTGAAGTGAACCAAACCATTGTAACAGATATAATGGCTTTGCATTACAGCTTAGATCCTAGTTGAGAGTAATATTACCAATGATCAATTTAGGGCTAGAGACCCCAAAGACATGCTATATAGTATGCCTGTGCAGATCAGTCCAGTTCTTTACCTAAACTAAACATGTCATTAGTTTTACATCTGTATAGTGTCCCATGTTGAATTCTCAACTTGGAAACAACAGAGTACAGATTTTTTTTTAGAGCATTTTAGCATGTCTTGCACTGCACAGGCTGTTTTGTAGGAATTCTAAAGCTTTTATATTCAGAAGGAATATAACCTAAAACTCTGACTTAGCCACTGTCTTGGCCATTAGCAAGGACTGTTGCGTATTCTTATATAGCATGCTACCACTGCTGTCACATGTGTCAGGGGCCACTTTTGGCCTGATGGATCGGAGCAATGGAGACCCCATGAGTCGAGGTGATGGCATCTATAGTAGCAAGCGAGGAAAAAAGAAACAATTACCTTGCTGCAAAAACGTTAAACCTCATTAATATTTCAGCTTGCTTCTCGCAGTACAAGACTGTTGTTCCTCTTCGTTGACTGAAAATACTTTCTTCCCGGGCTGCTTTTTACCTGGAGAGTCTCCAGCTGCCATGCCACAGCCAATTCTAGACAAGTGGGCAGGGGAGTGGAAAGTGGCCATTCTCATTGAGTAGTTTCTCTTCATAGCACCCCCATCTCCCCTGCCCAGGTCCCCATCGCACCACCACACATCTCAGGAAAGCTCCTCATTTTGGTGATGATTAGCTTATTACTAATTCATGAGGCCATTCAGCTGTATGGTTGCCCCTTCCTATCCACAGACCCCTTCTACCCATTTCTCTCCTGCTTGGTCAAACCATCTAGTAACCTGTCCCACACACACACACACACACGCACAAACATACTTCCACCTTTTTGGGCTCTGAGGCGCATTGATTTCTCCATTAAGCAGCACTCCGAAGCCACTATGCCCAAACCCCCCCCCCCCCCCCCCCCCCATGGATTCTGGTCTCCCTTCCCTCTCTTTTACTCACCCTCAGCCGGTCATTTGGGAACAGCCAAGAGACAAAATTGCTGTCAACACTCTGATTCACATCACATCTCCAAGTGCTCCACAAATGATCCATGCAAAGCACTATAGACGTTGAATGGAGACTGTCTAGTCATAGTGCCTCCTGCTGGATGGATGTGAAACTACATAGTAGGCTCGATTTCTTCTGCTTCTTGGAATGTATACCAATACCAATACCAAGATGTGTTGGAGAAGGGTTGGAGGTAAAATTTCCAGGAGCAGGGTTTAACACTCCTGAACTTGATAATACAGCAATACTTTGTATTATATGATATATATGGTGGGGCATGATTTGTTGCTGATTGTAATGTGCTATGTACAGTAGGTCCAGGGCTTTTTTTTTTTTTTTTTTTTAGTTTCAGTCCATCCCTTTTTTTATTGTGTTTATATTGTGTTTAGACTCTGGAATAAGCTCCCCGCTGATATGCGCACTATCACTGACCTGGGCATTTTTAAAGCTAAGCTTACAACTTATTTATTTAGACTGGCTTTTAATATCTAGCAGTTGTGGTGGCATTTTGTGTATTTTATTTATTTTCTTGTTGCTTTTTAATTTTTGTTTACATTGTTTTGTTTTTATTGGAAAGCACTTTGGTTCACCTTGAGTGTTGTAAAGGGCTGTATAAATAAATGTTAATTGATTGATTGATTGATTGATTGATTGATTGATTGATTGATTGATTGATTGATTGATTGATATTAGTCCATGTGTAGGGAGAACTGTGTGAATGAAATTGCTGAATTTGAAATAAACTGTGCTCTGCATGTTTTTTCTGGGTGGGTGAAACCCAGGACCACAGGCTTGATGGATTTTTGCTGAAGTATGTTTTCAACATGTTGAACCTGTGGGCCTGCTGTATTGTATCGGAGCACAGCTCTAATGATGGCAAAGGCAAAGTGCAATACTGCATCCAGGCTGTAGGAAAATCAATATGGATCTACCATATGGGATTAGGTTAGAAGAAAAATTCTCAGACTTGCATCCCAATGAAATATTATTTCTCCTCCCTCCTCTTTTTTTCCTTTTAGAGTGATCATAAAATTGTGTGCCCTCTTTACAGTATCGATCAGTCAGTAAATGACTACTCTGACCAAACGGTGAGTACATTATCAGGTCATAAGTACACCTTAGCTGAAATAAAAGCACACTGTGCCAGCAGGGGGAGGGGGGTCATTTTGGAAGTCCAGATCAGGTGGATACTATAGTCTAACTTCCCATATGACACATCTGTGTTTAAAGGCTAAACTTTACAATCCTCCAGGCATGTAAATCTAAAAATAATAATAATAATAATAATATTTTAAGTGTCCACCTTTGACTTGCAGTCATTAGCACATAATGTGTTTAATCCTTCTGTCTTATGATTTGTATCTAGAGAAGAGTTGTAGTGATTAATGCCCTTTTGTTTGCCTTACTTTTAAAAGAATGTTCTGGGTTCAATACAAGTTTTGCTTATCAACAGCTTTTGTGGCAATGTTGAAAATTTCCCCCCACATGGGGCAAAAATTATTCAGCAGAGGCAGGGATACATAGACCAGAAGGGGGGAAATCCTCCTCATCCCCCCCTACAAATCGCACCCTGGTAACATGCATATAGAGAAGTTTGTGGCTGTACTTTTGAAAGTGCATTTTAAGAGTTTAAAGATTGGCCCATTCACTTACATGAAACCTTTTCATAGATTGTGCTGGCGTGTTTCCACAGTTATAAACTTTGTAAATTTAGCAAAAGTTGTTTTTTTTTGTTTGTTTTGTTTTGTTTAAAATATATTAATAAATAATAACATATAATAGTTATGTTGCCTTGGTATTAAATGACAAAGAACTAGTTAACACTGCTGCAAGGGTTTTAATACATCTGCTGAGGGATGGTAAATTTGACATCTTTCTCTTTTCTGACAGCCGTAATCAACCACTATATTTTCTTTTGCTTTTGGAGAGTGCAGAAATCATATTTGCTGAAGTCTCCCTTTCACCACTATAGTTGACCCAGCTATGATGAAATGTGAAAAAGGTCTAAGTGCCTCACTGTAAGTGCCACAACAAATAGCTTAGCTCTTAGATATTCTTACTGTTGGTTTGATTGTTTTTCAGAATAAATGATGTGGAAACCACATCTAATGTGAGTAAATAAGGCAACATTCATTTTATTTCCTGCCATTTCACATATCATTGATCCTTCCTTGGATGTACATTCATTAACATGCATAATTAAGTTTTCTCCAGAATATAACACCACTCAAGGGGATATGATTTAGAAGGCAAGTTATTGAGAGATGTGCAACTGATCGTGAGGTCATCAAGAGCTATGATTGAGAGGTTAAGGTAAGCTAAAGGGCACTTTACTCCAACTGAGGCCCCTGTACATCTCATTTTCCAGGGTTGAGTTAGTAGTTGAGTAGGAGGAGGTTGTGTTCTACTTTAAGGAGGTGCTTATTTACATGGCTGACACACTGGGATCACCTTCAAAGCAGCTTGTAATGAGACGGGATGAGTGAGGAGGGAGGTCGGCTGCTGCATGTGGTGCAGGGGACGACCGGGGAATGCACTGAATTATAAATGAGTTTTCTGCACAAGAAATGTGACAGTTAGCTTTAATTCCCCGTTTAGCCAGAATAGGCTTAGACAAGACTGTGCTAACTAATCAATAAAGCCCCACTGCAAATGTTCTCTCTGGTCTTCTACTCCTCAGACAGGCCAAGACTCAGATGCATTGAACTCTACTCTTCTCTGATTCGTCTTCGTGTAACTCAGTATGAGCCTAGCTTTTACGTCTTTTTGGATCTGAGGTAAGCACTCCACACCATGAATATGGATTTTCCAGATCACATCACCCTTAAGGAATTTCAATACTGAAACTGAACTTTAGCTGATCCTGATCTGTGTCAGATTAAAGTATGGAAATGCAAATAAGATGTTCAAGAGAATTAATGAGTGAAATTAGACCTATATTTCCTAAATTTCTGCATTTATACTGTACTGGAATCAAAGTGCTGTAGCGATGTTACAATAGCTGGTACATAAAGCACACGACGAGGAGATAGAATTAGAATAAGTCTTTACTTGGAGAGAAACAGGAATCCACAGGAACATATACCAACATTAACACAATCGATACCGGACAACACAAGACTGGGAACACAGGGCTTATATACAAGGGATAACAAGGAGGGTGATTAGAAACAGCTGGGTGTGATGATGATGGTGATCAGTTGCCATGGTGACTAACTGGTGGCGGGAAATAGAATAATAACAAGTCCAACAATGAGTCCAATACAGAGTGCACATGTAACAAGCGAATTAACTCAAAGGGGAAATATGAATAATTATTCATAACTCATTATGATTATTAATTATGATTCATTATGACTATGTAAATCTGTTAATCAGATTAACTGGATGTAGCTACATTACAATCAATTAACCTGTTCGTCCAGTGAACACTCAGTGTTGATTGTTTATTAATTCTAAGAAATGTTAATTTCCAGGTTATGGAAAAATAACCTTCTAATTGTACCGTACTACTCAGAGCACATAGTCAGGATCTAAATCACTTAAGAGGCAATTTATTAGCAGACAGAGTCAGAGCCAAACATGTATTGTGCACAATCTTTATTAACTAACTCACAAACACATAACTGTAATGACTGAGACAAATCAGACACAATTATTTGTTAGTTCACCAATAGTTTTAAGCTCAGTCTGGGATCCGACTGTCCCCATCCCCCGAGAAGTTCTCAGTTACCAGTTTTATTGCACCAATAAATACCGCATGGAGAGCAGAGAAGAGACACACAAAAATTTGCATTTTTCCTGCATTATCCACACATAACACAGACTTTCTTGCATTAATGTATATACAGACTGTTCTATAAATGAACAAGCACAATCCCAGGAAATGAGATATTATCCATTACTACTGTTGCTGTATTGCAATCATTGTATTCACGTATTTATGTGTATGTTTTATGATACATTTAAGGTAACTTCTATCATGCCATGTTTAGTGTCTATACGTTCGTAGCGGGAAGTTTTAAAAGCTTGTGTATGCGGTATGTCCATACCTGTGCAACACATCAGTATTACAAGAATCTTTAATAGTTCTTATTCAAGAACTCAGCTCGTTAATCTTCCTTGGTCATAAAAGCCCCGACAAGGGGGGGTGTTGTCACCCGGAAATACAACATCTTCATTGGCCCCATCATTCCTAAGAGGTTGGTATTTGAACAGAGGTTAAAAGCCAGTGAACAATGCCACTCCCTCTTTTTCCTTGCCTCGTGGACAACTGAACAGAACCCTCTTGGCCGAAGGCCTGTTAGGCCTAGGTCTGCTGGCCTCGGCCTATAAACCAGCCATGTGCTCAACATCCAACATAGAAAAGACTGGCAACAACTTCAGACGAAATCCTCAAGATCTCTCCTCAACCTGCCGATCCGACGCTCCTCAGCCTAAAGGCATCTTGCAATTATCGTACATTAACACTAAACAGCGATTTAGTATTGATTTGTAAGACTTACCTTTGCTATTGCTAAAAGAAACTGATGATTCCTTTCCAGATTGTCTTAGATTTTTTCCTATAGCTCTAGTAACGGTACCTCTTCCGGTTCAACCCTATCATTACTCATTCTTACCTACAGTATGTATGTGTGTGACCTTTGTATGTTATGTGTTTGTGAGTTAGTTAATAAAGATTGTGCACAATACATGTTTGGTTCTGACTCCGTCTGCTAATAAACTGCCTCTTAAGTGATTTAGATTCCGACTAGGTGCTCTGAGTAGTACAGTACAATAAGAATGTTATTTTTCCATAACATGGAAATTAACATTTCTTAGAATTAATAAAGAATCAACACTGAGCGTTCACTCGACGAACAGGTTAATTGATTGTAATATTAATCTTAATGTAGCTACATCCAGTTAATCTGATTAACAGATATACATATTCATAATTAATCATAATTAAGGATCATAATGAGTTATGAATAATTATTAATATTTCCCCTTTGAGTTAACTTGCTACATAACTAAACTAATAAACATATA
The DNA here is from genome assembly GCF_024489055.1 of Chanodichthys erythropterus. Classification (NCBI taxonomy): domain Eukaryota; kingdom Metazoa; phylum Chordata; class Actinopteri; order Cypriniformes; family Xenocyprididae; genus Chanodichthys; species Chanodichthys erythropterus. The sequence continues at coordinate 1,276,751 of NC_090242.1, read as the reverse complement.
ACATACACAAAAGTCACACACATACATAGGTAAGAATGAGCAATGATAGAGTTGAACCGGAAGTGGAACTACTGATAGAGCTATAGGAAAAAGTCAAAGGCAATCTGGAAAAGAATCATCAGTTTCCTCAGTAATAAAACACCTTTGCTGACAAAGGTAAGTTTTACAAATCAATACTAAATCGCTGTTTAGTGTTCAAATGTACAATACTTGCAAGATGCCTTTAGGCTGAGGAGCATCGCATCTGCCATCTGAAGAGAGATCTTGAGGATTCAGTTCGAAGTTGTTGCCAGTATCTTCTGTGTTGGATGATGAGCACATGGCTGGGTTGTAGGCCAAGGCCGGCAGGCCTGCAGCAAGGAGGTACATTCAGTCATCCGTGAAGCAAGGAAAAAAAAAAGTGACATTTTTCGCTGGCTTTTAACTTCTGGTCAAAGTCACACCTCTTAGTGTTTGACCAGACCAATGAAGATGTATTTCCGGGTGACAACACACCCCCTTGTCGGGTTTTTACGACCAAGCAGATTAACTGGCAGAGTTTTTGAAGAAGAACTATTAAAGATTCTTGTAATACTAATGTGTTGCACAGGTATGGACATACCGCATACACAAGCATTTAAATCTTCTCGATATGAACCCATAGACACTAAACATGGCATAATTGAAGTTACCTTAAATGTCATAAAACTTAAAAATCATAAAACATGTAAATGCAATGACTGCAATACAACAACAGTAATAATGGATACCATTTCCTGGAAATATGCATGTTCATTTATAGAACAGTCTGTCTATAAATTAATGCAGGAACATCTGTGTTCTGTGTGGAAAATGTTTCTGTAAAAAAATATCCATATTTAAACAAGTTATGAAGTTGAATATTGACTACACTTTTTCCGTAAGTTTAACAGGGAAGACGCATGACGTAGCATAAGCTTTGTGAACAGCAAGAGGTTTACACGTACGTTGAATATGGAAGGCGGTCTGGTGGAAGCTCGATATTTGACTTCATAACTTAACAATTTTTTTTTACACAAACACATCGCTTCACTTCAGAAGGCCTTTATTAACATTCAGAGCCGTGTGGAGTACACGTTTATGATGGATGGATGTGGATGGAAGCACTTTGCCCAGCTCATACTCATTGAACCCTATCACTGCCATTATAAAGCTTGGATACGTCAGGATATTTATTAATATTTCTTGTTATTAATATTTATTCATATTTCTAATATGTCTTTGTCAGAAACAAGAAAGTCATATACACCTAGGATGGCTTAAGCGTAAGTAAAGGTTGGGCTAATATTCATTTCAAAGTTAACTAATCCTTTAATTGCTTCTATATCACTGTATTCACCTTTCATTTCCCTCTGATTTTAGGGAAAAGTTATGGGTAGGGTTAGGTTTAGGGGTAGGGATAGGGTTAGGACTAAATTTTCAGACAGGAATATTATTCCTGGATCAACAAAATATGTTGACTCAGGAACTCACTCGCGTCTAACTATAAATCAGGATCTGTGATCGACAACATACGCAGAACCTGATTTCACCAAGTATACTTTCCTAGGTCAATATCTTTGTTGATCCTGGAACAACATTCCAATCAACCATTTGGATTTAAGCATAGATATGTATACATGGATGCCACATTTGACTGCTCCAGACACGTCAGCGCACCCGCCATCTTGGAAGGGTCAGCGTGTCATCACTCACAGTAAGAATCAATCCACAACATTGGAAAGACCAAAATCTCCAAAACTGTTTGTCTGTTTGCAGCTGAGTCTTTAGCCAAATTGTTAAAGACTCATATTTTTCGTCAACACTTGACCCATTAATAGTAACACTTACCATTCTATTCTACTTCTATTTTATCAATTTATTATTTTTTATTTAAAAAAAAAACTGTACTGTGCTAGCCCAGTCTTACGTAGCCAGATCTTCAGACTGACGGTAGAAGGTCTGGACTCTATCGTAGCTTTCATTGGCCAAGGACCCCCTAAGAGGATGTTTGACTGACATGTTACACAGCCAGTCACAGTTCGTTTTGTTCCACGTCATGTTTAGGGGGTGAAAATGTAAAGTCAATGTCCCTAAAATAACAGACCGGCATGCATCTAATAAATTATTAATTCAAGAACAATGTGCAAGTTTATTGCAACAATGCAGCCGTGAACTTCACATACTTTTGAAAATCCTACATTTAGTCAATCCTGGCAAGCACTCATTGTCACAGGTGTCAAAAAGACAGTGTTGTTCTTCCACGAGGGGATTTGACGTCAAAGTATTTGTTTCCAGACGGACCATTAAAGAATGCGTAACACACGTCTCCCAGACATCCTGTAGAATTCAACCAGCCAGATGACGACTTTGAAAATCCTGAAGCATTTCCAGTTAAGTCTGCCATATACATCAGACATTCAACCAACAATCTGTGGGTGTGACGTCTGAGGCTGAGACTAGTGCTAGCCTAACTGGGTCTAGTCACAGTACTTACATATTGTTGCCCTGTTGTTGATTTGATTGCTTCTATTGTTCTCCTCATTTGTAAGCCACTTTCGATAAAAAAACACTTTCGATAAAAAAAAAAATGCAAATATTAATCGTAATAATTATGCCAAATCAGATGTATTCAAAATGTATTCAACAAAATGTATTCGTTCTTTTGCATGTTATCTGTAAGTTAAAGGTGGACCAGTAGAATTTCAAATACACTGTTTGGAAGTTATTCGGGCCGACACCAACAACAAACGTCTAACCAATCATCATTAGGGGGTGTATGATGGTCGAGGAGAGAGAACGAGCAAGAGGGAGATTTGAAAATAAGAAAAAAAAAACTGCAGAACGAGCGATGGGACAACATACAAAAGAGCTCAAAAGAATATCACTGGAAGGAAGGTTTATGACTGGGCTTTAGGACCTGCATTTATATTAGAAAAGTTTCCAGCGCTGGAGAAAGCTAAGTGAGAAGGCCTGAAAACAGATGCGGACGCTGCTTTGATTCCACTTCTCACGTGAGTAACACTCTTTTGATTGTCTGAGGCTGCGGTACTTTTTGCGACTGATTGCTTTGTATTTACTATTGTGTACTATACCTTCATTTTTTTGTGCTTCCTTGTCCTACGTTTATCAACTGCACTTTATTTTACGTGAAGCATTTTGTTGCATGTAAGCTGTGATAAACAGACATCCACTCGCATTGCATGTGTAACAGTGGCCAGATAGTGAGAGTTTTGCATTTAAACCACTGCACACTGACAGTTGCAAGAGAATGAGGTTTTTAGCGTCATTGATAGTGCCTTGCATGCCAGCAGCGATCAGGCTGGGGTTCGAGACTGAATTGGAGTCTGGTGGTTGGGATTGGAGTGTAAGTTTTGGAGGTGTTGCAATGAAGAGAGGGGTGGGTTTGTTTGGGTTGATTTCAAATATCAACAATGTCCAACTACTTACGTAAATCTGCTTACCGCACCTTTAATGGGTGTCCAGTAGAATACTGATCTTACATTTTAAGTATTGAAATGTGTAAATATTAGTGGTGGGCATAGATTAATTTTTTTATTCTAGATTAATCTCACTGTAATCTTGGAATTAATCTAGATTAAAATGGCTCATTTGATTTCTGCCGAAGACATTCAGAATATGTGTGCCACCCAAATAATGACTAAAAGTAATCGCTATTTTGTACGACAAAGCAGTCAGGAGTTAGAAGATTAACATCGGTGGAGTTAAACTTGAAAACTTGTGTATATTGACATCTTTCCGCATTTAAAACAACATTGATTCTCATGTTCATTCATGTTTATTTGATGCTGTGGACTCGTAGTAAGAGATGATCGGTTTACGAGCCTCTTGAGCTGAGGGGCTACAGCAATCTGTCACGACCAGGGTTTGACATTAACTTTTTTGCTCACCAGCCACTGTGGCTAGTGGTTTTCCGAATTTACCAGCCACTCAGCATTTTCACTGACCACAATTTTGATGTTGGTAAATTACATTTTATATGATTAAAGTTGACTTTGTTATGCTTAAATTACTTTATTTCGAGTCATTTTACTTGATTTAGAAGATTTAAAACCCTTTCAAACTTTTAAATGCAGATTGACCACCCAAATCAAGACTACATTGTATATCAGCTGGTATGTACAGGTGGGCAAGAGGTGGACAATATCAGCATGGGCTAATTGTATAAATTATTTGTGTTAGGCTATATAAAAGAACAAAGAAGCAAATTACAAAAACAATAGTAAATTAAAAATAATCTTTTTTCAGATACAGTAGGTTTAACATATAGCCTACATTCATTTAACATCTTTTTTTTTTGTTTGATTAACATTAATGACATATTTATTTGGGCAGCTGAATGCATGGACGTAACTGACGCATATTCAGTTATTACTCACCTGTTTTACGTCCACTTAAGCCATAACCGACTGTATTCACGCAAGATACTCCACACGATGGACATTTAGACATCTGTGTGCACGTGTATTTGACTATTCAGGCGCGAGGTATGAGGTTCCATTTGTGTCAAAATTATGTCGACATGCTGTCCGTCTATGCTATGTGTCGTCTCGGCTTACTCATGTCATCGGTCCTTGTCGTTTGACTTTGTCGTCTTGTGTGTCAATGCTGCATGTGTCATGACTATGTGTCGTCTTCCATGTCGTTGCTATGCGTCGTTTCCCTCTGTCGTTACTGCGTCGTTGCTATGCGTCGTTACCCTCTGTCGTTACTATGTGTCGTCTTCCATGTCGTTGCTATGCGTCGTTACTATGTGTCGTCTTCCATGTCGTTACTATGGGTCGTTACCCTCTGTCATTACTATGTGTCGTCTTCCATGTCGTTGCTTTGCGTCGGAATTGTTTGAAGAGTTGACTGTTTTGGGCAGACGCCTGGTTGCTGGATCTAAACCACTGGATGCACTTAAATTCATCTGTGAAAAGGGATGGAATACATTTTTCCAAATGTTTTTGTAGCATTGAGAGTGCTTCTCACTCTCCCCGTCACTGTGAGCTCTGGAGAACGCAGTTTCTCAAAGTTAAACTCGAGGACGCAATCAAAGCGTTTGTCGCTGTGAAAGCCCGACGCGCACGCTTCTGAAATGTAGGTGTGTAAATGTGTATCAGTCAAGAAAAAATCGAAACCTCCAGTTTTGTGAGCTAAAAAGTTGTGTGAATATGTTTTGTTTTGTTTTATTTTGTACACTATTAGCCTATAAAACAGAAAGTATGCAGCTGTTGCATTGTGTACCTTTTTCACCTTTTTGCAGAATGAAAAAAAAAAAAAAAAAACTGAAAACATGCTTGCACGTTTTTATTTTAGTGTAATTTCATAGATTTTTTTTTTTTTACATGCATCTTAAGGATCCCTAATTTTGAATGTGAGGTGGAGGCGGCACGATCGTGCTCTGCCTAGAGCGGCATTTGAGCTTGCGCCGGCCCTGTGTACAGTATAAAATAAAACTTACCATTTTACAAAAGGGAGGGAAACGACGCATAGCAACGACGTGGAAGACGACACATAGTAAGACACAGGGTAACGACGCATAGGAACGACATGGAAGACGACACATAGTAACGACATGGAAGACGACACATAGTAAGACAAAGGGTAACGACGCATAGCAACGACATGGAAGACGACACACAGTAACGACATGGAAGACGACACAGTAATGACAGAGGGTAACGACGCATAGCAACGACATGGAAGACGACACATAGTAATGACAGAGTGTAACGACGCATAGTAACGACGCATAGCAACGACACAGTAAGGACAGAGGGAAACGTATGGCGTTCGGACGAGGTCAAAAATATGACGTTGCAACTTGCACTCGTCTCACTGAACGTCTCACTGACGTCTTAATTTTTTGCTATTAAATCCATTCATTTTAAGACGCAGACGAGGCGTAGACGTCACGCAGACGTCACGTAAATCACGTGTGGCAGTGAAGTGTCGAGTCAGACGTTCACGCGTGATTCACGTGTAGCAGTGAAGTTATTTATTTATTTTTTCGCTAACACGTATCAGAACACGGTCCTCACACGGCTCAGTGCAGTGTGTGAGCCAATGCAGTATTTTATGGCGTTCGGACGAGGTCAAAAATATGACGTTGCAACTTGCACTCGTCTCACTGAACGTCTCACTGACGTCTTAATTTTTTGCTATTAAATCCATTCATTTTAAGACGCAGACGAGGCGTAGACGTCACGCAGACGTCACGTAAATCACGTGTGGCAGTGAAGTGTCGAGTCAGACGTTCACGCGTGATTCACGTGTAGCAGTGAAGTTATTTATTTATTTTTTCGCTAACACGTATCAGAACACGGTCCTCACACGGCTCAGTGCAGTGTGTGAGCCAATGCAGTATTTACCTGCACTTCATTCACTGCTCTCAATGGACGTGACATCTCAGTCTGAATTGTAACGTGACGTCTGCGTCTGACTTTTTTAAAATTTTTTTGTCAGTTTTTAGTGCAACTTTTCCCCGGCAAACTCAATATACATTAATTACGTGCATATTAAATATACATATATTAATATATAACATATATAACAATTTAGACTTTTTTTTTTTTTTTACTTTTTTAAATTGTAAAAGTATAAAGATAACATAAAAAGTATAAAGCCTAAAAGCGAAGTTTGTGTTGCTCTTAGGTATACTCATGTCGTTTAGTTTAATGAAATCCGTTTTGAAATTTTTTACATTTGGGGGTTATTGTTTTTTTTAATCTTTTTACATTTTTAATATAGCCTACATGCTTGATGGCCAACCCATCGATCGCAATCAGCTGCTAGATCTGAGACTGTTGCTGTAAATAATAATAAAATACATGGAAAAATGCATTATGCCTGATTAATGTTCAGTTTTTCAAGCACCTCTCTTCTTATATTTTACATTTAAAATATAAATTAGGATTCTAATATTATTTTATCATGTTTTCCTTTCTTTTTTAAAAAGAAAATGTTAGCTTTTATTCAGCAATAATGTTAAATTGATAAGATTTCTATATTTTGAATAATAATCTGCCAGTATTCATCAATCAATCCTGTAAAAATATCACAGAAAAATATTAAGCAGCACGATTTTTTCCGACGTTGACATTGAAGGATCATGCGTCAAAGACGACTGGAGTATGATGCTGAGAACTCAGCTTTGCATCTCAGAAATAAATATAAAGTAGGCCTATATTAAAATAGAAAACCATTATTTTAAATTGTAACAATATTATAATAACACTATAAACCAGACCCCGCCTCTTCAATATATAAATAAATAAAACCTTATATAAATGATTCACCAATTTTATTTGTTTGTTTATTTATTTATTTGTCGTGTCCTCGATCCTTATCGTTGCGTGAAATGAAAATAGAGCTAAACAACGACGCTGGCACTCGCTCACCAATAGATGGCGTCGTTGGCCCATGTTTAATTCATTTTATCCGACAACAGAAATAAATGATTGGGTGCTCATACAAGTATGTAAATAAATAAATAGTTTCAGTAGCCACAAGAAGAAAAGAAAACAGATAAGTTAACAAAGAAGTCATGAATAGAAGTAAAAACTACTGGAAAGAATTCTAGCAGCTGCATTATGGACTAACTTTAACTTGTTTATTGAAGATGCAGGACAACCAGATATCGTTGAGAAAAGATAAGTTTTTTTAAGCTTTATGATCAGTGGATTGTGTACCAAACAAGAAAAGATTAATTGAATAGGCTATATAAAGGTGTGCGATAGAGACAAAAATGATATCTCGATATTTTCTGGGATTTTTTAGCCATAACCATAATCAGACTATATTTTAGCTGAGTCTGTCTTTCTCTCTCTCTTTCCCAAACACAGCTGATGTGCAGCCATTACAATATTTCAGTTTTGTTTTTAATGGCAAGGTGGTCAATTTCTTTTCGTTTCTTTAGTTAATTTAGAAATATTTTGGGAACATTCTATGTTTGTTAAAATCAAGTTTTTTTTTTTAAGGAACAACCGAGCGGCCAGCCGCAGGAAGCGCAATGAGCATATGTTTGATCAATTTAGCCTTCTTCACAAATCAACACGACTTGCATAAAATAATATTTATGGATGAGAAAAAAGAAAAAAGAAAAAAAAAAACATGTCATGCATTTTACCATACTAATTAAAAAAAAATTACCCTAGATAAATGTGCACTACTGATTAAAATAAATAAATAAATAAAAACAAAAAATAATAATAAAATGTGCTCGCTTTTGTCTTTTGAGGTGTAAATGTTTTATAGTATTCTAACAGATCACCTGTCAATCACTTTGGCGAAACTATAAATCTAAATATTACAACTCCAAAATAAAAGATTGCAAATATTGTTTATTTTAGTAAAATTAGCCCATAATATAGCAGTGTTTAAACATTCGTTCTTTTGGTGTTGGTCTAGAGACTCCTAGTGGTGAATACATGCTAGAACAACTTTTTTATGATTTCTTCAAAACATCCGTGGATATACTTCGGTAAAGTTGGTTTTATATTCGCACATTCAGACTTCTGATAAATTCAGACTTTCCAATAAATGTGCAATAAATTAATGTTTGCAAATTTTAAGCAGCGACATGATATTGACAACCAACGATTGTCAACTTACAACATTTTTCACAGTCGATCAAAATAGGCAAGCATTGTTTTAATGGCATATTTACTTGTGAATGTCCACTGAATGTCCAATATAGTGTGATTAACAAGGCTATTGAATACGGATGTGCGAATGTGCGAATATAAAACCAACTTTACCGAAGTCGTGGATATGTGGAAGAAGCAATTGCATACAGAATTTTTTATATCATTTGTATAAATGTTTACTTTTTGGAATAAAAAGCTATACATAAGAAAGGTAAAAAGCACTTAATTGCTAATTAAACATAATTGAGGATAAGTGTAAACAATAATAGAGAATGAATAGGTATAATAAAGCTCTAATTAGTGTATGGAATGTGCTGGAAACCCTTGCAGCAAAGCAGACGTCACGTAGACGTCACGTCCAGGCAGTCGAACTGTAATGTGGCAGACGCAGACGTCACGTTCGGCAGACGCAGACGTCACTTTCGGCAGACGCAGACGTGACGTTCAGTGAGACGAGTGCATGTTGCAACGTCATATTAATGAGCTCGTCCGAACGCCATAGAAACGACGCATAGCAACGACATGGAAGACAACACATAGTCATGACACATGCAGCATTGACACGCAAGACGACAAAGTCAAACGACAAGGACCGATGACAGGAGTCAGCGGAGACGACACATAACATAGACGGACAGCATGTCGATATGAGGGGTGACTTCAACAAAATGTGATGATTGCTAAGCAAACTGAGAGGAGAACTATGGCAAGCCAAAGTACTCACAAACGCCTGGTCGGACGTCTGATTGCACACTGACGCGTCAAAAGCGCGCGTTTTGACAGCAAAACGTGCGTCCTCGACGTGTGATTTGCGTTAAGAACGCGCGTTCTTAACGCGCGCTTTGGTATCATAGAAAACGTGCGTCAAGAACGCGCGTTTTTGTGTACCAAAACGCGCGTTCTTGACGTGTGATTTGCTATTAAAACGCGCGTTCTTGACGTGCGCTTTGGAGTGACCAAAACGCGCGCTTTTGACGTGCGTTTATAATAACAAAAATGGGCGTCGAATACGTGCGTTTTGAGTCAAACAAAACGCTCGTTATGAACGTTTAAACAGGTAAACCAAACAGGCAGTGCAAACGTGTGTTTGAAGTGTCCATCAGGCGAAGAGAACGCGCTCTTTCCTTAGTGTTCTCAAAAGTGCATGTCGAAAGCGTGTGCTCACTCTTTAGGGCTTTGAGTCTGTTATGTTTTTGTCCGCTATAGGTTTAGGACAGCATTATCATTAAACTCCACCAAAACAACATGGAATTATCGAGGATAAATTTGGCAGATGATTATAATGGTTGAGTTATAATCCAGTATAATTAATATGAAATATGCATATGAAAACGTAAAACTATTATTTAAAATAGCCGTGGGGGAATGACAGTGGATATACCTTCGATCAAGGCCAAAACTTTGTAAGTTTGTAAGGAGCCAATAAAATATTGCCTCGTGGATAATATTTTTTCCCCCCTCAATTATGTCGTTAAGACATCTTTTCTCGTAATAACGAGATGTTATGTCGTTAAAACGACATTTTGTTGGCATATATGACGTGAATGTATAGGCTACCTTTATCTGATCTATAATAGAGAATTTATCATGCCTTTATCACACTTATAGTGTAAATATAGTGTAAAGTACCTTTCGATGCCTGTATCGATTGCAATGCCCACTCAAAAAAATGATTCAGGCCCTTCAATGATATGACACATTTAAATTTAATTCACTTTACTTAAACATATCTAATTAGGAGTAATACGTATTTATATTTAATGAGTCTAACATAAAATATTTAAATAGTTTAATCTATGAAATTTATTTAAATTTGACCAACTAAATTTAATTACATTTGGGAAATGGAAGTGCACTCAAAAAAATGATACATTGTATTTACTTAATTTTTTTTATGTCAACAGGTTCCACGTAACTTGGTTATGTTGCATGTAATTAAGATTATTGGTTTCTAACTTACATTTATTACATAAGGTTAACTCAATGCCATTTAGTTGAATCAGGCAGAGGTGGGAAGTCCAGGGGTCAGAGAGTAAAAGTCCTGCCATATTTTTATTCCACCACTGAAGCATTAATGAGATAAATAAGTGTTTAATTGAGTGATGATTGAGCATTATTGAAGACACCTGATGAAAACAAGCAGAATCACCAAAGGAGAAAATCACAATTTTTAAGACACCATCGTGGAGATGAGGGTTTGCTTTAGTTGAGCTCTTGATCCTTGTCTTTTTAATATTAGATATTGATTGGGCAGTTTTAACTGCATTAAAACCAACCAGACAAGCAAAGTTAAAAGATGATCAGGTGGTGTTGGTTATGTTTTCACATAATCATTATTTGATCTGAACACATTTAGAGCCCAATCTCTGAGTTAGATTTACATTATTGATTACAGCAGCACTGTGATTCTATAGCAGAAGATCAGCTTTATCAAAATATATATATTTTTTTTAGAGATGTTGTCCTTATCACAAAAAAAAAAAGCTTTACTTTAGGCACACACAGACATCAAGAATCAGCGTATGAATCTCAATGACGGTGACAAGCAACATATTCTGATCAACAGATCAACTCTGAACATTAGAAAACAAGCTACTAAAAAGTCACAGAAAAACAGCAAAATTTAAATAGTGAGAATAAAGAAAATTACTAAAACAATTCAGCTCATAATTTATTCATGCAGCAATGCATGATGGGAGGCATGGATTAATTTTGATTGGTGGCACCCAGAATGCACTGCAACATGCTTTATTATTCTCACCACTGTTGAGATTCACAGGCTGATTCTTGATATCTGTGTGTCTAAATAAAACTCGTTTATTTACATCAGAACTTTAAAAAAAAAATTGTATTGATAAAGTTGATATTCTGCTGTAGAATCACAGTGCTGCTGTAATCAATAATGTAAATCTAACTCAGAGATTGGGCTCTAAATGAGTTCAGATCAAATAATGATTATGTGAAAACATAACCAACACCACCTGATCATCTTTTGACTTTGCTTGTCTGGTTGGTTTTAATGCAGTTAAAACTGCCCAATCAATATCTAATACTAAAAAGACAAGGATCAAGAGCTCAACTAAAACAAACACTCATCTCCACGATGGTGTCTTAAAAATTGTGATTTTCTCCTTTGGTGATTCTGCTTGTTTTCATCAGGTGTCTTCAATAATGCTCAATCATCACTCAATTAAACACTTATTTATCTCATTAATGCTTCAGTGGTGGAATAAAAATATGGCAGGAATTTTACTCTCTGACCCCTGGACTTCCCACCTCTGCCTGATTCAACTAAATGGCATTGAGTTAACCTTATGTAATAAATGTAAGTTAGAAACCAATAATCTTAATTACATGCAACATAACCAAGTTACGTGGAACCTGTTGACATAAAAAAATTAAGTAAATACAATGTATCATTTTTTTGAGTGCACTTCCATTTCCCAAATGTAATTAAATTTAGTTGGTCAAATTTAAATACATTTCATAGATTAAACTATTTAAATATTTTATGTTAGACTCATTAAATATAAATACGTATTACTCCTAATTAGATATGTTTAAGTAAAGTGAATTAAATTTAAATGTGTCATATCTATGAAGGGCCTGAATCATTTTTTTGAGTGCTAAATTACCACAAAAGGAGGAAAAATTCATCACTGTTGTTTCCATCGCCGTTTGTAAGGTAGCCAAGACAACAGCAAGCCTTGATACGCTGTGTTACTGTTGCGGTCGTGTGCCGAGACAAATAAATATGTTCGGTCTTTGCTGAGACATTATTATTGTTATTTATATTATTATATATTGCCCAAACACCTCATCGCCAGCTCTGCTAATGGTCAGCTATCGGAATGTCTGAAGTTCTTTTCCAAATGTAGCCTATAGCAAATAAGTTTAGTTATTTCTTTATTCTTTTACTGAAACTACATGAATTTAGTTTACGCCTACATCATTTGATGCACCGATCGAAATTACTGAAAAATTGCGACCGAAACAGCAATTTACACGCTTGTCTAGAAGGGAACCTTATATAGCGCAAATTTGTGTCTAACTTAGAATTTAGACCAGCTAAAATATATTGTTAGACCCAAAAATATCTTATCAATTAATTAAGTAATAAAGACATGTATTTAAGAAATTTAATAAAAACAGAATATTGCTTCAGCCTTATTCAAAGGCCGCGGAAACATGGATTCGTTTGTTACGCAATCCATTCTACACCCGACGTTCTTGGTTTTCTTCCTATTTATTAAATATAGGCAATTGGTTGATGAAACATTGATTGAAATTAAGATACAATTTCTACAAAACGAAATTCACTTTAAAGAAAGACTTACTATAAAACAAAACTTAATGAAGTGGTCAAACTTATGTCTAACCCGCTTCATGTCTCCCGACATTGCGCATCCGTCATGCTATTCACTTTTCATAATCAACATGTGACATTTAAAAAAAAAATAGTATTACGCTATAGCCCAAAATTTAAATATAAATATGAAACTAAACTGGCTGCATTTTTATCCCTCTGGCCGACGAATGCGCCGGCGCGTTCTGATGGATTTTTTCCCCATGACAGCTGAAACAACTTAAAATAGACATTTCGTCATTTTTGGCGATAGCCTACAGATTAGTGCAAGACTACAAATGGTCTACTTTTTTAAATTTTATTTTATATTTATGCTCATAATAGCAACAACACCTTGTAGGCGACTTTTGTAAAATAGAATAAATAAAAACAGGGTGCGCTTTCAGCTGTCTCTCTGCGAGAATCTTTCTGAAACAACTCAAAAATTAATTTAAACTCGGCGAATAACTGTACCTACAAGAAAGAAACATCTCCATTTGATAAGAAATTTGTAGGTCTGTGTTAAATAAGAGGCGATCTATCCGCTGGAATGTGTTGTTTCTGAAATCATGGCCAGTGCTCGTTGAGGCTGTTATCCGTTCTCTTGGCGCTCCTTTGGTTTTAATGAGTAAATTAGCCTAAATATTTATTCCTGCCGGTATTTTAGTCTGCGATATCAAAATCACTAAACATTATATAGCTAGGCCTATCATATAGGCTAGGCTATAATATTATTCAAAAATAATATCAAATAAATCAATGCAATGATAATTCACCACATGATTCACTGTTAAATCAGCTTTTGTAAACTGTGGGGCAGATGGACTCAGGTGCACAACAAATTTTAACACATGACATCACTGCTTGTGGGAGGGCCCCCATCTCATTCTTTGCGGGGGGGCCTCACAGACTTGCTACATATAGCCTATGTAGGAGCCTATGAAATTAGGCCATAACTTGTACAGTCACCCTTGATAACAGATTACTCCAAATTGTAATGTTAAAGCATTTCCTATAAAGCGGCTTTAAAATTATAGGGCTAAGTATTGTGAAAAGCGCTAAACAAATAAATGTAAACTGAACTGATATAGGCTATATGAGCTCTATAGATCAGATAAAGGTATAAAGGCATTTTTCGTACACGTCACGTACAAAATATGTCGTTTTAACGACATAACATCTCGTTTTAATGAGAAAATATGTCGTTTTACGACATAATTGAGGGGGGGAAAATATTATCCACGAGGCAATACGCCACCGTAATATATAGCCAAGATGATCATACATGTGGTGTAGTATTTTATTGGCTCCTTACAAACTTACAAAGTTTTGGCCTTGATCGAAGGTATATCCACTGTCATTCCCCCACGGCTATTTTAAATAATAGTTTTACGTTTTCATATGCATATTTCATATTAATTATACTGGATTATAACTCAACCTTTAGCCTATAATCATCTGCCAAATTTATCCTCGATAATTCCATGTTGTTTTGGTGGAGTTTAATGATAATGCTGTCCTAAACCTATAGCGGACTAAAACATAACAGACTCAAAGCCCTAAAGAGTGAGCACACGCTTTCGACATGCACTTTTGAGAACACTAAGGAAAGAGCGCGTTCTCTTCGCCTGATGGACACTTCAAACACACGTTTGCACTGCCTGTTTGGTTTACCTGTTTAAACGTTCATAACGAGCGTTTTGTTTGACTCAAAACGCATGTATTCGACGCCCATTTTTGTTATGATAAACGCACGTCAAAAGCGCGCGTTTTTGGTCACTCTAAAGCGCACGTCAAGAACGCCCGTTTTAATAGCAAATCACACGTCAAGAACGCGCGTTTTGGTACACAAAAAACGCGCGTTCTTGACGCACGTTTTCTATGATACCAAAGCGCGCGTTAAGAACGCGCGTTCTTAACGCAAATCACACGTCGAGGACGCGCGTTTTGCTGTCAAAACGCGCGCTTTTGACGCGTCAGTGTGCAATCAGACGTCCGACCAGGCGTTTGTGAGTACTTTGGCTTGCTATGAGGTGTCGTTTCTCTATTTACGATGCTAACTAAGCAATCAGTCGTGTCGATCGTCGCGTACCTTGCCGTGAGCAGAAGCCGTGACCAATGACGTGTGATAAGAAGCGTGACACTTTCGTCGCCCCCCTTCTCGCCTGAGAAACCGTGTGAGAAGCTACGTGACGTCTGCGCCGTGACGTCTGAAGTAAGTTTTGCCAGTTGTTATTTTGTAAATTGTCTGAAGTTCTGTAAATGAGTGTTTTTGCTTTGTTTTGAGCAAAAAGAAAACACATTTAACGCACCTCAAAATCGCTGAATATTTCTCCATTCCTAATTTTGTTTAAATATGTTGACGAAAACATGACCTAACCTACACTATTAGCCAATCAACTGACATTAAAAGATGTGCTATTGCTTAACTTGAAAATGCCTGGGCTTAATGTCCTACAGTGACAACCAGAGACAACTAATCAACACATTTCTCCTGTCATAAACACTACTGCTAAGATAATGACAGCATTATCCAAGTAAAACATATTGTTACAGAGTTTTTTAGAAATCCTTTATAAAATAAAACAAATCAAACAAACAAAAAAAAAAAAAAAAAAAAATGCATGATGCATTAAAGACAGTTAAATTAAAAGACCAAATTCGAAATTAAAAGATTAATTCAGAGTGCAAGCTATGGCCTATTATCAAACACTTTAATCATGTATTTTAATAGAAATTATAATATTGTAAGCTATATACCGGAAAAAAGAAATGCACATGCAGAACAAACTGTCATAGGCTATTAGTTAAGACAGCATATAAAAATAATTATTCTTGGGATAAGCATTTCTCATATGTCGATGTACAGTAAAACTATATTGTCAGAACATGGTTAAAGAAATGTAATGGTTATAGTTCAAAAGTATAAGTATGGAAACAGATAAGCTTAAAAATAAGGAAAATAAGCTTAAAATATTCCTTATCCTGTGGCTCCCTCTATTGGACAACATTTTCAGGCGAACCTCTTTCAGATGAAATGCTGATCGTTAAGAAATTGCTTAGCTTCCCGATCATCAATAACTGTATTTTGCTTCGATGAGTCTGAGACTCCCGGCCTGAGATTGTGTCCCAGACGGCAATAAATAGTTCGTGAATTTGTAAATGGCTTAAACAGCTGGAAAATTGACTGCAGTTGTGGATGTTTTTCCCAGGCAAGGTTATTATAGTTAACTAAGAAAAAATAAAACTAGCTATTAAACATTTATGCTAATCGAAATAAACCTGAATATAAGAAAAAAAAATATTAGTAAAAAAAAAAAAACTTAAACTAAACGAAAACTAAATGTTGCCTTTGTCATTTCGTTTCCTCCCCTGACTTTCAACCGACGAGATCATTATCTTTTCATTAACCGACAAGGTAAAATTAGAATTAAACGAAATTACAATGAATACGTGTCTGTGACCCATTAATAAAATCCCAGGGGTTTAATTAGTTTTAGCCTACATGAACAAATAGCAGAATAAACAACAGAACATGAGGATTCATCATCATCATCGGGCAGCAGCACTTCTGAATGGAGAAATCCTATAAAAGGAATAAATAACCTATGCGCGAAGTTTATTTAACCTAAATAATAAACATATTAACAAAATGAAAGGAACAAACTGCAACAAGTAAGTTATTTGAGTTTCGGTTCATTTTTGAGAAGTCCACAGAAAGGAAATTCTTTTTGCTTTCTTTATTTTACAGGCATTTTTTTTTTCTTGTGAAATAATAGGCCTATTTAACCCTTCACAGATTCGAAATGTTACATAAATGTGACCATAAATGTCTGAGTATTTTATTTTTTTCACGCTTTTATAAGAAAATGTAAGTGATCGCGTCGGCGCCTCACGCACACACAACATTATTTATTTTTTTATGACTGAGCACTGTTCTTAATTCACTTACCCAGCAACATCACCTAAAATATAACTAAAGCTTAAATATAATAATTCAATTTATTGCATTAGACAAATCGAATGCAAGCACATGAACAAATAAATAAGTCTAGGCCTACTAATAATAATTAATGCAACACATCTCAAACGAGCGTGTATAACCATGAAATATATTTGTTTATTTCGTTGTGCTAACCTTAATGTTTTTTATGCCATTGCAGCACTTTTACATTATTTTTCTACGTAAACATGCGCTTAAAAAACAAAAACCCGTTTGACCGTTGAGTTCGTCTCTGCTGTTTTATTTGTTTAGCTGCTTCAAGCCAAGCGCGCTCTTGCAGTGTTACCATGGCCACTCATATGCATTTTTGGGCTTGTTATTATTATTATTATTATTAGCCTATTATTATTATTATTATTATTATTATTATTATTTTCCATATTAAGAGGTGAAAGCCTTAGTTCAGCTGGAATAGCGGTGTGTCCTTTAAACGGAGAAAAGTCAACAAATGCGGTGCTTGCGCAACAGAGGTGGCCGGAGGAATGACCAAGCTTCATTCAGAGAGACAGATTTATAATGCTTCCTACATTTATGAACATTTACACCTTAATTAAAGCTTCCTTTGGACAAAATAAGAATAAAGCTAAAATATTATTATCAATGTTATCCACACATACATTATCCAGACGCTAGTCCACACGTACGTTATCCAGACGTTTATCCACACGTACGTTATCCAGACGTTTATCCACACGTACGTTATCCAGGCGTTTATCCACACGTACGTTATCCAGACGTTTATCCACACGTACGTTATCCAGACGCAAAGTAAAAAATATACTTTCTCAACTACGTCGCTATGGCAAGCCAAAGTACTCACAAACGCCTGGTCGGACGTCTGATTGCACACGGACGCGTCAAAAGCGCGCGTTTTGGCAGCAAAACGCGCGTCCTCGACGTGTGATTTGCGTTAAGAACGCGCGTTTTTAACGCGCGCTTTGGTATCATGGAAAACGCGCGTCAAGAACGCGCGTTTTTGTGTACCTAAACGCGCGTTCTCAACGTGTGATTTGCTATTAAAACGCGCGTTCTTGACGTGCGCTTTGGAGTGACAAAAAACGCGCGTTTTTGACGTGCGTTTATCATAACGAAAATGGGCGTCGAATACGTGCGTTTTGAGTCAGACAAAGCGCTCGTTATGAACGTGTAAACAGGTAAACCAAACAGACAGTGCAAACGTGTGTTTGAAGTGTCCATCAGGCGAAGAGAACGCGCTCTTTCCTTAGTGTTCTCAAAAGTGCACGTCGAAAGCGTGTGCTCTCTCTTTAGGGCTTTGAGTCTGTTATAGGTTTAGGACAGCATTATCATTAAACTCAACCAAAACAACATGGAATTATCAAGGATAAATTTGGCAGATGATTATAATTGTTGAGTTATAATCCAGTATAATTAATATGAAATATGCATATAAAAATGTAAAACTATTATTTAAAATAGCCGTGGGGGATGACAGGATAAATATACCTTCGATCAAGGCCAAAACTTTGTAAGTTTGTAAGGAGCCAATAAAATACTACACCACATGTATGATCATCTTGGCTATATATTACGGTGGCGTATTGCCTCATACATAATATGTTTTCCACTCAATTATGTCGTTAAGACATCTTTACATCTTTTTCTCATAATAACGAGATGTTATGTCGTTAAAACGACATATTTTGTACGTGTACGAAAAATACCTTTATACCTTTATCTGATCTATAGAGCTCATAGCCTATATCAGTTCGATTTACATTTATTTTGTTTAGCGCTTTTCACAATACTCAGTCCTATAGTTTTAAGCAGCTTTATAGGAAATGCTTTAACATTACAATTTGGAGTACATAATCTGTTATCAAAGGTGACTGTACAAGTTATGGCCTAATTTCAGACATATATAGCCTACATACATAGGCTATATGTAGTTAGCTAACATTAATTTAAACAATGTAGCCTATTAAGGTAGAAACAATGAGCGATGTCCAGAAAAATGTGTAGACATAGCTTATATTAAACGCTGTAGCCTACTAAGAAAGCATAGGTACTACACAGAAAAATGTATTCGTGCAGAATTTGATATTTTAATAGCCTATCACTTAGTAGGCTACATTAAGAGACCTTAAGCTTTTTCTTTATAACGGTTTTCTATAAGAGAAAAACACTTAATTAAACGAACTGCGTTCATATCTTTGCTGTACATAGTATGGTTTAGTATGGTGTTTACTGAGTTTGGTCTTCTATGTCACACATTACACAAGCATTAAGCTTTAAACATGTATTTTAGGCTATTTCCACAACAAATCTATAATGGTATTCATAATGAGAATAGTTATAAAAAGTATAAAATAATCATAAACAAATTATAGCATTCATTACAAACAATATTTATTTTAAAGCCTAAAATATTATTTAAATCGAAACTGTTGGGCTCTCATTCGGCACAAATCCAATTGTTTTTTAGCACTTGGACGTTAAAATATATTTACGCCTATTATGTTGTTAAACAATGCTTTCATGTCCCAAAACCACACCCTTCAGATGCGCAAAAACATGTTTGGAACAGGGCCGATTATTTCAATATTAGGGGAATGAAATATGAATTATAATCATTCTAAATTACCTGGTATTATTCATGAATATTCAATAAGAATATCGACAAACTTTAGGCTATTTTGTATTTGTCTAGATTGGCAATATGTAGCTATTATTTTCTTTTTAATATTTTTTCCAATACATGTAATCTTTTAAACACTATTATTATTTTTTAAACTCTGCCTTTGTGCAAATTAACTTGGATGTATAACAAAATTTAGTAGTTTAGGCTTTAAAATATTGTTTGTAGGTAACGAATGACAATATAATTTATGTTTATTTAATACTTATATTTTGTATAGAACAATTTAAAGGATTTGTTGTGAAAATAGCTTAAAATACATGTTTATCGTATTTTTTTGTAAAAATTTCGTTTTCACCGGCTATCCCGGCTTCAGGTTGGCATAGGGGCATTTAATCCCATAGGGGGGCACCACTACTTAGGTATTTTTAGTTCCCCTACAAATCTTTTCAATTTAATGGTATTCAGAAAAACAGAACAATAATGAAAAATATAATATATATTTTCCATATGCACTAGTATTTAGATGCTATAGCCTATAGCCTATTTATTATTTAAACTCTCTGATTGTACACAGATATTTAAAATGAGCAGTGGAACTTTTTCTGTATTTGGTTGACTGTATTTTGTTTTGACAATAAACAGGCTGTGAAGTCAAGTTATAGTAGGCTAGCTACTAAAACTGATAGTCTATGGCGCCGGCGCGTTCACTTGATTTTTTTTTTTTATAAAAGCGTAAACAACTTAAAATACTCAGACATTTATGGTCATAAGAGTAATACCATTCCAATCTGTGTAGGTATAACTATTATTGTAACTATTATTTGTACTCACACAATAAAACATTGCTTGAAAAATAAAGACAAGCAATGCCTTTTCGTGAACTTCTCAAAAATGAATGGAAACTCAGCATATTAGATGGTCTACTTGTCGAAACTTTGTACTTGTACTTTTTTTCTTTCATTTTCTTAATATGTTAATTATTTAGGTTTAATATATTTTGTGTATGCCTAGCTATATAGGAAGAAGCTATTTATTCCTTTTATAAGATTTTATGTCGTTTCTTCTCCGTTCACAGAAGCGCTGCATGCGATGCAATGAATCCTCCTGTTTTGTTGTTTCTTCTATATAGCCTAGGCTAAAACTGAACCCCTGGGATTTTTTCCTCATTCTAATTTCGTTTAATTCTAATTTAACATAATCTTGTCGGTTAATGAAAGGATCGCCTCAGGGGGAGAAAGGAAATTATATTTAAATTTTTAACTAATATTTAGGCTATATTTTCTTAAATTTCAGGTTTATTTCGATTAGCATAAATGTTTTGAATAGTTTTTTTTTTTTTAGTTAACTATAGGCAAGGATAATATCCTTGCCTAGACAAAACACCCACAGAACTGCAGTATAGCCACAGTCATTTTTCCAGCTGTTTGAGCCACGAATATTTACAAATATTCACGAATTATTTAATGCCGTCTGAGACACAATCTCTGACCGGGAGTCTCAGACTCATCGAGGCCAATAAACCTTTTAAGAATAATGACACAAATGTTGGAAAAGTAATGTAGATATTTTTGGAGGTAGGCTATTGTCTCCACTTTCATTTATCAGTTTTATTTTGATAAATAGGTCAATGACAATATAGCATTATTGTTGTATCCGTAGTGTCAGGCCTGTTTACCGGTATTTTAGCTATATTATTTTTGAATAGGCCTATAATAAAATGCGACTGAAACACCAATGATATTTTTTTTCTCTTTTATTAGGCTAGAAACTGCATAGGCTATAATATTGTGTTCATTATTCTATGGGCATTGCCATCGATACAGGCATCGAAATGTATTTTACACTATATTTGCTTATGCTTTTCGAGTGCGGAAGTGTGATAAAGGCACTGATCTAGGATAAATTCTCTATTATAGATCAGATAAAGGTAGCCTATATGTTCACGTCATATATGCCTACAAAATATGTCGTTTTAACGACATAACATCTCGTTATTATGAGAAAAAGATGTCTTAACGACATAATTGAGTGGAAAAAATATTATGTATGAGGCAATACGCCACCGTAATATATAGCCAAGATGATCATACATGTGGTGTAGTATTTTATTGGCTCCTTACAAACTTACAAAGTTTTGGCCTTGATCGAAGGTATACTATTTATCCTGTCATCCCCCACGGCTATTTTAAATAATAGTTTTACATTTTTATATGCATATTTCATATTAATTATACTGGATTATAACTCAACAATTATAATCATCTGCCAAATTTATCCTTGATAATTCCATGTTGTTTTGGTTGAGTTTAATGATAATGCTGTCCTAAACCTATAACAGACTTAAAGCCCTAAAGAGTGAGCACACGCTTTCGACGTGCACTTTTGAGAACACTAAGGAAAGAGCGCGTTCTCTTCGCCTGATGGACACTTCAAACACACGTTTGCACTGTCTGATTGGTTTACCTGTTTACACGTTCATAACGAGCGTTTTGTCTGACTCAAAACGCACGTATTCGACGCCCATTTTCGTTATGATAAACGCACGTCAAAAACGCGCGTTTTTTGTCACTCCAAAGCGCACGTCAAGAACGCGCGTTTTAATAGCAAATCACACGTCGAGAACGCGCGTTTAGGTACACAAAAACGCGCGTTCTTGACGCGCGTTTTCCATGATACCAAAGCGCGCGTTAAGAACGCGCGTTCTTAACGCAAATCACACGTCGAGGACGCGCGTTTTGCTGCCAAAACGCGCGCTTTTGACGCGTCAGTGTGCAATCAGTCGTCCGACCAGGCGTTTGTGAGTACTTTGGCTTGCCATAGCCGCCATCGCCGCCGCGCACTTTGAGCGCAGCTCTAACACGTGACCGTGACGTCTAACGTCTCATATCTGACGTCTGACGCCTGAATACTATGGGATTTTGGCCAGACGGCTGGCGTGCGTATACACGTTAGTTCTCCTCTCAGTTTGCTTAGCAATCATCACATTTTGTTGAAGTCACCCCTCATACTTTGCGTCTGGATAACGTACGTGTGGATAAACGTCTGGATAACGTACGTGTGGATAAACGTCTGGATAACGTACGTGTGGATAAACGCCTGGATAACGTACGTGTGGACTAGCGTCTGGATAATGTATGTGTGGATAACATTGATAATAATATTTTAGCTTTATTCTTATTTTGTCCAAAGGAAGCTTTAATTAAGGTGTAAATGTTCATAATTGTAGGAAGCATTACAAATCTGTCTCCCTGAATGAAGCTTGGCCATTCCTCCGGCCACCTCTGTTGCGCAAGCACCGCATTTGCTGACTTTTCTCCGTTTAAAGGACACACCGGCCATTCCAGCTGAACTAAAGCTTTCACCTCTTAATATGGAAATAATAATAATAATAATAATAATAATAATAGGCTAATAATAATAATAATAATAATAAAATAACAAGCCCAAATATATATATATATATATATATATATATATATATATATATATATATATATATATATATATATATGTATATATATATATATAAGCATATAAGTGGCCATGGTAACACTGCAAGTGCGCGCTTGGCTTGAAGCAGCTAAACAAATAAAACAGCAGAGACGAACTCAACGGTCAAACAGGTTTTTGTTTTTTTTGTTTTTTAAGCGCATGTTTACTTAGAAAAATAATGTAAAAGTGCTGCAATGGCATAAAAAACATTAAGGTTAGCACAACGAAATAAACAAATATATTGCATGGTTATACACGCTCGTTTAAGATGTGTTGCATTAATTATTATTAGTAGGCCTAGACTTATTTATTTGTTCTCATGTGCTTGCATTCGATTTGTCTAATGCAATAAATTGAATTATTATATTTAAGCTTTAGTTATATTTTAGGTGATGTTGCTGGGTAAGTGAATTAAGAACAGTGCTCAGTCATAAAAAAATAAATAATGTAAAATAAATAATAATGTGTGTGCGTGAGGCGCCGACGCGATCACTTACATTTTCTTATAAAAGCGGGAAAAAAATAAAATACTCAGACATTTATGGTCACATTTATGTAACATTTCGAATCTGTGAAGGGTTAAATAGGCCTATTATTTCACAAGAAAAAAAATGCCTGTAAAATAAAGAAAGCAAAAAGAATTTCCTTTCTGTGGACTTCTCAAAAATGAACCGAAACTCAAATAACTTACTTGTCGCAGTTTGTTCCTTTCATTTTGTTAATATGTTTATTATTTAGGTGAAATAAATTTCGCGCAGAGGTTATTTATTCCTTTTATAGGATTTCTCCATTCAGAAGCGCTGCTGCCCGATGATGATGAATCCTCATGTTCTGTTGTTTATTCTGCTATTTGTTCATGTAGGCTAAAACTAATTAAACCCCTGGGATTTTATTAATGGGTCACAGACACGTATTCATTGTAATTTCGTTTAATTCTAATTTTATTTTACCTTGTCGGTTAATGAAAAGATAATGATCTCGTCGGTTGAAAGTCAGGGGAGGAAACGAAATGACAAAGGCAACATTTAGTTCCCTTTCATGGGAACATCGACGCTGCGTAAGCGCTTTGGGAACGCCTCTGTGTGTTACGTCTTGAAGCACTCGTGAAATCGAACCAATAGTGTGACGGGACGTCAGAGCGGGTGACGTCACGGACCAGGAAACTATAAAGCACCCTTGAGAACAAAGAACGCCAGCTTCTGAAGTCTTCAGCAGCGCTCTGTGTTATCGTGTGTCTTATTTGGTGTTGTCTGTCCCTTTATATCTACACAGCAAACAAAATATCTCTTCGTCCGAGGACAAGAGTATTTTAGTTCACCAAGCACATATAATATATACATATATATATTGTGAGACACAAATGGCGAGTTCAAGCAAGCAACAGTTTGTTAAGTGCGTTCATCCCTGCCCTCGCTTCATCACGGGCGGGGATACACACGAGATGTGCGTTGCTTGTTTGGGAGTGGAGCATGCACAGGCAGCTCTCGAGGGAGCTGTCTGTGTACATTGTGAAAAACTGACGCTCCGTACACTCCGCTCACGCCGCGCGTTCTTTGACAAGAATAAAGAGGGCGCCGCGGCGAGTGTTCCCCAGGGTTCGGGTCCCGCTGCTGCCGAGGCACAGCGGCGGCTTCAGTCCTGGGGTTCACAGATGGATCTGGCGGAGGGGCTAGAGACGGGTCCTGCCCTATCTCAGCCTTCACCCGCCAGACCCAGTGTCTCTCCCCTGGCTGCGGAAGCACGCGCTGCGGTTTCTTCCCCCAGGGTAGAGGCACCTGCACCGGCGCTTCACTTATCCAGCTCCGAGGAGATGGATGTAGCGAGCGTCGGGGCTGGAGAGGAGGACCCGCCATCCTCATCTCCAGCTCATGAGGAGCTTTTAGATGTTGTGACTCGGGCGGTGGCAAAGTTAAAAATAGAATGGCCAGAAGAAAGATCAGAAGCGCGAACAAAAAGCAAATTGGATGAGCGCTTTCTCCCCGCCCGATCACAGCCTCAGCCCCGGGGATTGCCGTTTTCCACGATCTCCACACCGAGGTGTCGAGATCGTGGCACAAGCCAGCACAATTTCGTGTTTACAACCCACAAACCACTCTATATAGTAATATAGTAGGAGGTAAACAGCACGGTTATGGGGCGATGCCTCAGGTTGAGGAGACGCTCGCGAGCTATCTCTCGCCTGAGACAGCATCGTCCCTAAAATCCCCGACTTTGCCCACCAGACCCCTGCGTACAACATCAGCGCTGGTGGGCAGGGCTTATGCCTCAGCAGGTCAGGCGGCCGCATGTCTCCACACTATGGCCATCCTCCAGGCATATCAAGCCGACCTGCTGGGGGAGATAGACGAGAGTGGCGAGGCGACTTTTGACGCTATCCAAGAGCTCAGGAAGGCTACCGACTTATCTCTCCGGGCCACCAAGGAGACGGCAAAATCAATAGGCCGCTCTATGGCAGCCCTGGTGGCCACGGAGAGACATTTATGGCTCAACTTATCAGATATAAAAGAGCGAGATAAGTCTGTGCTTCTAGATGCACCTGTGTCTCCCCTGGGCCTCTTCGGCGACTCGGTTACATCTGTCGTTGAGAGGTTCCAGGAGGCAAAAAGACAGTCGGCGGCCTTCCAAAAGTTCCTCCCTCGCCGCTCTGCCGAGGTTGCTGAGCGGGAGCAGCCTCGGCCGTCTACAAGCTCCTCGACTGCGCATAGAGCGCAACAGAAACAAAGTGTTGCCACCCGTGCTCCCCCGCAAAGATCTTGGGGACCGGGGAGGGCAACGCAAGCGAAGCCTTCCAAGGGTAAGACAGATCTGCGGACTGTCATTATCGCGAGGAAGGCTTCGAAGAAGTCCTGACGTCAGGGGTTCAGGACTTCTGAGGGCAGCCCCCTCCGAAGAGGGTCTTGTAAAATTAAAATCTATAATACTAACCCCTCTTCGGCGCCCTCAGGGGGCCGTTCTGCCAACCCCGCCGTCTCGTGCGTTACGGGGCGCAGCGGCCCCCACCGACCCTCTGAGGAGGGCCGGTCAGCGCTTGATTCGACTTCTTCCTGCCGGTGCGCCGCTCCAGGGCGTCGAGCCAAGTGCTCAAAAAACACCAGAGACCAGCCTCGAGAGGTTGGTTCCCTTAGTAGAATTTTTGGAAGAATGGAAACGTCTTCCCAATATTTCTCAGTGGGTACTGCAGATGATAGAAAAGGGTTACAAAATACAATTCGGGTCTCGCCCGCCCCAGTTCAACGGGGTCCTCCCTACAGTGGTGGGCCCCCAGCAGTCTCTGGTCATGGAACAAGAAGTTATGACACTTTTGCAAAAAGGAGCTATCGAGAGGGTTCCTCCTCCCGGCAAACAGTCAGGGTTTTACAGCCGCTACTTCATAGTTCCGAAGAAGGATGGAGGGTTGCGTCCTATTCTAGATTTACGCATGTTAAATCGCTCAGTACAAAAGCTCAAGTTCAAGATGCTTACACTCAGACAGATCACCACACAGATCAGGTCCGAGGACTGGTTCGTGACAATAGATCTGAAAGACGCGTACTTTCATGTGTCAATCCATCCTTCACACTGGAAGTTCCTCAGGTTCGCTTTCGGGGGCGAAGCTTACCAATACAAGGTTCTTCCGTTCGGCCTATCTCTTTCACCCCGCACCTTCACAAAGTGCGTGGATGCGGCTCTGGCTCCGCTGAGACTCCAGGGCATCCGCGTGCTGAATTATATCGACGACTGGTTGATTCTGGCTCAATCAGAGCAACAGGCAGTTCAACATCGAGATGTAGTTCTGTCACACATGAGAAGGTTAGGGTTGAGACTCAATACCAAGAAGAGTGTGCTTCTTCCAGCTCAAACTACCAGCTATCTAGGGGTAGTTTGGAATTCCACGACGATGCAGGCACATCTGTCTCCTGCCCGGGTGAATTCTATTCTCTCAACCATGAAAGGGGTGAAATTAGGCCAGTCACTCACTGTAAAACAGTTTCAGAAACTGTTAGGTCTGATGGCAGCCGCTTCCAACGTGATACCTTTTGGTCTGCTGCACATGAGACCGTTACAGTGGTGGCTCAGAACCAGGGGGTTTTCTCCGAGGGGAAATCCTTTTCGCACAATCAAGGTCACGCGGCGATGCCTTCGTGCCTTGGCAGTGTGGAAGAAACCCTGGTTTCTGTCCCAAGGTCCTGTGTTGGGGGCTCCTTGTCGTCGCAAAATGCTAACGACGGATGCGTCTCTCACAGGCTGGGGGGCGATCATGAGTGGTCGCTCAGCTCAGGGTCTTTGGGGGGACCATCATCGTTCCTGGCACATAAATCAGCTGGAGATGATGGCGGTATTTCGAGCACTCAAATACTTCCTCCCAGACCTAAGGGGCCATCACGTGTTAGTTCGTACAGACAACATGTCGGTGGTCTCCTATATCAACCATCAGGGGGTCTGAGGTCTCGCCAGCTGTGCAAATTATCACATCAGATCCTCCTATGGTCCCAGGGGAAATTTCTCTCTCTGAGAGCAGCTTATATCCCGGGACATCAAAATGTGGGGGCAGACATCCTGTCGAGGCAGGGGCCGAGGCCCGGGGAATGGAGGCTCCACCCCGAGGTGGTGGAGCTGATATGGAAGAATTTCGGTCGCGCAGAAGTCGACTTGTTTGCCTCGAAAGAGACGTCTCATTGCCCGTTGTGGTATTCTTTGACCCATCCAGCCCCTCTGGGGCTGGATGCTATGGTACAGACGTGGCCGAGGCTGCGTCTGTACGCATTTCCCCCGATCGCTCTGCTCCCCGGAGTTCTGGAGAGGGTTCGACGGGACGGGGTCCGTCTAATATTGGTAGCCCCGTTCTGGCCGACCCGGATATGGTTCACGGATCTAGTATCCCTCTTAGAAGGCTCCCCCATGGAGATTCCAATCAGGCAGGACCTTCTGTCTCAAGCGGGTGGCTCAATAGTTCACCCCCGCCCGGAGATATGGAAACTGTGGGCCTGGCCCCTGAGGGGGCCGAGCTCATAGAATCCGGTCTCTCAACCGAGGTTGTAGAGACCATTCTCCACTCCAGAGCTCCATCCACGAGAAAACTTTATGCGTATAAGTGGAAGCTGTTTGCTACTTGGTGTAGCCGACTACAGGTGGATCCGTTCCACTCCTCCATCAGTCATGTACTGCAATTTCTCCAAGAAAAATTCTCGGACGGTTTAACCCCTTCTACATTGAAGGTATATATTGCAGCGATTTCTGCTTATCACGCTAAAATAGAAGGCGTTTCTGTGGGTAGAAACCCTTTGGTCATACGTTTTCTCCGTGGTACTCAGAGGCTGAGGCCTGTGGTACGCACAAAAACTCCGTCCTGGGACCTAGCCATTGTGTTGGAAGGGTTAGCTGCGGCTCCCTTTGAACCTTTGGAAGAAGTGTCTGAGAAGTTTCTCACTTTGAAAACCATATTTCTTCTGGCCATAACATCTCTCAAAAGAATTGGAGATTTACAAGCACTATCCGTTGCTCCTTCATGTCTAGACTTTGCACCTGGAATGGTCAAAGCTTTTCTGCATCCGAGACCTGGGTATATTCCCAAGGTCCCTACAAGTGTCCCGGGGCTGATTGTGCTGCAGGCCTTTTGTCCTCCACCTTTTGCAAATGCGGATCAGGAAAAACTAAATCTGCTCTGCCCAGTGAGGGCTTTAGATGCTTACGTCCACAGAGCTGCCCTGTGGCGAAAATCTGAACAATTATTTGTATGTTACGGATCTCCTAACAAAGGAGGTCCGGCGTCCAAGCAGAGAATGAGTAAGTGGGTGGTCGAGGCCATCTCGCTTGCCTATGAGTCTTCCGGGCAGCCTTCTCCATTGGCTGTCCGGGCACATTCCACCAGGGGTATGGCTGCCTCAAAGGCTTTGATGTCAGGGGTTCCCCTCAATGACATATGTGAGGCTGCTGGGTGGTCGTCTCAGCATACCTTTATTAGGTTCTATAACCTTGATTTGGGCTCCACTCCAGGGTCCTCAGTACTGTCGTCCTGAAGAGATAACAGACATGCATTTGGTCCTATGGCCTAGTTGGGATAGCGTTCCCAAAGCGCTTACGCAGCGTCGATGTTCCCATGAAAGGGAACGTCTCGGGTTACATCTGTAACCCTGGTTCCCTGAATAAGGGAACGAGACGCTGCGTAGCTTAGCCATACTCCCAGCACGCCTGTGAGCGTCTGCTTCATCCCTATTTCAGAAGCTGGCGTTCTTTGTTCTCAAGGGTGCTTTATAGTTTCCTGGTCCGTGACGTCACCCGCTCTGACGTCCCGTCACACTATTGGTTCGATTTCACGAGTGCTTCAAGACGTAACACACAGAGGCGTTCCCAAAGCGCTTACGCAGCGTCTCGTTCCCTTATTCAGGGAACCAGGGTTACAGATGTAACCCGAGACGTTTTCGTTTAGTTTAAGTTTTTTTTAACTAATATTTTTTTTTTTCTTATATTCAGGTTTATTTCGATTAGCATAAATGTTTAATAGCTAGTTTTATTTTTTCTTAGTTAACTATAATAACCCTGCCTGGGAAAAACATCCACAACTGCAGTACAGTCAATTTTCCAGCTGTTTAAGCCATGAATATTTACAAATTCACTAACTATTTATTGCCGTCTGGGACACAATCTCAGGCCGGGAGTCTCAGACTCATCGAAGCCAAATACAGTTATTGATGATCGGGAAGCTAAGCAATTTCTTAACGATCAGCATTTCATCTGAAAAAGGTTCGCCTGAAAATGTTGTCCAATAGAGGGTGCCACAGGATAAGGAATATTTTAAGCTTATTTTCCTTATTTTTAAGCTTATCTGTTTCCATACTTATACTTTTGAACTATAACCATTACATTTCTTTAACCATGTTCTGACAATATAGTTTTACTGTACATTGACATATGAGAAATGCTTATCCCAAGAATAATTATTTTTATATGCTGTCTTAACTAATAGCCTATGACAGTTTGTTCTGCATGTGCATTTCTTTTTTCCGGTATATAGCTTTCAATATTATAATGTCTATTAAAATACATGATTAAAGTGTTTGATAATAGGCCATAGCTTGCACTCTGAATTAATCTTTTAATTTCGAATTTGGTCTTTTAATTTAACTGTATTTAATGCATCATGCATTTTTTTTGTTTGTTTGTTTGTTTGTTTGTTTGTTTTGTTTTGTTTTGTTTTATAAAGGATTTCTATGGGGGACAAAACTCTGTAACAATATGTTTTACTTGGATAATGCTGTCATTATCTTAGCAGTAGTGTTTATGACAGGAGAAATGTGTTGATTAGTTGTCTCTGGTTGTCATTTTAGGACATTAAGCCCAGGCATTTTCAAGTTAAGCAATAGCACATCTTTTAATGTCAGTTGATTGGCTAATAGTGTACGTTAGGTCATGTTTTCGTCAACATATTTAAACAAAATTAGGAATGGAGAAATATTCAGCGATTTTGAGGTGCGTTAAATGTGTTTTCTTTTTGCTCAAAACAAAGCAAAAACACTAATTTACAGAACTTCAGACAATTTACAAAATAACAACTGGCAAAACTTACTTCAGACGTCACAGCGCAGACGTCACGTAGCTTCTCACGTAGCTTCTCACACGGTTTCTCAGGCGAGAAGGGGGGCGACGAAAGTGTCACGCTTCTTATCACACGTCATTGGTCACGGCTTCTGCTCACGGCAAGGTACGCGACGATCGACACGACTGATTGCTTAGTTAGCATCGTAAATAGAGAAACGACACCTCATATGTCGACATAATTTTGGCACAAATGGAACCTCATACGGGATCGCGCTGGCGACAGAGAGAGAGAGAGCGCACGCGAGAAAGCGCTTCTGTTGTGTGTCATTCAGCACAATTCCGCCTATCCCTCCTTCACTAACTGCACGTAAATAACGAATTGTGTGATTGGATTGTAATTTTGTGCTTTGTTTAATATCATAAGTAACCTGCTCTGTCTTGTCTGTCGACGTGTTGTCATTGTCCTCTTTGCTCCGTGAAGCATTTATCACTGTATGTGGCGTGACAGCGCCAGGGCTTGTCGGACAAAGCAACAGTAACTAAGGGGGGCGGGTCTTTGCGAAGGGTCAATTCGGCTAGGTATACATCCGCGCTAAAATATCAAGGTGAAAGTCATCATAGCTTGACCCAGCTCCCAACCCAACTTTGAGAATAGATTAACGGCGATATTTTTTTTATCGCCCGATAAGAGTCTCACGTTAACGCCGATAACGGCCCACCACTAGTAAATATGTTGCAATGCTTTTTTTTAAAGAAAAAACTAATCAACAATAAATATATGATGTTGACATTGTTCTACATCACAGTGTATATATAGCCCACTAGCTCCAGCGCTAAACAGTAAAATGTTAAGTATACTCTCCTGATATCCAAGCTATAGAGAAAGTTTCTGCCAGATCGGTGGACATAATTGTGTAAGACTTTGGTAACACTTTACAATACTGGTGCACTAATATGTATTAATTCATGCTTAACTAATGCACATATAATCATGTTTTAATGTATGACTCACAAAGAACTAAACCATTAATGATTACTGCATCAGCAACTAATAAAGATTCTATATGATTAATAGATTAAGTAATATATGAGTTATTAATTAAATGTGTCATAATGTATTAATTCCTTAATAACATATTTTATTAACTAAAATTGTAAATTAATGTGTTAATTACCACAATGGGTTGAAGCCATGTACTTCACTTCCAGTTGTCTGCTTTAATTAATCATTAACTAATGATTTGTAAATGTATTATTATGTTATGACTTTACTTGTTGAGGCACATGACTAATAACTACTTGTTAAGTAATGTGTAATTAATGGGTTTTGACAGTTGCACATGCAGTGAGTGTAATGACAGAGAATGTGTTTGAAGTATGGGTAAGTTGGGCTGCACACAAATATCAGCACACCAGAATCTGAACTACAGAATGATGTTGTACTGTTTTTAAACTGGATGCGACCATTATCGAGTCATGCCGCAACAGCTGTCTACACTGGACATGACAGACCATTGCAAGTCCATTTGTCCTTCCTAACAGAAGTGACATTTTGTTGTGTTGTGTTGCGTCGTGCCGCATCCAGTGTAGTATCACTATCACTGATTATAATGGGTTCTATTATCTTTGTCCGGTGTTGACACAGTGTTACGAAATAGCAGTGCCTGGCTGCATGTTCTCAGTGTTCTGCCTTTGAATCCTAGACCTCAAGCTTAACCTGACACATTCCTGTGCCATGAACAACAAGGTTTTGGATGTGGCAGTTCATCTGGTACAGTAGAATCACGTTTTGAATCATGGCTTAGTGTAAATGTCAAAACCATAATGACATATTACTTAACAATTTGTTAATAGTCATGTGCTTCAACAAGTAAAGTCATAACATAATGATACATTTGCAAATCATTAGTTAATGATTATTTAAAGCAGACAACTGGAAATTGAAGTACCTGACTTAACATGTAATTAACACATTAATGTAATTAACACATTAACTTACACTATTATTAAGGAATGAATACATTATGACACATTTAATTAATAACAATTAATATATTACTTAATCTATTAATCATATAGAAACTTTATTAGTTGCTGATGCACTAATCATTAATTAATTGTTTAGTTCTTCTTGAGTCATATATTAAAACATGATTATCTGTGCATTAGTTAAGCATGAATTAATGCATATTAGTGCACCAGTATTGTAAAGTTTTACCAAGACTTTCTCATAAAAAAGAATGTGCATGAAACAAACATATACATCTTGTTTGGCTTGGGAGTGTAATTTTGGCAATAAGCTTTCTTGATTTATCCGATAACTACCTAGAACCTACAAAGGCAAAAGAAAGAAAAGAAAATGTGGATTAATGTCAGTTGATAACAAAGAATGAGGTTAATACTGAATTAATATCCACACATTGCTTATAACTGAACAAACAAGGTATTACATGGCATGAGAACATGAAAAGTGAAAAAAAGAGTTTGAAAAGCAGATTTAGAATTTTACTAGTTTCGGAAAGGTAGACCTAACAGTATAGCATAAAACTTGGTTCAAATCACTTATTTTGGCCAAGATTTGACAACTTAGAATGGAAGAGAAGACTTGTTTGACCATTTTCATTCATTCATTCATTCATTCATTCATTCATTCATTCATTCATTCATTCATTCATTCATTCATTCATTCATGCCAGTATGGGTGGGTTCATTTTTAATTGTACAATACTGGAACTGCAAGGAAAGATAGTACAGCAGTTTCTACAAATTATTGTACAATTCTGTTTTATCAGAATTTCTGCCTGTCCAAAAGTAAGTACGGATTATTTCATAGACATAACTCTGAACAAACAGTGGAATATACAGTTCTGGAAATCTAGTTAACTTTTTGTGAAGTTCCTCAAACAAAATTCTCTTTCAAAGATTGATGGCACCAACCTGTAAAACTTTAGCAAATCCAATGCTAAGAGTTTATTGTATCATCTTGGAACCTTGTAAACACAGTTTAAACTATAAACACAGAGGGAAAAAAACATGTCTTCTTAGCTTAAGCCAGAAGTGTGGGTGGTACCGTCTTAGGCAGAGACAAAAATTTTACAGATTTTTCATATCAGTAGAGGTTAAAATGTTTTGTGTTATTCACTTTTTGGCTGATTAATCTGTATTAGTGCACAGTGCAATTGTTTTTAAATAGAAAGACATCTTGGTAATTGTTCTTTCTAGAACAACTTGAAATCAGGTCTATTTTAGTAAGGTGTAAAGGGGCCAAACATCCTTCATAGTGAAACATGCAAAAGCTTTTTCTGACCTTGGATTTATCAGTTGGGGTTGTGGGTTGTGTAGCTGTAGTGGAGGGAAAAACTTCATCAAATCTCCAATGACTTTTGTGAAATTCAAATGCGCTCCTACAAGCACAAGAGATGAAGCAGACTGCCATTCACAGGGATGAGTGATACGGCACCCAGCGCTCTGACAGGACGCCGATCGATCCCTGCAAACCTTGTCTTTATAAAAGGCATACGAGAAGATAAAGGGAAAAAAAGCTCTAATAAACATCTCTTTAACTTGGCTTGCTTACAACAAAGCTACCCTTTCTGTCAGCCAGAGCTGCCTTAGAAAAAAAGATGCACATGTGATCAATTATGGATGTGCTGTCTCCTACCCCTGGAGTTGGCGAACACATTAGGTAATGCAGGAGCTCAATTTAACTAGATGGGCTTGTTAATGTGTCCCGCTGGGAAAGGCCTCCGGTTCCTTTGAGTTTCCTCTTGAGCGGGGAGGAAAAATAATGTTTGGAGATGGTAGATGAGAGAACGCTTGGAGTTGGCACAGAGTCCCAAAGAGAAGGCCACCCTTCTATGCTCGAGTCAAGGATGCACGATGTGGGTATTGGGCATAAACACTGTCAAGGATGCTGGTTGTGCTCTAATAATCATCTGCTGATTAGAGTGTGCTTTGCAGTCATTGCACTCCTAATGCAATGGAGATTTAAATTATGCCAGTGTTCTGGTTTTTAACTTCTGGTGGTTTTAAAATGTTGCCAAGTGTGTGGTTCCATTTATTCATTGTTTCACTTGAACTTTTAAATAGCAAGGAATGACCGCAGGGCTTATAAATAATGCAAAATGTGTTCTTATTGTTTGTGATATATTAAATCAAACATGACTGGAAGGTAATTTGTTGTGTCTGTCCACGTTCAAAAGGAACCTGAGACCTCTTGTTCATCTTTTCTGGATCATTTTGCTTTGTTTTACAGTAGCATGAGACTCCAAGTAGTGACCAGACACATGTAAAAGCAGTCCTTTCCAAGAAATGTATGATCTTTTTCCTGTGCCCTGCACTCTATTATAGGTCTTTGTAGAGAATCTAAAATGACCTCAATTAGCAGGCCGAGAAAGCACATTATGGAATGAGAGTGCCGTCTGTGAATTCACTCTGCATGCGTCCGCTAATGCAGGCTCCGTTTGGGTCCTTGCCCTCAGCTCTAATGTGAGCCACGTTGCTCTTTGAGTGACACACCATATGCAAAAAAAAAAAAAAGAGAGCGAGACCAGGCTGGTCTGGGCTTTTTAATGTGACCAATTCCTTGGGACCAGGACCTGAGTGGTAATTGCAGACTGATGGAGAGGAGGTGGCAGGTGTGACTGTCAGCTCTAATCAAGCCCTCGTGCCCAAAATCCATGATCCTTCGGGGGGGAAATAGAGCGCTCACTTTCCACCACCACATCCATTTCCTCTCACCCCACCTTCACTTTTCCCCTGACTCTGTTTTCACCTTTCTCTTCTCTACCTTAGCCTGTTCTCTTTCACCCTTTCCACACCTGTCGACACGATTATGGAAATTAGCATTTGTGACGGAGCTCTAGAAAGCAGATTAGGAGGAGGAAAGGCTTTTTATTGTGACATGACTATTCCATTGGGGGACCAGAGGGTGGAATTTGCACATCATTTGGAGGGGTCCCTTTTGTTTGCTTATTCTGGTTGGGAAGAGAAGTGGATTGTGAATATTGTTTTGTGTTTTTTTTCCCAAGGAGGCAGGGTATGGGTGCACAACAGGACGTCCCGTGGAAGGAGTCTTGCTATATCCAAGATCAGAGCAATAGACATTGTTTCAGCAATGTCTATTGCTCTGATCTCGGATATAGAAAGACTATATAATTTTTTAGGAATATTCCAGGTTCAATACAAGTTAAGGTCAATGGACAACATTTTTTGCATAATGTAGATTATAACAAAATATAATTTTGACTTGTTCAAGGTGAAGTCCAAAGTATACTTTACTTTTTATGCGTACGTAAGGGTCAGCTATAGTGCGCGTGATGCAAATTTTGGCATCAGAAGAGCACACGGCCTGGGTCGCACATGCACATCTTTTTTTTTTTTCTTCTTCTTTTTTTTTGCAGTAATTAGTTTATCCACAAGATGGCAACTGTGCCCTGGGGGTATCAATTCACAAGGTAGTCAAAGAAAAACTGCATAAACAGAACAGAGTGGAACACATGCAAGCTACAGCGATGATGGAGGCCTACATAGACGAGAGATTGTGTGAAGAGGTTAGAAAGTATCCGCATTTGTACAACTCTAGCATGAAAGAATACAAAGATGTTTACATAAGTTGTAACTCCTGGCGAGAGATTGTTCAAAACTGCACATGCGTTGAACACCTGTGTATGCATTCAAGTCAAATGAAGTATACTTTGCAAGACTGTGCGTTCGTACACGAGCGTATGCATAAAACCTCAAATACCTGGGATTTTACATTGAGGCACTAGATTTGAATGGAGCCAATTTTGGAGGGTTTAAAAGCAGAAATGTATTTTAAGACTCAAAATTAATTCTTCCATAACTTGTGAATTATTTCAGATGTAAAGTTGTTCTTGACATTTTCGGTTCTAGAAATTATGCCGTCAAAGTAAATTTTGATATAACTTTACACAGAAAAGGTTAGTAAGTTTTTTTTCCCCCACCAAAATAATGTTAACAGATGTGGAGTTTACTTCTTGTGGCTACTTTTGAAACAATTAGGCCTGGTTTCACAGACTTAGCTTAAGCCAGGACTATAAGCCTTCGTTAAATTAGGATATTTAAGCATCT
This sequence comes from Chanodichthys erythropterus, assembly GCF_024489055.1. Lineage (NCBI taxonomy): Eukaryota > Metazoa > Chordata > Actinopteri > Cypriniformes > Xenocyprididae > Chanodichthys > Chanodichthys erythropterus. The sequence continues at coordinate 1,240,053 of NC_090242.1, read as the reverse complement.
TTTAGCAGATTAAATCTTGATAGAAATCTTAAGATTAAAATGGTAAATTTTGTGGTAATCACCATTATGTCACAAATGAGCACCATTATGTCATAAATGGTGTCAACTGAGCTTTATTTTTATTTATGTTTTTACATTGGAAATTCCTGTAATGCAGTAAAAAAAAAATATCCTTCCTAGAAATAAACGACTCACCAAAGTTATCAGCTTCGTTATTTTGGGAAACAGGCAAAGCAGTATTACGAGGTAAAATCATTTAATTCTCCGTCCATAAAAAGAAAATAGAAAAACAAGAAGAAATCAGACTAGAAAATAAAATAAAAGAACTTGAAATATTACATGCAAATAACCCAACAGAAGTAATATATAATGAATTAAGAAAACAAAAATTCCTGCTAAACGAAATCATAAATAAAAAAACTTCATTTCTAATTCATAGACTCCATCAAGAAACCTATCATCATAGCAATAAATCCAGTAAATATTTGGCCAATCAACTTAAAAGAAACAGAGAAAAAGTAACAATTGCAACTATTAAGGACTCAGCAGGGAAGCTTACCAACTCTGCACAAGAGATAAATACAATATTTCAAAACTTCTATGCTAAACTCTATTCATCTGATAATAACACAAGACAAGACGATATTAATTCATTTTTCAATAATATTCAACTCCCCAAACTTAACAGTGAACAAATCAGCGCACTGGATAAACCAATCATAGAAAAAGAACTCCATATCGCCTTGAGTCAAATGCCTAACAATAAAGCACCAGGACCTGATGGCTTCCCTGCTGAGTTCTATAAACACTTCTGGTCCATTTTATCTCCATTATTCATCAGAGCAATAACGGAAATAAAAGAAAATTCTAAATTTCCAATGCACATAAACACAGGCACTATTTCACTTATCCCTAAACCTAATAAAGATCCAACCCTTCCGTCAAACTACCCTCCTCTCTCATCAACGTAGACATCAAAATAATCAGTAAAGTTCTTGCACATAGAATTGAAAAAATTATCCCATTCATAATCCATCCGGATCAGACTGGTTTTATTAAAGGTAGGCAGGCATCCAACAACACACACAGACTATACAATTTAATCCATAATTCATCACTACAACAGGAAAATACCATTATAGTCACTTTAGATGCAGAAAAAGCTTTTGACAGAGTCAATTGGAACTTTTTATTCACCACATTACAAAAATTTGGCTTTGGTGAGTCGTTTATTAATTGGATTAAAATTTTATACACAGAACCTTCTGCCACAGTCACAACCAACGGACTAACATCACAAAGCTTCACACTGCACAGGGGGACTAGGCAAGGATGCCCACTCTCTCCTTCTTTATTCACCATCTTCATTGAACCCTTAGCAGCAGCCATCCGTCAGAACCCGCTCATCAGAGGAATCCACATACCCCAAACACAACATAAGATTAGTTTATATGCTGATGACATTTTACTCTTTTTGCAAAATCCTCAATCATCTCTGCAAGAAATAATTAAAACCATTGATTTATACAATATCATATTATGCAATAAATTGGAATAAATCCTCAATTCTCCCACTACATCAAACCAAATGGGATGTGGTAGCCCAGGTATCACCCATTCCTCTTTGCACAGGCCACATCACTTATTTAGGTGTTAGGGTTTCCACCATGCTGTTAGAGCTGACTGGACTCAACTTCACTCCTTTACTGAAAATAATAGAAGACGACCTTCACCGCTGGCACAACTTACCACTTTCCATCCAAGGCAGAATAGCTATAATCACAATGACAGTACTTCCAAAAATAAACTATTTATTCTCAATGATCCCAACCCAACCTTCTCTCAATTGGTTCAAATCTTTAGACTCCATCATTGCCAACCTTCAGCTCATACAGTACAAGACTCTTCATAGAACACACTACACTGGGGAAAGGCTGTCTAAAATGGGATTCACATCAATAATTTGCCCACACTGCTCACAAAACTGCCCGGACACATATATCCACGCCACATGGCACTGCCCATCCATTAAACACTTTTGGAAAGACGTCACTGAATCCCTATCCTGCCTCCTGGGCTGCCACATCCCATTATCCCCCTTACTCTGTCTACTTGGGCGATCTATCAACTCTCAATCAGGAAATAACAAACAAAAGGATGCTCCTTGTAGCCTTAGCATTCGCCAAGAAAACTGAAAAATCTTTTTAAACTGGAAATCCCAAAACACTATTCACATAACGCATTGGAAAAATTTGCTCTACATCTCTACATCTACATCTCCCTAGAATCTTTTTCACATCATTACAACTGTATATCGGAACCACAACACTCCAGATCAGACCTCCTTCAGCTATTACAAATCTGACACACTCATCCTGATTAATTGTATTCATTTATTATTATACATACTTATACAAGGTTTTTGTAATATTGTGAGTATTTTTATTATTATAATTATTATTGACATTATTGTTATTAATATTATCAATATCATAGAAACATTTAGCAGTAATGAAATGATGGTGGTGTGATGATGTTTTGCTTAATATAAGTACGGTAATGGTATAATGTATATCTTTAATAATTAAAAAATAAATAAATAAATAAATAAATACATTGATAATGATAATGATAATGATGATGATGATGATGATAATAATGATAATAATAATGATACTAATAATAATATAAATTATCTAAAATATAAAAACATAACCAAATCAAATCAACACCTAACTTATACCACACATGATCTTAATGCACCGAATGCTGATTTTAATGCACCACACCCTTCTTTTAATGCACCACCTCAGCTTAGGCATACATACAAATAGTCAAGTCAAGTCAAGTCAAATTTATTTATATAGCGCTTTTACAATTGGTAATTGTTTCAAAGCAGCTTTACATATTAGAAGCACAGAAAAAAAGGGAAGTGGTTAAAACTGTACAAACAAGCGTGGTAATATGTAACATATACAAGATGGTGCTACATTAAGCCAATGTCGGCTGACTTCCAGGGGTGGAAAAAAACCCCTAGGAGAAAAACCCAGCGTGCTAGCACTGGGAAAAAAGTCCAAGGAGGGAAAAAACCCCTTGGAAGATATATATATGTAAATGTATATGGAGATAGATATAGAGATTAAAAATCGATTATATATAAATATATGTAAGCGGATACGGGGATCCTTGGGCTACGTTGTAGTCAGGTCCAGACGCAGGTTCTCCATCTGACCTGGATACGGCCTGGATCCAGCACCCGGCAAACCTCAGGATAAGCAGAGAGACAGATATTAGCGTAGATGCCATTCTTGTTCTGATGTACAGGTATATCTAGTGTTATAGGAAATGTTCTCGGTTCCGGCCGACCTAATTATTGCAGCGTAACAATCCTTTAACGGATTTGAAAAATGTTAATGTATTGATAATGTGTTATGTGTATGCAAGAGCAAAGAGATGTGTTTTTAGTCTAGATTTAAACTGACAGAGTGTGTCTGCTTCCCGAACAATGCTAGGAAGATTGTTCCAGAGTTTAGGTGCTAAATAGGAAAAGGATCTGCCGCCTTCAGTTGATTTTGATATTCTGGGTATTATCAACTGGCCTAAATTCTGAGATCGCAATAAACGTGAAGGACTATAATGCATTAAGAGCTCACTTAGGTACTGGGGAGCTAAACCATTTAGAGCTTTATAAGTAAGTAGCAAGATTTTAAAATCTATACGATGTTTAATAGGGAGCCAATGTAATGTTGACAGAACTGGGCTAATATGGTCATACTTTCTGGTTCTAGTAAGAACTCTAGCTGCCGCATTTTGAACCAACTGTAGTTTGTTTAAAAGCCGAGCAGAACAACCACCCAGTAGAGCGTTACAATAATCTAGTCTTGAGGTCATGAATGCATGAACCAACTGTTCCGCATTTGTCATTGAGAGCATATGTCGTAATTTAGATATATTTTTTAGATGGAAGAAGGCGGTTTTACAGATACTAGAAACATGACTTTCAAATGAAAGATTGGTATCAAAGAGCACACCCAGGTTCCTAACTGAGGACGAAGGTTTAATGGAGCACCCGTCAAGTGTTAGAGAGTATTCAAGGTTTTTTTGTGAGGAAGTTTTTGGTCCAAAGATTAGGAAATCAGTTTTTTCTGAATTTAATAATAAGAAATTTCTTGTCATCCAGTTTTTAATGTCAGCTATGCATTCTGTTAGTTTTGTGAATTTGTAGGTTTTGTCAGGGCGCGAGGAAATATAGAGCTGAGTATCATCAGCGTAGCAGTGAAAACTAACACCATGCTTCCTAATTATCTCTCCTAAGGGCAGCATGTACAGAGTGAAAAGCAACGGTCCTAATACTGAGCCTTGTGGTACCCCATATTTAACCTGTGATCGATACGACATCTCTTCATTAACTACCACAGACTGATAACGGTCAGATAAGTATGATTTGAACCATGCCAAAGCAATTCCACTAATGCCAATATAGTTTGCAAGTCTTTTTAAAAGAATGTTATGATCGATAGTGTCAAAAGCAGCACTGAGATCTAATAACACTAATAGAGAAATACAGCCACGATCGGATGATAGGAGTAGATCGTTTGTAACTCTAACGAGAGCAGTCTCAGTACTATGGTATGGTCTAAATCCTGACTGGAAATCCTCACAGATTCCATTTCTTTCTAAAAAGGAACACAGTTGTGTTGAAACTGCCTTTTCTAGTATCTTTGACAGAAAAGGTAGATTCGAGATTGGCCTGTAATTTACTAAATCTCTCGGATCTAGTTGAGGTTTTTTAATAAGAGGTTTGATAATAGCCTGCTTAAAGGTTTTTGGCACGTGTCCTAGTGTTAATGATGAATTAATTATATCAAGAAGTGGACCTACGACCTCTGGAAGCATTTCTTTCAGTAGTTTAGTCGGCATTGGGTCTAACATACATGTCGTTGATTTTGATGATTTGATAAGTTTAGATAATTCTTCCTCTCCTATAGCGGCGAATGATTCTAGTTTTACCTCAGGGACACTACAGTGCACTGTCTGAAGAGAAACTGTAGACGGTTGCATGTTTATAATTTTCTCTCTAATATTATCAATCTTGCAAGTAAAGAAGTTCATAAAGTCATTACTGCTGTGCTCTATGGAAACGTCAGCAGTTGAATCTCTGTTTCTAGTTAATTTAGCCACTGTGTCAAATAAATACCTAGGATTATGTTTGTTTTCTATTAAGAGATTTGAAAAATAAGTAGATCTAGCATTTCTTATGGCTGTTCTGTACTCAATCATTTTTTCTTTCCACGAAAGGCGAAAAACTTCTAGTTTTGTTTTCTTCCAACTACGTTCAGCTTTTCTAACAGCTCGTTTTAGAGCCCGAGTGTGCTCATCATACCACGGCGTTGGATTAGTTTCCTTAATCTTCTTTAGACGTAAAGGAGCGACCGCATCTAATGTGCTGGAAAAGAGAGAGCCAATAGTTTCTGTTGCAGCATCGAGTTCTTCTAAGTTGTCAGGTATACTAAGGCGATGAAACTGCTCGGGGAGATTATTTATAAAGCAATCTTTAGTGGCAGACGTGATTGTTCTACAATATTTATGGCTGGGTGGTGGTTTTGTAGCCTTGGCTAATTGTATTATACACGAGACTAAATAATGATCTGATATATCATCGCTCTGCTGTAGAATTTCAACAGCATCAATATCTATTCCATGCGACAGTATTAGATCTAGGGTATGATTACGACAATGAGTGGGTCCTGACACGTGTTGTCTAACTCCAATAGAGTTTAAAATATCTGCAAATGCCAATCCAAATGCGTCTTTATTATTATCTACATGGATATTAAAATCACCAACAACAAGGACTTTATCCGCAGCCAGTACTAACTCTGATAGAAACTCAGCAAATTCTTTGATAAAGTCAGTATGGTGCCCTGGTGGCCTGTATACAGTAGCCAGCACAAATGTCAACTTACATAATGTTACATAAAGCACCATCACTTCAAAGGAATTATATTTGAAATTCTTTTGAATGATTCTGAATATATTACTATAAATTACAGCAACACCTCCCCCTTTGCCTTTCTGTCGAGGATTGTGTCGATAATCATAACTTTGAGGACTAGATTCATTTAAAGTAATGTAATCGTCTGGTTTTAGCCAGGTTTCTGTCAAACACAGCAAGTCTAGTCTATTGTCTGTGATAATTTCATTTACAATAAGTGCTTTTGAAGAAATAGATCTAATATTCAGTAACCCAAGCTTTATCATTTGTTTATCTGATTTATCTGTGATTTTCATTTTTTGAACATCAATTAAATTTTTACCCTTAAAAGGTTTTGGAAGTTTTTTGTATTTACTAGTTCGAGGTACAGACACAGTCTCTATGTGATAATATCTAGGTGAAAGTGTTTCTATGTGCTGTGAATTATCTGAGTTCTGTGACGTGAGGCGGCTAGCAGACGGTCGGTTTAGCCAGTTTGTCTGCGTCCTGATCTGGGCCCTGGTTTGTCATGTTTCAGCTCTAAGACTATTTGCCAAATTTCTAGAGAGAAGAGCAGCACCATCCCGGGAGGGATGAATACCATCTCTTTTCAACAGATCAGGTCTGCCCCAAAAGCTTTTCCAATTGTCTATGAAACCTATATTATTCTGCGCACACCACTTAGACAGCCAGCCATTGAGTGATGATAACCTGCTAACTATCTCATCACTCCGACGAACAGGAAGAGGGCCAGAACAAATTACTTTTGCTGACATTGAATTTGCGAGTTCACACACCTCTTTAATGTTAATTTTAGTGATCTCCGACTGGCGAAGTCGAACATCATTTGTGCCGACGTGGATAATGAATTTAGAATATTTACGTTTAGCATTAGCCAGCACTTTTAAATTTGCTTTGATGTCAGGTGCTCTGGCCCCCGGCAAACATGTGACTATGGTGGCTGGTGTCTCTATTTTCACGTTCCGTGTAATAGAATCGCCAATTACTAGGGCACTTTCAACAGGATTCTCAGTGGGTGTCACTGAGTGGGGAGAACCTGTTTGATGTTCTAATCAGAACGGAAGAGTGGTGTTTGTTCTTGCCATTATGCCGCCTCACAGTCACCCAGTTAGCCTGCTGCGTGGCTTCTACAACCGGAACCGAATGTGTAGTGTTTACTAGGCTAGTCGCATCCAAAGCAGTATCTAAGGCCCTTTCATTCTCACTATCCTCAATTAAAGTTTGGATGCGTGTCTCTAATTCTGAGATTCTCTCTGTCAGCCTGACAATATCCCTGCATTTATCACATGTGTAAGTCTCACTGCTGACAGAAAGAGCTAAGCTGTACATGTTGCATTTACTACACATGATAATCGTCGGACATGACTGACCGTGTGTTTGATGAACGCCGTCCGAAAAACTGCAACGCACACGGGACTCGCTGGCTGGATGTCTCGGTCGCTTGCCGGTGCCTGGGGCGAGGGTGATGTGCGGGACGCTGTACCTCGCGGTGGATCGATGAATGCCGGGCAGCAACGTCTCCACAGCTTCCCGATCTGGCGAGGACAGATCAGAATAACATACATCGGATAAATCCGCCATTCAATCGACAAGGAAGGTTGGTTTAGAGGAAAAAAAGAAAGTAGACGGTAGCTAGCAGGCTATGGCTAACACTAGGTGATTACGCTGGTGGATTGCTAGTAATAAATCGTTCCGTTTAGTAATACTATGCAATAGGTTAAGTAATCTAGTGAAAAATAAGAAAGTTATATTATGTGAATAGGAATAAAGAGAAGGATTTAGGATAATCTCCACGAAGCTCCGAGCGTAGATCAGACAGCTGGCAGGCAGCAGCGTTGAGCAGCGTTGAACCGGCGTTGAAATAGTAACTGTACTGTGAATGAAGAAGGGGAAAAAAAGAAAAGAAAAGCACACTGACAAAGAAGCTAGGAGAGGTGTGGTATGTGAGGTATGTGTCATTATTTAAATGTAAGTACATTGTAGTTAAGGCCACTTAATATAAAGTGGGACCCTTTTTTGTTGTTTTAATCTACTTTAGGTAGTTCCTTGGCATTTCACACAAGCGGTCAATTTCAAGAACTTGTAAAGGCAAAACTATATTTAGATGAGATCTGAAGTCTTGGTTGATGATACTATTGTATAAAGCTTTAATTTTTCTGAAAGATTTGATTAATTAAAAATGCACTGTGTCCCATTTCACCGACATAGTTTAAATATTGTAACTTCAATATATCAGGCTGCATTTCACTGTATTACGATCCAGTACTTGGAGACTGCTTAACCCAGGGTTACAGGAAGATATCGCCTTGGCCTCTTTCCCACGTCAAGCTCCTGCTTCCCAACATCTGAGGCCTGAGTTCTCTTCTCCATCTATTGGCGGCTTTTTGAAGGCAGTCACACAGCAGGAGGGCTCTGATCTGCTGGTGACCGCAAACTGTGCTTCAAGCGCACAGTTTAACTCTGACCTAATCTGACGTCAGTATTCATGAAGGTGAGTAAATAGCCTTCCATATAGGATTTTAGTATATGCATGCAAAATGAAATTCACCCAAATATAGTAGGATGAGGGAGATGCCCCCCTTAAGGACAATGTGGATTTACTTTTAAATTGTAACTTATTTAACAAAAAGTTTAGCATGTGCAGAATGATGATTCATCAGCCAATTATTATAGGAAATAAATATAAACATTTGCTCATTTTGTTATAGCACAAAATGTAAAATATTAAAAGGGGGTAAGATGGCCCCTACTGGGGTAAGTTGGCCCCCTACCTAGAATACCAAATAAACTATTGTGTTTAAAATTTTATTTTGACAATTTAGTTGATAATAATTGAATAACTGACTCTTTTACTGGTATTCTGAACAAAGCAGAATACCAGTAAAAGAGATTTATCTAAAAGGTAAAAATATTCTATGACTTATATACAGGTATATGAATATTTGTTTATTTAATTGCCCTTATTTTAAGTTATGTCATAATAGCAACACTATATACTAACATTGCAGGAAGGAGTGTTTCATTGCCTAATTTTATTTAAATAGTTTTCTATCCAATTAAATCTCTTTCCTTCACTCTGTCACAGGATCATTCCCAAAGGGTTTGGGTGTCTGATTGGCCAGGCTGGTCATGTCTGGTGCTTCGCTGAACAACATGTGGAGGAAAGTGAGTATTGTGTAGAATATTTTATTTTTCAGCTGAGGAAGCCAGAAGGTCAATATCTCATGTCTTTGAAGATGAGGAAGTGGAGTTGCTGCTTTTTTTGGGTTTGGTAAAGTTTTGTCAAGATACATTCCTGTCTTAACTTTAATTTTAAAAAAATGAAAGAGTTTTCCACTACAAATTTACTGTAAGTTCTGTTTATTTAAGACAAACATACATCTGTCCAGTGTATGCCTAACTATTTTATGCAGTTTTAAGGTTTGGTAATCATGGTGTGCAAGACCATTAACTGCTTGCTTTGTATATGGAATACGGTTCGACATATAGTTTGCAAAAACATTGTTTCAGAGCATTCAAGCAGGTATTTAATCATAAGCTCTTTTCAATCATCACTGTGAGCACAAGCGTTCCACATTGTGGATGTGCTATAGGGTTGTATAAGTATTGACTTTTTCATTTCCCCATTCATTGTAATAGGGTGTGAGCTAGCAAGTGTCAACCCCGTCATTTTCTGTAAACACCGTCATTTTAGCTTTTTCTCTCATGCCTTTAGCTTTTCCTTTCGTCACAGGATGTCACAGGACAATTTCAAATGAATGTGAAGATAATTTACAGCTCAAAACCTTATTTATCTGAAGCATTTATCTTAAAGCCCTTTTCATTGGTGTACTTTATTTCTATACGTGTTGCCTCCTAACCTTTTCCTTGCAGTTTAAAGGGATAGTTCACCCAAAAATGAAAATTTGATGTTTATCTGCTTACCCCCAGCACATCCAAGATGTAGGTGACTTTTTTTCTTCAGTAGAACACAAATGATGATTTTTAACTGCAACCGCTGCCGTCTGTCAGTCAAATAATAGGAGTGAATGGGAACTTATACTATAAGAGTGAATAAAACTTGCTTAGACAAATCCAAATTAAACTCTGCGGCTCGTGACGACAGATTGATGTCCTAAGACACGAAACGATCGGTTTGTGCGAGAAACCGAATGGTGATGTCTGATCGCGCTCTGACAACGTGACAGTGATGTCTCGCACATATACTTCAATGAGTGCGAGACATCACTGCTGTTGTCAGAGCGCGATCAGACATCACCAAGCGAATGCTGAATGCAGTTGTACATAGTGGTGTATTAGAGGTAAAAAATTATATAAATACTGTTCGGTTTATCGCACAAACCGATCGTTTCGTGTCTTAGGACATCAATCTGTGATGATCTTGATGAAATTCAAGAGGTTTTTTTTATTTCCCATAGAAAGCAATGAAATTACCAAATTCAAGGTCCAGAGAAGTAGTAAAGACATCGTTAAAATAGTCAACATGACTATAGTGGTTCAACCATAATGTTATAAAGAGATGAGAATTATTTTTGTGTGCACAACCAAAACAAAAATAATGACTTTATTCAACAATTTTTCCTCTTCCCTGTCAATCTGTTACGCAGTTGGTGCAGTGAATGCAGTACAATGCTTCCAGGTTCTACGTCAGAACACCGACTCTGTTCCGGCCAGTTCCTGCATCAGCATCACACCCATGCATAGAAGATTGACAGTAAAGAGAAAAATTTGTTGAATAAAGTCGTTATTTTTGTTTTGTTTTTGTGCACAAAAAGTATTCTCATCAATTCATAACAATAAGGTTGAACCACTGTAGTCACGTTGACTATTTTAACCATGTCTTTACTACTTCTCTGGATCTTGAATGATGGTAACTACGTTGCTTTCGATGGGAGATGAAAAAACTCTTGGATTTCATCAAAAATATCTTAATTTGTGTTCTGAAGATGAACAAAGGTCTTGCGTGTTTGGAACGACATGAGGGTGAGTAATTAATGACAAAAACCCTTTAATAGATCCAGTAAAACATTTAAGTTACAGCGGTAGAACATACAGTAGTACAACTATAGTTACAGTACAGTACAATATAAACTGTATGAATATAAGGTCAGATGTAATCGTTCAGTATGTGGCCATTTTATTCAATAGAATATCATTATTATTAGAATATATTATAGAATATATTATTATTATTAATAGCTTGTAGTAGTATTATTAATAGCCTATATACAATTGAGTATGAGCATATATAGTATAATATAGTATAATATAGTAGTAATATAATAGCATAACTATGATTAAAAATTGCAAATAGTATATCAAAAATTGTACAATAATATAGTCAATATAAAAATAACAAATAGAATAGTAGTGAATAGTACAATCATATAAGTCATATAGTAATATCATAATATAATTATGGGCAGAGGAGGTCTCTTGGAAATGGAGAACAGATATACTAACAGGCTTTCTTCAGCCTTCCTTGAGGTTTTTGTTTTCTTGGTTCCACTGGCTAAAATGGGGAAATGAGCCATGTTTAGATGACAGGCAATCATTTCACCTGCTCTTCAGAGATAAGTCCGTTTAGGTCTATCTGTAATTCTGACAGCCTGAGCTGTCCTGTCAAAGTCCTCTGGCTTCATTGCATGGAAGACTCACTTGCGATTTTAGAATTCAGAATAGTCCGGCATCTTTTCTTCAGTCCACTTATGACGGCAAGTTGCCCGGACCAATATGGCGGCACCGTTGACGTGTGACCAATCGTTGGGACCCCCTCGAAAACGAGATGTTACATCTCAAAGGGTTTATCCTAAATAAATAAATTTCATTAAATACAATGGGGCATCTATGTAGGCTATTTTATATGTCTATTCATCCAATTCAAATATTCATCCAAAATAAACCATTATATACACTGAATTAATAATAAATAATAATTGTGTTCAGCATTCTGCAACAAATATTTTTTTTTATTTGGCAGGCATGTATTCATGATACTATTGGGGGTCTCGGAGCCCTCCCTAGCTCTACAGCGTCCCCACAAATTTCCAGGGTAAATCTGTGGTGAAAAATTGAAATGCAGCACGGTCTCATAGAGAACCATTGGGGCAGATTTATGGCTGCCCCACTTATGGGTAAACACACCTTACGTAAACCTCGCTCCAGAGCAAGACGATATCAGTCTGCTTCAGATATGTGTCTGCATCAGGTCAGTAACAAGTTGGCATGTCTGTTCTTCCCTACAGCATATGGAATATGGAATAACAAAAGGACATTAGAATTCTGTCAAAAGTGTGTCTGATGTGTTGAGCAATTAGAATATAAAGCTTACAAAATGGTTATCATAAACTAGCGCTAAGACCCAGAATCTGCCCTACCTAAATTTATAGCCAGGAGTCGCTACTGGTCATCTCCAGAAGAACTTTATTATTGGCAGACTTCTTACATCAGTGTGTTCTGACTTCGTACGTGCTTGTTGTTTACACACAACATTACACCGGTAATTTACTGGTAATGTTACAACTTCTCATACCATTAAATTGCCAGAACCGATTTACTGGTATTTTTGAAAAGGTCCTTTTCACACATGATCTCTTACAGGGATAGTTCACCAAAAAAATTAAATTCTGTCATCATTTAGTTGTTCCAAACCTGTATTAATTTCTTTGTTCTTTTGTACACAAAAAAAGATATTTGGAAGAATGTTTGTAACCAAGCAGACCTAGACCCCCAAACCCCCTATATATATAAGGGTTCCACTATATATATATATATATATATATATATATATATATATATATATATATATATATATATATATATATATATATATATATATATATATATATATATATATATATATATATATATATATATATATATATGCCACTGGCAAACCAAAAAATTCTTAGTATAACACTAATTAGTGAAACCAAAAAATATTCAGACACTTTGACTTGACCATTTCTGAGATCTTGTCATATTGCATTACCTTTTTTAACCTATAGTGAATAAACTGTATGAAATGTTCAAGGTGTCTGAATTAATTTTGGTTTGACTGTATGTATGTATAAAAAATGTTTTTATCACCCCCCCACCACCACCACCCACACCACCCCCACCGCCACCGCCACCACCACCCGCCCAAACACACATCATTTTGTCTGCATCATATGTCAGACCTGAACATTCACCAAGTGGCTGAAGTTTGAAGAATGAATCATAAATCCTGTGAAAAAGCATAAGAAGAAAGACAGTTGGGAGGAGGAGAGGGGAACGACATGGCAGCTAATTTGCTGACATGGGGGCGATGGGGAGGTTGGCCTCTGATAATATTGTTTCTTGAAGGAGCAGCACAAGTAGTGAGAGGAACAAAAGTAACTGTGCCCCACAAATCCTGTAGCCAATTAGTCTGTATCAATAATTAATAGGCATTGTCTGTATGGGCCACAGCAGATTGAGTTTCTCTCTGCCTGCCTAGATTGTTATGACAAGTAGTGACTACATAATGATATTAGCGATTAATAATTCAGCGCAAGTAGTGTTGCTTCAGGTGACTGGGCTGGTTGTGCCTCCATTGCAGACCACACAGTGTGGGGTTGTCAAAAAAGTGTGTGGCTGTTTATATGTGTGTGTGGCTTAGGAAAGCATGTTGATGGACAAAGCAAATCAGTGAACAGACACAGAATGAAAAGTAATACTGAAAGTAACACAAGGGTTGACCCTGAAAGCAAAGCTAGAGGTAACTGTGACCAAGGGACTTTAGATGTTGTCATATTGAACAAAACATCTTACTTTTGAAGGTGGACAGTGTCAAAATGGCCGCCCCAATGTGGGGACCCACTCCATGTACAATAAGTCAGCTTTTATTGGACTACTGATACTGTACTGACTAGTGACTTTGTCTCATGTGAGCAAGGTTATTATCGTTAATTAAAACTAAAACTATTAAAAACATTTTTGCCAATTGAAATAAAGCTGGAGTGAAATAAAAATGATTATTAGGTGAAAAACTTGAACCAAACAAAAATTAGAAACAATTATAAACTGGGAAAAAAATAAATAAATAAATAAAACAAAGCTAAAACTGAAATAAAAATAAATTAAACCCTAATAGTAATATTAAAAAAAAAAAAAAAAAAAAAAAACTAATACATTTACATTTATCCAAAGTTACTTACAAGAGAGGAATTCAACAATCAATTCATCTTAAAGAGGCAATAAACAAGAGAAGTGCTAGTAATACAAAGCCATCATTCAGAACAGTACAAGCTAGAACAGGGAGGGATTAAAGAATAGTGAAAACAATTATAAAATTTCAATTTACTAAAAATTAAACTTAAATAAAAATGAAAACTTGAAAAAGTTCACCCAAAAAAGAAATGAAACCAAAATGAAGATATTTAATGAATCCGAGAGATTTCTGTCCATCCATTGACAGTCCAAGCAAACTACCAATTTGATGCTTCAAAAGTTCATAAAGAGATCGTAAAACTAATCCATATGAATGAAGTGGTTTAGTCCAAATTTTCTGAAAAGACACGATCGCTTTATATGATGAACAGATTAAATTTAGGTTTTTATTCACATACTGTATAAGGGACAGAAATCTAAATAATCAGAAAACAGAAATCATTTAAAATATCTTAAAATATTATTTGTGTTGTGAAGATGAACAAAAGACTTACAGGTTTGGAATATAAAAATAAAAGCTAATTCAAAATATTAAATAATACTAAAATAACACTGCATGTGAGTGTATGTAACTTAAAAAACATATTTTACAAAAGTGCTATTTGAGAACTGTTTAAAAAGGAAAAACTACCTTTAATGTGTGAAGAAGTGCAGTAATAATACTAGTTTACACTTTGAAGCCAGTGGCTGCTGCTCTTCTGCCCATAAAGCCCACAGTAATGGATTCAGTGCATCAGAGCTGTCTGCTCAGCCCACAGGGGGAGGATCTGGGACTTGCCTTGTTGAACCCACTTATGTGCTCTACTGTCAATGTGACAGATTGGTGTATGGTCGCTGTCCCAGCGGTGCAGCTCCACATCTGGACAATTTCTGTCTGTTTTGGGGAAAAAAATGCTTTAAGTGCTTTACGAGGATGCCCAAGTGACAACCCTTAGATCAGTTTTGTTTTGGTTGGAGTGGACTGATTTCAGATTAGCATTTGATTTAGAGCATCTTGCTGGAAGTCTGCTGCCATGCTGATCAAATGGTGTCAGTCCAGTGTTTCTATGATATTTGCGTTTGAACATGCCTTTTTCTAGAACTGGATTGTTATAATTATATGTGAAAATCAGTGCTGGAGGAAGTCGAAATGGCTTAGTGCAACATCACTCTTGGAGAGAGAGATGGACGGGGAGCCCTTAAAAGATGTGGTGGTTTATTCAAAATTCTTTTTTTTACCGTTTTAAAAGCACACAACACTAAAATTTTGCAACAAATTGTTCTTGAGTTATCACACTATTTTGCTTTATAATGAGAAATAAAAAAAAGTCCAAAAATGAACATTTCTATCATTTGCTTTCTCCCCAACATGTTAAAATCTTTGTGAAATGTGCAGTTTGTAAATCAGTCACATATTCTAATAGCATAAAATGAGCCCGATCACACAAAAATGCGTATCAATAGTACGAGTTTGTAATTTCGTAGAATATATACGCCAAAATGAGTTTTGGCGTGCTTATGGTACGCAGTTTTTCGCGTGCATATGATACGCACTTTATGGCGTATTATACGTACGAACCCCCCACTCCCCCACCCCCATCCTAACCAAGAGCGTATCATATACACGCCATAAAGTGCGTATCATATGCACGCGAAAAACTGCGTACCATAAGCACGCCAAAACTCATTTTGGCGTATATTCTACGAGATTACAAACTCGTACTATTGATACGCATTCTCATGTGATCGTGTTGCATAAAATATAACATTAAAATCACATAGTTGCTCAGTTTAACATTCAAGGTTTAATCATTTTTTGTGCATCCCTTTTATTGATGATCATATAGATATATATTCTTTTCATTCGTACTTTGCTGTAAAAAGAAGAATATTTAACTTGGATGAACGTAATTACCGTTTCCCTAGCAGATTTGGTAGGTTTGCCCCTACAGTTTATTTCCGTAATAAATTAATGACTTCCTCTGATGTGCTTGTGAGGGCCTCTGATATTGTCTGATTGACGTTTAACCCTCTCCATTATTACACAGGGGGTAATCAATAAATAAATGAGTCATCAATGTGAATTAATTGCTTAGCAATGCATTATTCATCCGCAGAGTTCATTTACGAAGAGAAGATCCCAGTGCTGTTTATCAAGTTGAAGGAAGAGTGTAGCAAAGAAAATCTTCTGCACTGAAGTTACAAGAAGACTTCTACTTTTTCAGGTACCTTGTACATAACTTGTACTACAAATAGGTCAAACTGACTGTGAGAGTTTATTTTAGTTATTTGCTAGAATTCAACAGCTCAAAGTAGATTACCTCAAAGAAATGTTGCAGGTTTAATACTACTGTTCCTATTGATAGCCCTACTGGTGTCATTCTGTTGATTACAACATATTTTTAACCTGTTCATTGAAGCAATAATTCTTCTTCTTCAAAAAAAAAAAAAAGCATTATTGTCATAGTCGGCATTAACATTTGCAGACTAACAGAATTCACTGAGCATCTATAACTGGTAACTAGACTTTTTTGGAGTGTGGGTGTCAGGTAACTATCTGTGTGATTAGTTTTGATAGTTTTCTATTGTTGAGGAGTTCTGCCACAGTATGTTGATTAAGTTATACTATGTTGATCTCTGATTGTAAAGAAAATGTCACAGGTATGTATCATCATACAGGTTGGCTTGAATATAAGAATTAGATAATTAGCTTTCCCTAACAGTGTCAGCTATCATGATCAAGCCTGAAGTGTCATACACAGAAGTATGTATCATGCTTATTTAAGTTGAAAAGTTTAATCTTTTTCATATTGTTTTTTCAATCATGTCTTTGGAATGTGCTTTTAACGAACAACACCGCACAGCCTCTGGTGGTGTTAAAAAAAACACTACCCACCTAAATGGGGCTGTCAGTATTTCCAAACCACAAAATCAAAGAAACAAGGTTCAGGCCTCCCCTGTTCTGGCATTATTAATTTGCAAAATGTATTATATCCTTTTAGGCACAGCATGTTTACTTTGAACTCACACTACTTTTCTGTGTATAGCCGATACTCAGCAGCTGTTGCATAACATGAATCGAGTCATATCACCGACATGTACAATGCGCACACTTGCAACATCAGACTAAAGCACTTCCCCCTGCTGTTGTTGATTTCGTTTGATTCATTCAGTGAGCGTATTTACTCCCTCCGAAGCAAACAGGGTAGAGAAGTGAATCAGATGTGTTGTGCTTAAGCCTCCTCTAATTGCCATGGACCTCTCCCTCCACTGGCTTTCTTCTGTCCTGAGTAGAGAAAAAAACACTACGTTTGTAGCTCACTGTTCAGCTTTTATCTATATTTTAAGCCACACACAAGGTGTAGAGTTGAGCTGGAGCTTGTTACAGGGGCCTGTGACTGCATAATTCATGAGCAGGAGCGGGTTGCAGCAGCAGCTAAATAAAAGATCTTTCTTTCCGTGGCAGGACAGCAGCAGATACCTGTCCGTGCTGCTAGCTAGTGTCGTGGAACATGCAGGAAGATCAATACGCATTTGTGTGACACAAATCGCTCAGTCGACTGTGTGCCTTGAAAGTGATCAGTCCCCCAATGCTTGTTCCTAATGTTGATCCACTCCAGGATGCCAAAAATACTCACGTTTCAAGCTCAGCAGGCCTCCATTACCTGATGTTCTTAAGTAGTGGCGAAGGAAACTAACTTGCCACTGAAGCTAATTATAGGTTTTGTGACTGATTTTTAATGTCATTTCCAGTCTTGAAGCTGTTCAACACCCAATGATTGTGAAAGAGTCAGTGTAGGTTGGAAGTTCTTTAATTTAAGGCAGCACTGAGCCACTGTTCCACTTTATTAGCCATTGGCACTGAGCCCATTACAGAACACTCCAGTTTGCAGGACTCAAACTCCCTCTGCCTAGATTGCAGTGGATGGTGGATAAGGCAAGATTAAAAAATCATGTCAGGAGAAAAGACTTGATGTGCAGGCGGAGGCATAAAACCGCATACGGAAGGCGGCAGCTTCAAATTGGACAGCAGACTGCGCTGTATCTTTACAAAATGCATGAATCCACTGAAGACTCAAGATCAACCCCCCTGACTGTCTGTCTTGGTTTCTCTTTTTGGACAAAGCAGCTATGGTTCTGATGAAGGGCTTCGAAGGAGCATCTCAGGGAGTGACTGATCTCGTTCTGAATGAGAGCTGGAGTGAGGGTACGAGGCTAGAGTTGGTCAGAACAGGGGGTGCGGGTTCACATCTAAAAGCACGTGCGATGCAGACTGAAGCGTGCGGAGCTGCACCGAACAGACTCTAGCTATGACGGAGGGGGGATGATCTTTTAAAAGCCTTCATTCTCCTCCAGCGAAATTATTACCAGTATGTGAAAACAAGGCTGGCTTCAGGCTAGCCACCCAGGAGAGTGCTCAGCCTTAGGGTGATTTCAGAAGAAAGTAACTCGGGAGAAATAATGGGGCTGGGAGTACAAGGGGAAGGTAAAGGGAATTTTTATGCGGTTCACTCATAGTCTCGCTCTTAGTTTTCTCAGAAGTCTCCACGACTTGCTCACCACCTTCTCTGAGGCTTGCAGTCCTCGTTTTCTTCTCCGCTCCTGTACACCCTACATCTTGGCCGTTGTTGTGGAGTAACAAAGCTTGAAAGCCTGATGGGTGTTCACAAGGCCAGATGCTCCCTCTTTCATTGCTTGGCTGTTCAATCACTATCAGACCTGCAGGGTCTTTTTCTTTTCAGTTTGTCTAGGACCTGTGTTTACATGTAATACAAATGAGAAATGTAAAGCAGACCTTTCACATTGTAACACATTCAGACATCATGCATGGATTCATTATATTAACTTTCATATTAAAATTTGGACCAGAAACTATATATCTAGGAACATTTCAACTGCTTTTATTGAATCTGAATAAGCATTTTGTAAAAAAGGATCACTCCAGCAAAGAGACCTTAAATATTTACTGAAAATCTAGCTGACTCTCAGCAAATATAAATCTTGCATAACATCATGAAGCAGGAGGAAATCTATCCCTTCTTCCCCTCATTTTCTGTCTTTGACCTCATATGATGGTTTTTTACAACAAAATACTAAATTTAACATATCTGTTAAAGTGGTATATTTCAGAGTAAATTAAATAAAAAAAATTTTTTTGTATAATCTAGATCATGATATGTATCGCTTCCATTCCATCAGGATTTTTGTGATGGAATTTTTCTCACATTTTGTGCACTTGTAAATGGGCCTTCCTTAGTGTACACTTGTGAAGTGTACAGTGCCCACACTCTCAAACTAGTATAGCAGGACCAGCTCTGACTGTTATCAGTTTTGACATGTCAAAAGCAAGGCAGGGCCTGTGGCATCCGGGAAAACATGCTAATAGTTAGATGCATTAGTGCACTCAGGGGCTCATGATGATCAAAAAGGATGTGTGTTTTTCAGCAGCCTATCTCACGGCCTAGAAAAGGTACAACTCATACAGACAGCTCCTGCTCTCTGTCAACATCCTGTACATTTTAAAAATAAAAATGATGTCATTACAGTTTTTCTCAGTCGCTTTGGTACATTTCTCAGATCAGAATTGAAATTCTGAAAACTACCTGTTCAATTCTCACATCATTGTGTCACTTGTGCACATCAAAAAAGCAGTTTCTCATTTCTTTGAACAAGTTGCAAATGCTTTGGTACATCCATGCAAATGATTATGTACAATTCTCTGTTGTTTCCTACATTATCAGTTGCTTATGTCATGTTGATCAAAATGTATTATATTGGGTCTCTGTTGAATAGTCTCACCCCCCACAACATTTAGGCACAAGCTCATAGCATAAGTCTTTACATGCAAAATGGTTGAACAAGTTATCATAATATGTCAAGCATATTTCTATACTTTCTATATTTCCATTAGACTTTTTTCTAAATCTGTCCTGAATTGGTAAATTGCTCCCAGGTGAATCTTGACGACATGACATGACTCAATAACGACATGACTCAATGACATGTTCTGTCAATAAAATACAGTACAAACAGTAAGAGGGTAAATTTGAATCTTTTCCATTCTCTTGCAATTACACTCACACATACACTAAGATGTAACTTATAATTGACAATAATTGTCATCAAAACTTTAGCCATAGTTTCCATCAGAACGTCCCTCCAGAGTAAACGTTATTTTGAGAACATGACTAAACAATTTGACTGTCTTATCCGTACACAATGACACAAGGACTTGTCATTCTGATGGCACTGATATGTTCATTGACACAGATATTTACTTTTGAGAGATGAACTAAGGATTTTGAGTAAGAGAGTGGCTTTTGCAGGTTATCCATGGTGTTTTGCTATTTGTACAAATTGTTTTGAGAAATGCACTTACTGTTTTGCAAATTGTGAGTTTGATTCGAGAAATGTACCAAAGCGACTGAGAAAAACTGTAATAAAATAAAAATTGTCATTAATTACTCATCCTCATGTTCCAAACTCGTAAGACTTTCGTTCATCTTTGTAACTCAAATGAAGATCTTTTTGATGAAATCTGAGAGATGTATGTGTCTCCATTGACTGACTTTGCAACTGACACTTTTGATGCTTCAAAAAGTTCATAAAGAGATCAGAAAACTAATCCACAGTGTTTACATGTGAGTAAAAGCCTAAATGAAATCTGTTCGTCAAATAAAGTGATTTTATCTTCTAAAAATCTAACTAAACCGTTCGAAGATTCAAGATTCCAAACTCTTTATGAACTTTTTGAAGCGTCAAAAAGTGTCAGTTGCAAAGGCAGTCAATGAAAGAAAAGACATCTCTTAGATTTAATCAAAAATATCTTCATTTGTGTTCCAAAGATGAACGAAAGTCTTAAGAGTTTGGAACGACATGAGGGTGAGTAAATAATGACAGAATTTTAATTTTGGGGTGAACTAACCCTTTAAGAACACCTTGAGAGCAAAAGAGACTAGAGAATTGTTGTGTTTTTAATTACACTTTACTGTGTTTAAGTGTAATTTGGAGGTGGAGTGATTACACAGTTGATGATTCTTTATAATAGCATATAAAACATTATTATGTTAACCTGGGTCATCTTCGACAGACAGACAGACAGACAGACAGACAGATAGATAGATAGATAGATAGATAGATAGATAGATAGATAGATAGATAGATAGATAGATAGATAGATAGATAGATAGATAGATAGATAGATAGATAGATAGATAGATAGATAGATAGATAGATAGATAGATAGATAGATAGATAGATTATTGTCACACTAACACTGAAACGGCATTGACTCAACATTAGCGAATGAAAGATATGGCAACTCCATCTATCAGTACTGTCACTGAGCATTAGTTCTTCGTTTTTTTATTCCATTAGAAGACTCTCATGAATATGCTAGTGTCAAGCTAATAAAATCCATTAATATTAAATCCACCATAATATGCACCCTCTGCTCTCGTAATGGAGTGGAGGTCCTGCTTTCACTGATAATTTAAAGCCGTGACCAGCAGTATTCTTAGGTTTAATTTGGCCGATTCATTTTAGTACAAGGAATTTTGGCTATACAGTATGATATTCCAGTTAATATTTCAAGTACTCCATTATAACAAATGAACATAGCTTCTACCTGATTCTTTGGCAGATGTATTTTTCTATGAGGTTCCTAATGTAGAGAGAATGTAGGGGAGACTGCTGTAAAACAGGGGGTGTAACACAGGGTGAGGTGTAACACCATCAGTTTAAACAAATGAATATGAGTTAAAATTAAATCACTATCATACATCACCTCCACCCACGTGACAGTAGCCATCAAGTTACAAGTCTCTGTGTAAAAACATAAATTAATTACAGGACAAAAAAATATATATATATATTTGAGGTAAAAATATCACTTTGTTTATAGTTTAAACATGAATGTTAAATGACAGAACGGGTATCTAACAGATTGTTATTGTCTCCCATGTACCTCTGAAGATTTTTATCCCGCTATAGTTTACTTATATTCAAACCCCAACATATAAAATAGAGTCCGTATGCCCGCGAACAAAGGTTGTTTTGTAACCAGGTAACCATGGCAGCAATGAATCAGTAGGCTATCAGGCGATAAATCGACAAAACTTGGTGTTATTATCATTCTATTAGGCCTATATAGACTAACCTGTTAGGTCACGTTCCAGAAGCGCTAAAAATGACACTTCGAACAGAACTGTCAGAAATTCCATGAAAAGTTAGTTCCCTGGTCTGGATGTCACTAACTGACCGAAGGCAAAGCGTGTAATTTGTTGAGTCTAAAACACGTTTAATAGGCCCTATTGTTTTTCTTAAACGAATTTGACACCCAATGGGGAAGAAAAAAACTAAACTGGCGTCAGAAGACGCTCAATTTAAATATTACCTATTGAATAGGCAAAATTAGATTTGAAGGAGGGTTTTCTTACATATTTTCAAAAGGGTGAATTTTATTAGTGCCCAAAAAATCCGGGAAAGGCGTGCCAAGGGCTGTTTAAAATTTCATGGCAAACCAACAGACTTTCGCTCTCTCCATGGCCTCAACAGGTCGTTGAGTAAATCTCCAGTGGCTGTCCAAGCAAATACACTTAGCTACTGAAATGAACTGAATCCTGTCCAGTCAAATCTTTAAACGGTCTGCGTGTCGGATTTGATATCCACATTGCGTCCTTCCATAATTCTCAAGCTAAGCATTCAATTTTGAAAACTTTCTGCCATGGTGCAGGCAAAGCCAAGTTTTGCCTGTTTAAAATCTGGTGTCCATTGTCTCGCAGGACTAACTGTAGCTACAAACATTTTTACAAACATTAAAGGCATTGCTCCTGATTTCTTCTCCTAACATGCCCAGAGCTCGAGTAATTACAGAGATCGTCAAATCCTTTAGTCATCGCTGATTTTCATTAATAGATAGTGTGCTCATTAATCTGACTGTTGATGCACTTATTAGCGCTCATCAATTCATTATTCATGGCCTGAGTGAATACAAAGAGAGCGGGTGTCTGTGGGACAACGCGACCAACAGCTAAGCGTCATCGCGCAGATCTATTTCTTCTACAAATAAGTTTCCTGAAATACCAACACCGCCAGAGCTGGACCGAAACCCCACAACTCGGTTCGTTATTATTGCATACTGTCCTCACACCGACAGCACACACTGGCCCGACAATGCCGCGGGTAAAATGTGAATTCAATGTGGAACGCTTGTTGGTAATTCTGTTAACAAAAGGTATCCTTAGAAGGAATTAAATATTTATTCGTTCTATGAATAACAATTGGTTAGGGACGACTGGCTGTGTGTTTACTCTGTATGGCACATTTGGCTGCGCCTATCTGTCGAGCGAGAGATACAGTACGTGCGAAAGAGTGGAGCAGGGTTTAAATTGATCATGGGTCCTGATCAAAAACTTGAGCTACGAGTGAATGTATAATTAAGACCGTGTTTTAGAGGTTTTGTTGTTGTTGTTGTTTTATTATTATTATTCACTCATTCAGGTAGATTTTGGTAGCCTATAATAATGCTGCGAGTGTCTCTTATTGGGTGTGATGGTAAAACTTTACCCGATGACTACCCGAAAAGATAGCTTGCAGTCAATTTACATTTAAATAAATAAGCAGAATTAAAATGATCAAATCAACTGCAGTATGTATATGCAGTAATGCAGTAATGTGCTTAAAATGAATGACTTTTCTGATAGTCAAACTGTCACTCTAACTGAAAGAGATGGGGATCTGTCATTTTTTCCATCATAAGCTAGGCTATTTATTTATTTATTTAGGGAATCTCGTTTGTTCTCTAAAGGTTATCGTGATAGTAGTGTCAGCACTGTTGGGCTCTAGTATTCTTTTGTTATAAATGCGTGGCAATGTGTGTGTGTGTGTGTGTGTGTGTGTGTGTGTGTGTGTGTGTGTGTGTGTGTGTGTGTGTGTGTGTGTGTGTGTGTGTGTGTGTGTGTGTGTGTGTGTGTGTATAGCCTATATAATTGCAGGTAAAAAAAAACCAAGCTGCTATTCTTGAATACTGTAAATCTGAGAATACTTCTTGAACTGTTGAAGGAAACGTGGTTGCGTTAATTATCATATTCCTCGTGTTAAGGTGTTTGCCTTCCTCGCTCTTAATTACTAGCACGAACTCCCCATAACTGGGCTGAGTGGAGCTGGCGGAGGGTGAAAACACTGGTTAAGCAAATTGGTATTTAAATGTATACTCGCTGGCCTTCATGCCTTGCATTATTCATTGCCGATACAAAAAAACGTTGCACTTCAAGCCGGGGTTCTGCAGCAGGCGGACATGAGGCCTGTCTACAGGGAAGTGCAGAAATGTAGGGCAGAAAATTGTGGTCCGTGCACACAGCACTCACCCGCCGACTATTTCACCCTCACTCCTCGACAGTCTGTAAAGACTGATCAAAGATTTTTTTTTTTTTTTTTTTTTTTAAATGTACACTATAATTATAGACTTAGCACAAGTCAAAGTTTATGTTAAATGGCAACCTTAAAATTTTAAATACTGACATATGTTTCTCTCATTTTTAGACTCTTTATTTTGCTGACTTACCAGAAGGTCTTGATTATTGACTGTGTCTTTGATAAATAAATTGCGAAGCATGTACTTGAGGTGCGTCTTCAAAAATATCCACCGTCAGTGTATTTAATTTCATTAATTTTGTACCTCAGCTAAACGAATCTATTTAACTGGTGTCCGGCTACAAACGGGATTTTATTTTGTAGTACCGGACCGTGTTAGGGTATCTTGTCAGTTTAGAATAAATTATGTATGGGACATGATTAGAAGCTTATACGCATTACTTTGAACATATTTCTTTGAATTAAATGTGAGAAACTCATTTCATCTGTTTTGATTTACATATGAAGTGGAATTATTTCATCAGCATGGACGTATAGATCTAATAACTGATCTCCTTTTGATTTAGTGACATTTGGGAAAATGCATACTTTTGAACAGAAGGTCAAATAATACATACCAGCATTATCTTAAATATACATATATTTTTGTTTTTGTTTTGTCATTATTTGTGTATACGTTCTAGACCTTTTCTTTGCCACTGCCTATTGTTTACAATATAATGCCTGACGGTATCTACAGGCACACACAGATGTAACACTACACGCGCCTTTTTTTTTTTTTTTTTAATAAAACATACATTAACCTAATTACAAATGATGTATAGAATAGAGAAATGTTGCTTTGAGATGTTTATTTTGACATTTTAAAAAATCATGTAATAATTGAGACATTTCAGCACTGCATTGTGAAATTAACTTCATCTGTTAGGTGCTGTCCGTGGTCCTGAAGGTCCTGAATACGTTACGTTTTATTATTTAGACTACTTACATTTGTCTTAACTAGAACTATTTTTGTTAGATTTTTGTCCTTTTGTTTAGATCGGTAACATTACAGCAATAAGGATAACTAGCAGACGAACAAATATCTAACTTTTAAGTAAATATCTTCCTAAATGTAGCTATAAATTGTTACTGACGTAGGGAAAACAATATTGAAAACAATATTTTAATGAAAGATTATATAGCTTTCATTTATAATGACAATTTCTTAATTATTATAATAATAATTATTATTATTATTATTATTATATAATGATAATTACTTAATTAATAATTAATATTTTCATTTATAATGTGTGTATGGTGTCTTCATAGTCATAGTATCTTTATCATTCTTTTATGATTTTACTATTATTATTTTGTACAACACATCTGGAAAACACGTCTCTATGTCCTTAAGTTTACATTTACATTTTCCAGACGCTTTTATCCAAAGCCACTTAAACGCTTAAGATACAAATTTTAGGAATTAAAATATGCCGAGTTCACTTCAACACTATACAATTGCATTTTTTTCCCTCTGTGACAGACGTGTCGTTGTCTTCCACTACCTAACTGTTCCACAGCGTGTTGGAATGAGCACGCGCTCATGGAGAAGCATCCTGCACCGGAGGAGCCGCATATATCGTCATTAAAAAATCATGCTTCCCACGCTTTAACTCTTGAGCGCTCGTATAATGCAGGCTTTTGGATTTTAGAGTGTTCTCGTGAAAGTCTGCAATGTCCATCATGGGTCAATGAAGACATAAACGTAAATCTTTACCAATGAGGCAGTTTATAACATTACGTTTTATTATTTAGACTACTTACTTCTTAACTGGATCTTTTTTGTTATATTTTTTGTCCTTTTGTTTAGCCTTATGCTGTAAATTTGTCTTTCATTTTTATATTTTTGTGAAATAAAACGTCACGTCACATTATATTCATATTCATATTCAAACAAGATGGTTCGTGTGTTTAGGTTTATAATATATTGATCCTTCATTGTCTCAGAATATTTTATTTGCATGCCATTAAGCAGAGGGAGACTAACATACAAATAGTACAAAAAATAGTTTTTGTTTGTTTGTTTGTTTGTTTGTTTGTTTATAGAAGAGTGATACAAAGTCCTCCTTAACCGAAAAATCGTGACATTCCTAAGACTGTTTTATAAATCTTACCATGACCGATCAAAATCCATCAAGAATTTACAAGTCTCACGTTTCGCTCTCTACCCCAAGGGATGAATAGAATATCCCCTATAGTAAATGTGTTTAATCTGTAATTGTATTTGAATTTTTGTAAGTGTATTTATAAGACGTTCTGCAACTAAATATAATGTAAATTTAATGTAATTACACTACCTTGAACACTGGTCAGGTCAATTGTGACCTTTAATATATTTTAAATGAAGATTGTTACATCTAAATAGCATGAAGCTGGTAATTAATTATGGCCAATGAATGCATTCTTATTACAAGAGCCAAATTACATGGGTAGTTAGATATTGTTTGTTACTCTGCTTCCATTAATTTGATGGTCTATCAGTCAGTTTGTCTCAGTGCCACATATTCAGATCTCTGTCTTTTGATCATCCCCAGCTGCTTCTGTCATTCATTAGGCTTGATTAAGCATACAAGATTCTTAATTACAACACCCATGTTTTAATTCTTGTCGAATATGCATAATTCCAGTCTGTCAATTTGGCATGCTCGTAAGTGATCATATACACAGTTTGCCCATTTATTTATTTATTTATTTTAATCCGCTGTTAAAGACGGCAAGTGTTTAGAAGATTCCCTTGTTCACCTTGTCAGGATCAATTTGAGTTGCTCTCTCTGGCACCTTCATTTAGGACTTTTGTCTTTCAGTTTCGCATGTTGGTTGTTTAAGTACAAATCCACAATGATTGGCAGTCAAAAACCAGCTCAGTCTTCAGGTTAGGCGCTTTAGTAAACTTGTGCTTCTCTCAGTGTGAGAACTCTGATATCTTGAACGCTGTATTGGGCTTATATATTAACGCTCTTGATAAATATTGCATTGTACTGATTTAGAGCTTCCAGTGCCGGAGGTGTGATCTGACAGTAAAGCGCGCACACGCGGATCAAAACATAGGGAACGCGCAACGCGGATGGAAACACTGAGGGAAGTTTATTTACCGCGCTCAAAGTCGGCTGTAGAGGCTTGGCTGAAATAAATAAAACGTTACTGCAGTAATTCCCAATTTTTCTGCTAACGCTCGCGACTACTTCTTTCGCCGAGCAATGGACTAAGCCGGTCGAACGGGCCTTGTTGCTGCAATGTTTGTGAGGAAAGAGGGAGCCATAGTCATGTACCAGAGAGCTGATTCTCCAAGGCCCTCAGTCGAGCAGCACTCAAGACTCTGGCTTCATTAAAATTTTATACGCAGCGCTTGGCCAAGGTCTATTTATGAAAATGCGCTTTCCGCTCCATGGAAAACACAAGACTGTAAGGAACCATGGGGAGGAATGTAAATCTAAGAGCGGAATTATATACACTTACACATATTTTTCACTCCAGCTGCATTTTACAAAATAAAGTAACCACTGCCACATTGGAAATATTGCCTCGCATTTGACGTCTATATGTTCCGTGGCTTCCACGGTTAATGAATTATGTAGATGATTTGGTGAGAAATATGCAAATCCTCGATCGTAGGCACATTTTAAATACAAATTTGAGTATATTGTCTCGCACATTTCACGAAATTAATGCAAGAAACAACTGTAGCCAGTATGATTTCCTTTCACTATGGACAAACGATAATTTGTGCTGATGAAAACACTCTAAATACTGATACAATATTGTCACAATATTAGTTGCAATCGCTCTCATTGTAACAATGTATTATGCACTAAAATTGCGTTCAAGTATTTCAAGTTTCAAGTTTTCCACTGCCTTCAGTCTTTAACTACATGCATGGGGCGGAACGAATCTGATTTGCGTTTTGCCTTTTGGATTCTGCAGGAAAGACAAAAAAGAACCGTTGACCTCCAGTTTGTGAATTATTCAAATCAAACAATTGACGCACACTGTAGTGGGAATGGGCTTGAACGAACTTAGTAAACAAAAGCCTTAGCTATATGGTGAATTATTCTTTAGGAATTAAAGAATTTATTTATTTATTTATTTTTTATTTATTTATTTTATTTATTTATTTATTTATTTTTTGCGTAGGTTTCTTATTAGAATAATTATTTAATATATACTCGAAGTCTTTGTATATATTTTTAGTTATTTAGCCTACTGTATATACTTAGTGTAGTATGCTTTTCATATATTAGCCTATTATTTGTGTGTGCGTGTGCGTGTGTGTGTGTGTTGCTATTATAATATATTTTTCTACAAATAATGTCAAATAATAATAATTAAAATGTCTTTTGTTTTTTTCTTCGCCAGACTTTGTGTTTACCGAATTAAATTCCTGTTTATTTGAACATAATGATTGAGTTTAGGCTACCTAAACTCCACGGGGAAAGGACGAGAACTCTTGTTGTACAACATGAACCATCCGTTCAGCAATAGGATACCTTGCTCTTAACAAACACTTGCAAAATCAATAGTATCATAACACTTCATATTTATTATTCATAAATAACGAGATTTACGGGCTCAAAACCACCTGCTGAACGCCAGAAAGAGCCCGGACTTGACAACTCCTGAAATAAGCGAACTTGTTTTCCTCAGCTTGACGTGTTATAAAAGAAACAGTAATAACATTCGGAGTTTCCTCATACACAAATTAGGCCTATGTATTTAATTGCGCTTGTAAAACTTTATTTGGACGTGATTTCAAGGGTTTTTTATTCGTTTTAAATCAGCTCGGAAAACATTGTGGAGAAACTATAGGAAATTCGTCATATTTGACTCAACTACAGATATTCACTGTTAAAATTAGTTTATTCGTTCGTTATCATTGCCACAATCGATTGCTTACTTAAGTTTGCTCTGTGATAATACACACCAAACAATCGCATATATTATGAGGCATATAACAGCAACAACAGAAACGATAATAATCATCATGAAGATTAGATATTTTAATTTAAAATAAGCCTGAAATTATTAATCAACGCAATAAGATTATTTTATCGTTGCATGCGAGTCATCTTATTTAGAGAACGATATACCTAGTTATCGTTATATTAAGCAAAATAAATAAAGAAGACTCAATAATAAAGCAAGTTCAGGGACATAACACACTTCAGTAACTGAGGTAAGACGTGCATGGTTTATTGAAATTTCTGTCGCGTACACAGACACAGTTAAGCACACTTTCACAAATGAACCATGTGTGGTATTCAAAATAAATTAAGCTCAAATAAATAAGTAAACGACAATATCAGTGAAGTAGAAATATAAATAGGCAAAACAAATAAGAAATCGGAATCATATCTACAAAGTGCATTGAATCTCTGAATATGTAATGAAATGTTCCCATCTACAAACTTAGTGTATTAATAATAATAATTTAGATTAAGACGTACAGTAGAAGGGGTAGTCACAAAATAATTCTTAAATAATTTGATTGTCAAAGCATCGTTGAAGTGAAATTAGTTGCAACACACAACGCTTCGTGTTTTCTATCTAACTGTACCCCAAAATGTGTCAAAAATGAAAACTATAAAAACATCTAGTTGTATGCCCTATTTCCAAAATGACAATGAATGTGTCAAGACGTCAGGAATCATGAGGTAGACACAGAAAAGTATATTAAGGATGTCCGTGTGTACGTGCGTTCGCCTGTGCGTGTTCTCTCTTATTGCAAGACATCAAAATGAATGGAATTTTCAAACGGTAAATGAACACTTAACGCCTTGTAAACCATGCAATGGATCACAGCAGAACCTTCATGAATTTCTTCTGGAGCATATAGAATAACACTAAGGTTTCTAGAATGGGACATCTTTTGCACAACAGCGATTTAGCTTTCTTTCTTTTCATCCTTAAAAAACAGAATTGTGATGCGTTCTTCACACAAAGAGGTGCAGTGTATTCACAGGTATATACACAGATGAATATAAAAGAGTCATTTTGAGTTAAGAGAATAATCATTATTATTCAATTCTCGATTTGTACAATAATTGCAACGTTTAGGTGAAGTTGGTTTTCCTCTCGTCCTCCGTCTTCCAGAGCGTGTTGTTCTTGACATTTTGTCATGACAAACTTTTGGAACACTTTCTGTTTCTGGCATGTTGACGCCCAGCTCCCAATTCCTGTGTGGGAAGCGTTTCGCCTCACCCTCGAAGAGTTTTGTCGGTTCTGCTCACTCTTATGCCTGATGGTTGAGTTTATTTAAATACATTATTCTGGCCTAGTGCGTAGCCGAAAACTTCATCCGTTTCTGCTTTTGCCTTTGATTACAAAACCACACGCGGACCACGTTTTTTTTCAGGTCCAATTTCTCGGCAATGGCAGCGATTTTCTCCGACGAGGGTCTTGGCTGGACGGCAAAGTAAGCCTCCAGCGATCGCTTCTCTGGAGCAGCGATCGAGGTGCGTTTTCTCTTTTTGTCCCCGCCGTTAAAAATTTCCGGTTTGGCCATTTTCTCTCTCTGAGCCCGTTCTGCCTCCTCTAACCACGCTTCCAGGATAGGCTTGAGGGCGACCATGTTATTGTGGGACAAAGTAAGAGACTCGAAACGACAGATAGTACTCTGGCTCAGGCAGCCGACCCCGGGGATTTTAAGATTGGCTAGCGCCGAACCCACGTCGGCCTGCGTGACCCCGAGTTTGATCCGCCTCTGCTTGAAGCGTTCGGCGAAAGACTCCAGCTCCCGGGGATCAGGCTCAGAGTCTCCACCGCCGCCCAGAGAGGCGTGCGAGCCCAGGCTGTGGTGGTGCATGTTCATACTTTGCGGGTGGTGATGCTGCATGTGGTTAATTGCTGACATGTGTGAATGCGGGTGGGAAGCGGTGGAGCAAACGTCGGAGCCCGGCATGCCTCCGATAGAGATGCCGGGGGTGAGGTGGTCGAGCAGGTCGCCCTCCAGGCCCTGCGTCGGCTGGTGGTGGGGATGATGGTGGTGAGAGGTCAGCACAGACGGGTGATGAAGGTGCCCAGTAGAGGACGTGGGCGTGCAGGTCATGCTCGTCATGGTGGTCATGGTGTGGTAGGTGGCATCTGGCTTGAACGGATGACTCTTTTGAGCGACGATGTCCACTGCCGCCAGTGCCTCGGCTCTCTGGAGCAGAGTCTCATCAAAGCCGGCAAAGATGTTACCCTGCAGCTATGTGACAGAGAGCAAGCATAAGTATCAATGGCAAATTCCAGCCAGTTTTAAGTTTCCATTTTTACATCCAGGTTATGCAACCTGCATTTATTTATTTATTTATTTATTTATTTTGGTAAACAGTGTTATAAAAAGTTGATAGGCTAGGACCAAATTGGGTCACTTTTAGCAAATCATCTAAAGCGGCATTAATGGCTATATTCAATTAAATGGTTATTTTTTAAAGTGCTGCTC
This sequence comes from Chanodichthys erythropterus, assembly GCF_024489055.1. Lineage (NCBI taxonomy): Eukaryota > Metazoa > Chordata > Actinopteri > Cypriniformes > Xenocyprididae > Chanodichthys > Chanodichthys erythropterus. Next base: position 1,208,047 of record NC_090242.1, on the reverse strand, counting down.
TTGTGTTGTCAGGTATCTTCTATGATTCTATGTTTTAAAAAAACGCAGTAAAATAAATATAGCCATAAGTAGCTACAAGAGTTACTTGGGCGACAGAATTTATACCAACAAAATCGATGCACTTTGAATGTTGTCACGCGGAGAAAAGTTTTGACCACTACGGTTACAATGCAAATGACTGCGGTGATTATGAATCGCAAACAACAAAATAAATATTAAACTTACCGAGGGCGTGGGCAAACATGCTCGCCGGATAGCTTCAGAGCTGGAATGTAGAGGTGTGTATTTAGGCTCGTGCAAAATTGGATGCATACTAAACGGCTGTTTGCTATTCATGGACATCATTATGGCAGAGGTGAGAGAGGGTCGTTTCTCGTCTTCCTCGTTTATCTCCGTTTTGCCCCAGTACAGTGTCTACCTCGGAGCCCAGGGATAATCTGGATGATAAAAAACTGAAAAGGTATGCCTGAGAAGTTTTCTTTCCTGGCCGAGCTGTAGCCAGGCGCGAGCTGTCAATGTCTGTGATACAGTAGGAATTTTCGCAGGCACCTAAAATATAACGCTGTCTCCTTTAGCCCCGCCTAGATAGGTACAGGTCCCGCCCAACTACTATTACAGCACCCTCAAATGTTATTGGTAAGTTTGGGATATGAACACGCCTCTGGGCTTTCTGGTCCCATTCCCCATCATGTGCGCTGGAGCAAAGAAGGTCTGGCTCTGGCTCTCATGGTGTGTTTTCATTGGTGCTGTGATTTTCACAGGTCTTGCTAGATTGGTTGTATTGAATCTTTATATACACATGCTCTTGGTTTAAATGTCTGTCACCATCTATGAATACGATACTCGTAAATCATAGTTTGAAGATTCAAATGATTAGTGAGTAGTTCTCAGTTTTTTTATAATTAGTGTTTTTTTATTATTTATTTGAACCGCTTTTTGGACATTTTTATTATAGGCCTACATTTGATCATTTCTATTAAACAGTTTTTGTCATTTATAACCTTTTATCATTGTTTGTCATTTATAATCAGGGAACACACCAACTGATGAAACGTCATTCTTAAATGCACTTTTTTGTAGTAAGTGTGGATAAGAAAAACACCCAAATAAATATAACTGTATTTGACATATGAAACTTGAATTTTATCATTTTGTTTGTTTGTTTTTTTTTTGTTTTTTTTTTAATCTTTTTTTTTTTAAAACAAACTGAGTGAATATATACAAGTACTAAATATTTCCCTTAATTATGATAATTTTTGCTGTGTGAAGAAAGTAATGTTTTTTTCTTCTTCTTCTTCTTTTTCTTCATGTGGCTAGCCTTAACAATTTGCTACATGAATTAATTATTGTTCATTTACTTTGTGGTATGCGCCACAATATGGATTCTCAAATAGAGCATAAACAGGCTGGGATGATAAGAGCCCATGTACAATTAAATATTGATTAAAAAAATAAAAATAAAAAAACACAGGTCAAATAAATGAGAGCAGTCAATCAAATTCCTCAGTCTGACAAATGAAATGCTGGTACCACCATCCATTTGCATGAATGAATGATTGAATTAATTTCATAAACACTTTTTGTAATACTGCTTGAAACTCTTTTCACGTTCTGATAGCAATCAATATTAGAAGCAGTCTAAATATTAAAAAATGTATATATCTTCTGTGGAAGTCTCAGAACCAAAACAATGTTCATCCAATCATTAGGCTGCAAACAAACAGCAGCCACCTTTTGCAGTTCCTCCTGAACCAAACCACTTTCATGCCATGTTGTAATTACCGTAATTAAGAGATGGCAACCCGTGATGTTTGTAGTTGTTCACAACCTCGGACTCTGAATTATGCACAAGGCCAAAATGAATCTGCAACAGTCAGTTGGTACAAGTCAGAGCTCTAAGTTGTTTATTATTATTGTAATGTTATGTGCTTTGAGACATGAGGTAATTTAACACTGTCTCTCATTGCATTCATGTGTTTTAGAGGAGGCGTGGCTTTGAAGAGTGCTCTGAAGGGAGGGTGGGATCTTATGCTTTCAAAACTAGCTTGCTATTGCTAGCCTCTCCGAAATTGCCTACCCTTCCTTTAAATAAAATTGTGGTTAAAATAATGCTACCAGTAGATAAAAAGTCTTGGTTCAGTGAATAGATCAAATTACCCTTCATGCAGTGAAGCTGCTAACTTGGGAACTGGAACTTGACTATTTGATCAGCACCTCTTCAAAGTGTGTTGTGTGTTGCACAGGTTTTGTTGGTAGTGCATGCAAGCTGCTCTGAATTGGCCTGTATAGAGCCTATATCTATCACTCTAATTGGTGCTGAAACCCCAGACATGGACTATAAAGGCCCACAATGGGAGAAGGAGTCTCCGCGAGTGTGACTTAGAAACCTGAGATGCAGACGCAGATAGCAACCTCGTCCCCTCGTGCCTTGCTCTCTGGCAAGGCCTTGGCACCCGCTCATCAAATATGCATCAATGCTGCCATCTCTCCCCCAGCAACCACTGTCGCTGGGGACTCCAAATGCTGAGGGACGGACAGAAAGGCACAGCAAAAGTGACAGAACAGAGAGAGAGGTAGTCTGGAAAAGAGAAGAGGGCTCAAAGAGTGAGCTTATACATGTAGATAGAGAGACAGACATGCATCCGAGATGATACAAGCCATACATGTTGAATCTATTGAGTCGTTCCCTTCTTTCTCTGTCAGACTGCTGACACTGAGTCGCAGTCATTTTCCTGATGAGTTTTCTGCAAACAAGCCTGGGGAAGTGCTTGATTATTGCTAATGGAACATTTTCCTCAATGAATATTAATGCTGAAATGGGGAATTGGTGGTATTGGCTGTAAGGATTCTTGCTGCAGATGATAAGTTGAGGTGTTGAGACTGTTATTTTCTATCATTAACAGAATGCAGAAAGTTAACAGAAAACAGGAAAAGCACAGATCTGGGGTGCGTTTCCCATACAACAACGAAACTCGCTGCTTAACTAACATTGTGTGATGCATCTTTGGAGAAATTAACTCGTTAGTCACAACTCTTTCCCTAAAATCTGTTTTTTGAACCACGTTGGTTAAACAATATAAACGCTGTTAATGCTGTCATACAGGTGGGGGAGTAATAACTTCTGCTATTCTGCTATTCTGCTCACTTCAATATCAAAGTAATATCAGATTATTTCTGTAAATAAACAAACATGGCATCTGAAGACTACTTCACTATTTTTTGTTCTCCATTGTTTTGCTTTATTTACAGATGTTTGATACAAGGTTCCCCCTTGGTTCCCTATCACTCCAGGGTATTAGAGCACATTTGCACAAAAAACAAAAAAAAAACGCATTCCTTCTCTTGGCAAAGTAAATGACATACAGTGACATTTGTATTCAGATTTGTATTCAGCACCAATTAGAGTGATGGATATAGCCTCTATACAAGCAAATTCAGCTTGATCAGCTTACATGCACTGCCAACAAAACCCGTGCAACACACAACCCACTTCAATGAGGTGCTGATCAAATAGTCAAGTTCTAGTAATGAAGTTCCCAAGTTATATATATGGTAACATTTTAGTTTAGGGTCCAATTCTCACTATTAACTAAATACTTATTAGCATGCATATTACCAGGATATTGGCTGTTTATAAGTACTTATAAAGCACATATTAATGCCTTATTCTGCATGATCATATTCTACAACCCTTAATCCTACCCAATGCCTGAACTTAACAATTACCTTACTAACTATTAATAGTTTGAGGCAAAAGTCATATGTCAAGAGCTGTAGTTCCAACTACACAACTTTGTGATGCTGTTTGCAAATGTTCATTAGAACTGTGGCTAACAACAGAGCGTGCGACCATAGTTGGCTAACAATACTTTTGGGAAATGCACTTGGACAGAATTCCTTATGTCTCCAGACTTTAAATGAATGGTTCACCCAAAAATGAACATTCTGCCATTATTTACTCACCCTCATGTCACTATTTCTTCTGCAGAAGACAAATGTTTCAACAAAGAAAGTCAATAGGGTCCAAAACAACACTGAACCCAATGACTTTAATTGTATGGACAAAAAAAAAAAGTTTTAGAATAATGTGGCTGTGAGTAAATGATGACAGAATTTTCATTTTGGGTGAACTACTACTTCATCTTTTATACTTTCTTCTTGTCTTTACACTTAATCTCTTAATCTCATATGGGTTTTTTTTTTCTGCTGCCCCTGACTAATCCCTCATTTTTTACTGTACACCAACCATTTGAATAAAGTCTTTTGTTTGAGAAAATGCAATGGGAGTCTGGGTGTGGTACCAGAGCTCTAAAGAGACTGTGAAAGCAGGACATCTCCACTAGTAAATATTTCTGGTACGTTAAGCAAATGGACAAACTACTCAGTGTGCACATGAGCACAAGTACCTCGCTTTCCTTTTTCTCCTTACTTTCTTTTTTGCCTTCTTGCCCCCTCAAGCCTCCCCCATTTCGTGATTGGTGAATTATTGATAGCGTGTAAAATCTAACGTTGTAGATATGTGACCATTCACCAAATCAGCAGGTTCACACTGTGGGGCTGCTGAAGGGAAGGGGTGTTTAAGCACACACTATAATGTAATTGCCTTTAGGGTTTCTGGTAAATATTTTATTGTCTGCCAGCACAAATTAAAGGTACAAAGTTACCGAAACGGGGTGATTCCTCACTCTAAACCTCTGCAGAAGATGTCCTTTTGCTTTTCATTTGTCTTGAAGTTTTTGGGTACCAGGATGCTGGACCAATTGTAAGTTTTATACTCAAAGGATCTTGCAAGATGTTCACCTGGGAATTTAAAAAAAAAAAAAAAAAAATAGAAGCAAGCACGCGCCTCAGAGAGCTATATGTGATGGTTGTTGGGGTCTGCTGTTTGGTTCTGTTCACTGAGGCTGAAAGAACTCTTGATTTAGGTGATTTTGGTGGAAAGAAAAGAAAAAAGAGGGTTGGGTAGGGAGATTCATACATTGCCAGTCAGAGAGGAAAGTAAGCAGAAAAATGGTACAGAATGTGAACAGGAAAACTTCATTACCTGATGGGGCAGTGGCCAAAAAAACATTAAAAATGAATGGCAGCCGACACAGATGGTATGGTAAGCTGACCTGGATGGGATGTGAAGCGTCGGTGGGAAGATTTGTATTTTTCTGTTCTGCACTTAGAGAACAAATTCTCAGGTCCAGGTGTTTTTCTCCTCTGGGATTTCTGTCTTTTATCGCTGTTCAAAATTAAATAAAACTATTTATCTTTCAGCACTGATCCCTGTTTTCACTTTCGATTCTTTAAAGATACAATCAGTGTGTCTTACTAACCTTTTTTAGGCATTGTCAAGTTGTTTGTTGTAGTCACTTTTCATGCCTCGTTTCTGTCTTCTTTCCCCAATTTCTTTCTCAGATTCCCTTCTGTGTGCACATGCTATGATCCGCATAGCTTCCTTGGCACCCCGTAATTCTCTTTGCACCATTCCACTGTTACCTGCCGTTCGCCGTTCAAACGGGATGGGCCGCACTAAGTCTGGATCAATAGATTAACTGAGTGGTTATGAATTATGCAGAAGAGCCCTACAGCAGTTGAACGTAAAGAGCTTGTGCTCTTGAATTGGCGTGTAAAAGCTAAGTACAGGCCTGTTTACTTGTTCCCCGGCATGCTGGGTGCTGTGCTTCAAGACCCCCACCTTACCCTTTAGCCAAGACCCCTGGGACCTTAGTCCGGTAAAAACAATGTGATGGTATTGACGGTGATGACTTGAACTCAATTGGAAAAATGTTTTTTTCCAAATTAACTAGTTTAGGTTGGTTTGCTCTAACATGCATATATTATGATGACAACAGTTGAAAGTCAGCGCAGAGAGTTTGCTCACAGTGTCTTGTCACTCTCTTCTGAATCAAACCTCAGAAGACATAACAACTACAGCAATGGCATTAGCTTAATATTCCACTGCGCATGTAATTTTACATTTGCATACAATCAAACTTGGTGTCACTCATGTTTTTTTTTTTTTGTTCTACAACAGTAAAACAAAGGAGGGAAAAAAATAAACAAGCAAAATGCTGTAAATATGATAGTGAAGGCATATTCATGATATGTAAATCTCAGTGAAGTTTTAGTCCATAGTGCTTTAGAGCAATGCAAAGACAGAAAGGGATCTTTTTATGCATACCAGGAACTGTTTTCCAGAGGACAAGTGTGACATATTGAGACAGATGCATTGTGTGACTTTTACATAACCGTCAGCTGCTCGTTCAGTGCCAAATAAGAAGCTATGAAAAGAGGAAGAAGGCCAAAAGCTGAAACATTTGTCTTGGATCTCCTTTCTTCTTTATTTATTGAAATATTAATGTCTTTGCTTGAGGCCAAATGTGTTTATGCATGCCGCTCAGAGCGTTGACCGAAATGCCGACTGATGCTCTCTCATTGATTTTTTTTTTTCATTGTGGATGTATCTGTCTAAGTAGAGGCCGCCAGTCACCCTACCACCCTCCCTGTTCTCCTGCTCCCTCTGCTTCAGCATGCGTTCCTGCAAGTCCTGGCCCCATTCCTCTGCTTCATCTGCCCTTATTAGACTCTTCAAGTGGAGCTGCTGCTTTAACTCGATGTGTCGGACACTTCAAAGGACGGCTGTGTTAATTGTTGGTTTGTTTGGAGTTGCTTGTAGCGGAGGGTGTGTAAGGGATATTGCAGACATGCTGGAATCTTTATGATGTGAGTAATGAGTCGAGAAATGAGGAAGAAAGGGCAAAAGAGTAATTTTCAAAAGCTCTGGTTGATACGAGATGACATATACATTTGTTTATGTATGCATGTCATGTACATTTCTCCCATTAGAGAAAGTATCACAGGATTCCCTTTATAAGTTTAGGGACTTTTTCCCGTAGTCTCAGGTCTTTTGGGGCAAGCAGGCAAATTCTTCTTCTGTTTCTCACGAGTGTTTTACAGTATTGTAATACTGTCACGGTTCATGGATTCACTTACTCGCCCTCGTGTGTTTCTTGTGTGTGTATGTGTGTGAGTGAATGATTGTGTGTGTGGGCGTCACCCATTATGGTCTGATTGCGATCTGTTGCCAGCCGTTGTGTTAGTGCTTGTTATAAGATGTGTGTGTCTACATGTCGTTTTTGTCAGTTCGTTGCAGGCTGTCCTGGTGTCGTGCTCTCTGTTTGTCTCTCCCTGGAGATCTCGAATTCCACGTTTTAATAAGGTGTGTTGAAGGACTTGTTTGCAATCGTATTGATTATTATGATAGGAATTGAGATCTTTTTAAACCTGACCCCTCTTGTAATTGACCTTAATGGTCCAAACCATGGTGTTTAGATATATTTTTGGGTTCTTGTGCAGACACATACACTTCTCTCTACTGATATTGGCAGTTATTGCCTAGTTATATGCCTAATTGCCCTAGTCCAATGCGTAGAGGTAATGGCATTGAGGGTCTTTACAGTTTGCCTGGTGAGCAGCTCAACACCATGAGGAACACTGAAGAGCAGATTTTGAAAGCCTCTGGGGAACAGGGGGTGTGTTTGCATCGGGTAGGAGTGCTCGGGACCCCAGCTGGTGCAGAATGGGGTGCCATTGTGCTCCCCACCCTCCTCCTCGCAGTGCTAACAGGATTAGGCGACAGAGAGCACCCTCTCCTCAAAACCCCAGGCTTTTCCTTGCATGTCCTGTCTGATCTGGGGTTTTAAGGGTCCCCTTGTCATGCTGTCATAAATGAGAAACCTCTCCCACAGGGAGACTTTGAGATTCCATCTGAAGCACAAGTTATCAGTACATATGAAGATGGCTTTTGGATGTTATGGCTCGGGTTTCATTATGACTTAAAACCATGCTGAAGAAACGCACATAAACCAGTCAAAGACAGTTTGCTGGTCTTTAAGATTCCAACCTGGCCAGGCTGATAACAATACTAAAATTAGCCTAACCAAACCGGGAGCCCAACTTAGACCAGAAAACAAGTTGAACCCTAGAATACATTACCCCAAAAAACCTACATGAATACAAGGGGTTCAAAACTTTTTTCAACAAAGCTGATATTGTCACAAACCATAATTTTGAGTAATTCATGGATTCTTTACAAAGATGTAGGGTAGTGAAGTTTTTTCTAAACCTGTGACAAATAAAATTTAATGTGACAAGATATTTAATGTTATTATAGAAAGAAAGAAAAAAACATCTGAAAACCATGCCCTAACGAGTCAGTTTGATCCTTTTTATGCATCCTAAGATTAAGATGTTATTGTCAATAAAACTGCTACAAGGGTCCAAGGTTGATGCATATGTGCCTTTATGAATTGAAAGGAAAATGGATGTCCTGACCTTCTTTTTTAAGATCATCCCCTGTGGACTTGAGCCTGACTTTACAATGAATCCCAAGCAGGCTGGCATTCATGTTACCACAGTACAGAGACTCTCCATATCACTTTCCCACAGCTCTAGAGGTTCCTTCAGCTTTCACCCTTTAACCTCAACCCGTACCCAACAAATGGTGTGGTTGGCAGTATTTACCATTAGTCTATGTCTTTTTTGTGTCTTTACTCTGTTATTGATATCAGCAAGAGTGAACAGGTCCGGTGTAAATGCAGCAGTAGTCCTGATGGAGGCACAGCACTCATACCTGACAGTGCACTGTGCAGCGGGACACCGCTCTCATTACCACAACAATGAAATAATTATGAATGCCGCAGCGAGACTTCATCAGAGGAATATCTATTGTATTATTTATTCAGTCCCCTGGTTCAGGGAGAACACATATAAACTTCCAGCCATGCTCTTCTCCATGCACACACTCTCCTGTCTGCCTTTCAAAGCAGTGGCTTGCTCCTGCCACTGTTTTATACTTCATTTCTCCAGGCCCTGGGATGGTTTGCTTGGACATTGCCTCTGATATGTATTCATAGCTGACCCTAACTGTCTCAAAGGACTATTGCAATCTGCACAGTGCCAGTTGGAGGACGTTCATTCATTAGTAAACGGTCAATACTCTGATGGTTCATGGCTACAAGCGATTACTCAATGTGGAACCAGCTGCCTTCGGATGGAAGGCCAAACCACAGGCCCAGTCCAGCCGTGAAGGGCGATGTCTGGAGAATCGGCTCTATTGAAGATAGCAACAACACAGCAGCAAGATCAGCCACGCGAACACAAAACAGGTGAGTGCTGTCTTCTAGCTTGCTGGAAGGGTTTGACTAATGTCTCTCATCTTGCATGTGGTGAACTTTTAACTCGGGCAACAAACGTGTGTGTGGTACGTTCGTGCCCCTGTGTTTTTGCTCCTGTGTCCGTCATGATCAGTGAGGTTGCATAGGTGATGGTTGTGAGTGAGCAACACAGCATCATAAATAATGCAGTGCCTGCTTGACAACACCATGGCTGGTGCTTGGCAACTTCTAAAGCACCGTAGTGTTGGGGGAAAGTGGGTGCAGTGGGCGGAGTCCTGCAGGTGCTCGGCTTCTCTTTCTCATCTTTCTCATCTTTCTCATCCGTTCATCCGATCCTGGCTTGGGAGAGTGCTAGCGTACCAAGCAGATGCACCTCCTGCTCACTCAGCAGCAACAGAGGAGGCCTTTGTTACTCTGCACTGTAATACGTCACATATGAATATGTCGCAGACACACTCCTCTCAGCCAACATGAAAATTACTATATTTTTATGGCTTTTAATCATATAGTAATGAATGCACATATGATTCAAGCCCTCTTCATAAACCTCCCAAAACATAACGGAAATTTCTAATGTCTTGTGCAGTGCATACAGAGTTAGGCCTAGTAAAAGATTCAGATGTATTACATAAGTGAGAAAGTGAGAAAAGCACATTGTCTGTATAGGGATGTTTCTTTTTTTCAAGTATTTTTGGACATTAAAGATTGGCACATGCCAAGCAAATGTTGCCTGTGCATTATGGATCATGGTCATAATAAAGTAAATAACAATAAAAGTTGTAAAATTGTATTTGTAAAAAATAAAAATGAAATTAAAATAATTTCACTATTATGATAATTAATTATATTTTTATATATTGATATAACTGATATTGGCCAGTATTGGATATATTTTTTACACTAATCTTCAAAACCCAGATCACTATGTGAAACTAAATGTCTTGTGGAAATCTGCTTTCAATTTTAAAACTGGTCTTTCAGTTCAAGTTCAGGTTATTTTATTTATATAGCACATTTAAAAACAGCCACAAGACTGACCAAAGCCAGACAAAATGCCACAATAAAAATCAAAATTATAAACACTTAAAAGACTAAACATAAATCCACAATAAAAATCCAACTATAAGCACAGAAAAAGACGCAGCAGTAAAAAGCCAAGGAGAAAAGATCACCAGAGAAGGTGCCAATCTGATCTCTAAAGGCAGTTATTCCATAACTGTGGCTCTAACACAGAGAATGCTTGATCCTCTCTACGTTTCAGTCTAGAGTGAGGGACTAAAAGAAGGTTCTGATTGCTCGATCTTACAGTTTTAAGGGGGTTGTAAGGATGCAGCAGTTCAGCTAAACTGTTGGGAGCTTGGTTATGAAGGGATTTGTACAGAAATAAGAGAATTTTAAAATCAATTCTGAATTGGATTGGCAGCCAGTGAGGAGCCATTTGAATGGGAGTGATATGATTGCTTTTATGGCTTTTCTGTAGAAATCTGGCACCAATTGGAGGTGAGCAATTTGTGACTTTGATGTACCGCAGTATAAATAGTTGCAGTAATCTAAACGAGAAGTAATGAATGCATGGACACCATCTCTAAAATTTTAGCGGTTAGTGAGTGTTTAATTTTAGACCATTGACTTTCATATCCCACAACTATGTATAAAATTTAGGCCTACTAGGACCCTGTGAAATTAAGAAATTATTTTAAAAAAAAAACATATATAAAGAATATAACAAAGAATGCAGACAAAAATACCTGTGTGCCATAGATTTTTTTTTTAAATCTTTGAATCAACATTTTTTTTTTTATGTTACAAAAACAGGTAGGTGATAACATAAAAAAATGACATTGATATGGCGACCAGTATGTTGTTGTGCATGCACTGTCCGTTTGTTGGGCAGAGGAGAACTAGCCTTCTGACTGAGCCTCGTTTCTCCCAAGGGTTTTTTCTCCATTTCTGTCACCTGATGGAGTTTGGGTTCCTTGCCATTGTCAGCTCTGGCTTGCTTATTTGGGGACACCTAATATTCAAAAATATTACTGATTTGCCTGCATTGACACGATTGTATGGAACTGAACTGAGCTGCTGGACAATGCTACAAAAAAGTCAGTATGAAATCTGAAAACCAACAGGAAGTGAGATATTTTGAATTTTCTCTGTAAAATTTTTAACATTTTTGCCATTTCCACATGTTGTACATTAACAAACTCTTCCTAGAGCATTAATCAGATCAACATCATATTTGGTCAGTCTAATCTAAAGGCCTTTGCAACGTTAAATTACGAAGATCTAGACTTTTCACTGGAGGGGGTGTCTGTGCCGGGCTGACAAAGTTCAATGTTTTTCCATGAAACAGGAAGTTGTTGTAACTCGGGCATAGAATGTCCGAACTGCTTCAAACTTCACCATGTTTTATTAGAGTCCTGGCCTGAAGACATCTACATGGCAATATTCAATTACAGTCATAGCGCCACCTATGAGCAACAGGAAATGTCATATTTTACACTGTGATTAACTCCTCGTAAAGATTTAAACAGATCAACATCATATGTTGTCAGTCTAAGCTTAAGACCATAGCGATGATAAATATCAAAGATCTTGAGTTTTTGTTGAAGGGCGTGTCCGTGGTGGACTGACAAAGTCTGATGTTTTGCCATGAAAGGGGAAGCTGTTGTAACTCAGGCATACTGTGTTCGACCTGCCCCAAACTTCACATGTGTGATAAGAGTCCTGGTCTAAAAACATCTACAAACCCGATTCCAAAAAAGTTTGGACACTGTACAAATTGTGAATAAAAACAGAATGAAATGATTGAATTGATGCATTATGTGGTCTGGCATTGTCATGTTGGAAAATGCAAGGTCTCCCCTGAAAGAAACGATGTCTGGATGGGAGCATATGTTGTTCTAGAACTTGGATATACCTTTCAGCATTGATGGTGCCTTTCCAGATGTGTAAGCTGAACATGCCACACGCACTCATGCAACCCCATACCATCAGAGATGCAGGCTTCTGAACTGAGCACTGATAACTACTTGGGTTGTCCTTGTCCTCTTTAGTCCGGATGACATGGCGTCCTAGTTTTCCAAAAAGAACTTAAAATTTTGATTAGTCTGACCACAGAACAGTTTTCCACTTTGCCACAGTCCATTTTAAATGAGCCTTGGCCCAGAGAAAACGCCTGCGCTTCTGGATCATGTTTAGATATGGCTTCTTTTTTGACCTATAGAGTTTTAGCCGGCAACAGCGAATAGCACGGTGGATTGTGTTCACCGACAATGTTTTCTGGAAGTATTCCTGAGCCCATGTTGTGATTTCCATTACAGTAGCATTCCTATATGTGATGCAGTGCCGTCTAAGGGCCCGAAGATCATGGGCATCCAGTATGGTTTTCCGGCCTTGACCCTTACGCACAGAGATTGTTCGAGATTCTCTGAATATTCTCTGAATATTACGCACTGTAGATGATGATAACTTCAAACTCTTTGCAATTTTTCTCTGAGAAACTCCTTTCTGATATTGCTCCACTATTTTTCGCCGCAGCATTGGGGGAATTGGTGATCCTCTGCCCATCTTGACTTCTGAGAGACACTGCCACTCTGAGAGGCTCTTTTTATACCCAATCATGTTTGGGCCAATTGACCTAATAAGTTGCAAATTGGTCCTCCAGCTGTTCCTTATATGTACATTTAACTTTTCCGGCCTCTTATTGCTACCTGTCCCAACTTTTTTGAAATATGTAGCTCTAATGAAATCCAAAATGAGCCGATATTTGGCATGACATTTCAAAATGTCTCACTTTCAACATTTGATATGTTATCTATATTCTATATTATTGCATTCCTTTTTTATTCACAATTTGTACAGTGTCCCAACTTTTTTGTAATGGGGTTTGTATATGCCAATATTTAGTTAGTCATAGCAACACTTGCTGGCAACAGGAAATGGCATGCTTTCACTGTAATTCACTCGCAGAAACACATTTCAATATGCCATGAAGTACCAAACATATTAGACACACATTAAATCATGCAACACTTGGCTATGTGCTAATGTTTGCGATTAATGCCACGAAACAGGAAGTTGCTGTAACTCAGGAATACAATGTCCGATCTGCTCCAAACTTTACAAGTTTGATAATTCTCTTGGCCTGAAGACATCTACATGGCAATATTCAGTTACGGTCACAGCGCCACCTGGTGGCAACAAGAAATGTGGGACTTTGAAATGACTTTGCCATAATTCTCCGGTATCTACTCGCTTACATGCATTTTACCCACTGTTTTCCTAAGTCCAGCGGGTGGCGGTGAGGGCCATTTCACTGTAAAGCTGCTTTGAAACAATCTGTATTGTAAAAAGCGCCATATAAATAAATGTGACTTGACTTGACATCCTTTTTCTGCCAAATGAATGGCATGAAATAAATGAAGATTATCTTTACATTTTTGTTTGCTCTCCTAAAGATAAACAACCAGTAAAAACTTATACATTTGCTCAAGCATACATTTGTTTGCATATGTGATTCTTAGAATTGATCAGTGCAGTGATGTGTGACATAGTTCCCTTTTTATGGTGCTCAGATGCTCTGGATTTCGGTTAGTGTGAATATCTGTGGCTTATCGTGGTGTGTTTTCAGCAAGTGTGGTTCAGCAGTTTGTCTGGACTGGAAATATGGAGTCTCCTAAACCCTCCGGCCTTGGGCCAGGCCCTTACACTATGGTCCGTTTTCAGGAAACATTGGCCCATCGGGCCAAGGTGTGCAGCTGAAAGATTAATAACTTACCACCTTCTCTGATTTGTTCATGTAAATTATTAACCATCACTTCATTATCAATTATTTAAATATCAGACTTTGTTCTTTTTTCCCATGCTCTCATTCACAGAAAGAATTGCAATCCCTTTCTCTTTTTTGCTTTCTGTTTTGGACACATTTTTCTCAGTGGCTCGTAAGAAGTAAGGGTAACTTGTCTATAGTTCTGTTCCATCGTTTCTGTCTCCTAAAAAATGTTTAATACTTCATGATTAGACAGCAGATATGGTAACAGGGTAAGTAATGCTCTCGGGGCAGAAATGTACATGAATTCCAGCACAATACCCACAGAAAGTGCTGATGCAAGCATATATTATAGAGAAGATTACTTATAACTTTGCAATCAACTTTAGAATTAAAGTGAAGGATTTGAATTAAAAGATGAAAAATTACCATATTATTGTATAATTTATTTAAATGTATCTAGTATTTGCAACAAATGCTACAAATTAATGTTTTCCTAAAATAATAATTTATTATTAACTAATACAATTATTAGATAATTAGATAATACAGTTATTAGATTAGCGATAATTGTAATTCTAAAAATAATTATAAACATTTTTAAACTAATTATATCAATATTTAATGATATAATTATAAAGTAGTTATTTAAATATTTTCTGAAATAATTATAAAATAATTAATAAAAATGTTTTTCGGTGTCAATTTCAGGAATTAAATAAAAATGCCAGTCAGAATTTCCTTCAGACATGAGTTGATTCTTTGATTTTGAAGTAATAAAAATTTACACTGCATAACTGAAGATGGTGTAATTCTAGCGTAGAGACTGATTGCACATTTCCATATATGATTCCATATATGTTGATAATTAATATGATTTCTAATATGTAGCTAAATCTATCTTCAGGGGACATTTTTTGGTTTTCATGAGGAAAACATCTTATAAATCAGACTAAACTTTGTTGTTGTCCAAAAATAAAGAAAGTTTTATGTGAGGGTTGTGTTTAGAGGTAGGTTTGGGGTTTGTGGATAGAATATACAGTTTGTACAGTATAAAAATCATTGTCTATGGAAAGTCCCCATAAAACATGAAAATCCAACGTATGTGTATTTGTGTACACATCCGCCTCATGTGAAATATCCCAGAGCAAGAGGAATATCTCAGTGAAATCGTAATAAACACTGTTTAACATTTGAATGTTATGTTTCAACATTTGTCTATGTAAATCTATTTGACTAAAAAATACAAATAGGTGTCGTTCCTTCCACCAATTACCTGTTTGAAAGGTCAGAGGTCAGACATGTATGCCACCCTACCTGCTTTTCTCGTCATTTCCCAATGAATTTCACCAGAGGCAAATGGTGCTTTGGGTCATCCCTGTCAAAATCAACAGCAGTATAAGTTTATGTGTGCAGTTAACTGGTGTCGTACCTCTTCACTCAGCGCTGCCGCCAATTTGATGTGTTTATGATGTCAAGAAGAAGCCTCATATATTTTGCATGACATTTGCTGTTTCCTGTGATAGTGCCTCTTAGGTGAAGACAGACACACAGAGGTATAACAAACCACCACTTTTGCTCTCATTACGTCTCAGAGGCAAGATGGAAGGAGATAGAAGAAAAGAGAAGTTTAGCGGCACACCCCACTCTCTTTCTTTCTCTTCCCCTGTTCCTCTGCATTAAAAGCTGCCTGGGGGCATGCGAGTATGGCTGGGGGAGGGAGGGTCGGTTAAGAGCTGTCATTTAAATAAGCGTTTACAGAGAGAGGAAGAGAGCTGGGGGAGGAGTACAGAGTTATGGAAGGCAGAGAGAGAGAGATAGAAGGAGAAAGAGATGGAGAGTGAGGGGGAAGGGGTGGGGAACAGTCGCTTTAATGTGTCTCTGATCTCTCGCACCAGTCCACAGCTGCTGCAGCAGCAGGCTGCCCTGCTCGGCCATATGTTGCCTGCGCTGCTCCAATTATCCTCCCTGGAGCAAGGGCCCACTCACAGCCTGTGTGGCTGGCCCGCCAGGGTCGGCTACTGTTTCAGCACAGCTCTCACTGCTGTCACCGTGCTCGCACCCAGAGCGCCCCCCCTCACACACCCATCAGCTTGACCACAATCGCACACACACACATACATCTCTCTCTCTCTGTCTTTTCCTTCCACCCCATCAGTGAATTGAGTGTGGGCTTTATTTTTGGCTTTGCCCCATTCTATAAACAAGTTAGATGCGAATGGTTTTTAAAAGTTTACGTGAATATTAATGGGGGCAGCCTAAAGCAATTTTAAAGTAATTTTCCAAAAATAAGTTATTTACATTTTTGGTAATTAAGTTAAAAAGTAAAGCATAAAATGTTTGGTTGTGTAGAAATCATCAGTTCACAGGTCTAAATTCTAAGGAGTTTTTATTAAAATGTCAACTTGGTTCTTTTCCATACACAAACATTCATGCTGATTGAAAACTTGAATGTAAACCAGTAAATTCAACAATGCACACTACTACTAAAGTCTGTTTTGTATGTTTAACATACTGACAACCACCATAATAATGCAGGTGGTAAAAGAGAAAGCCACATCAAGAATCAAGGTTCATAAATAGCTTTTCCACAAACTGAAGTATATACTAATACAAAGAAGTTGCAAAGAGTCATTCATGAAAACGCAAAACACCATCATGGTAACCCACATCACTTACACTTGATTTTTTTAAACAAAATGCTTTCAAATGTGGAGTGTCACAAAGGGAATTGTGGGAATATCAGTTTACAGTTTTTGACTGTAAATTATACATTGATTTGTTCTTTTTTATGTCTAAAAAATTTTCCCTGTATATAGTACGGGAACTTGTTAAACTATTTACAGTTTTTTTTTTTTTTTCTGTAGCATTTTTACAATATTTTACCTTTAAAATCACAATAATTTTTTACAGTGTAGTTGTTCATTTTTTATTTTATTTTTTTCCTTTGGTCATGTCATATTTTTCCAAGTGAGTCAGAATTGCAACTGTTGCACCCTTTTGAAACAAAAGTAGATGAGGATATTATTACTATTATTATTATCCTTGTTACTGTTTTTATTGTTATAATAATAAATAATTGTTGTTATATTAATAATAATAATAACAATAAGTTATTAGCATAATAATAACAGATTATTGTTATTCTCATTACTATTTTATTTTTTTTATAATAATCATAATGATCGGCATCATAATTACTATTTATTATTATTATTTACCATTATCTATATAATTTATAATATTTACCAATATTGTCAAATATTAGTTGCAGTAGTATCATTGTAATGTGTGCTAAACATAATTTGTTGTTTCACCAAAAGAATGCTTTCATTGTCAGATTTACATGGCATTTTATATGATGGAATGTTATTTTATATTTGGATAAATATAAGATATGAACTGATGATATGAAATTATGACTTAGCACGTATTTACATGTTATGATGCAAACCCCTTCAAGCTTTTTTACAAGTGTTATATTACAGTAGAGTTTTCTTGAAATAAAACCAAAGGAAACAAAACTAATCAACTAATAACCTGGATTAATAAGGAGTTTAGCATCTCAAAACAAAAATAAATAAACAGAAAGGCAGAACAGTAGCTTCTATGACATGTTTTCATTAAGGCCCTGTGCCTTTGATCATCTCAACAGACAGAAGACAGATGGCAAAGCATGTTGACATTCATTTTCAACTGAACAAACAAAAAGGAACATTTCTACTACTGGTGAATGAAGGAGCAACAATCATTTGGCTGTGTTAAACCAGAAATATGCTTGCCATAAGGCATCAATTGAGATTCAAAATGAAGCTCCTTTGTGTCAGAACAGAGAATATGAGTGACAGGTGATGCTGCTGGGAGAGGATGGAAGTTGTAACTTGCTATGGTGTTCCTAAGCAGCTAATGCTACCACAGGGGCTGATCCACCTGTTCTCAGGGCGACTCCTCTCTCCAGCAACTCACACCCCTTCATGACGCTGTTTACTGAACTTTCCACCTGTGAAATATTTATTAGAGAAGGAAGCATGGTTGAATTCAGGAACAAGAGAGAGATGTGGGATAGAAGGGCACATTACAAGATGAGGTGCACAGTCTTTTTAGATTGCCGTCTTCTCTCTGACAGCGAGTTATAAGGACACACAATGATGTGAAGCGCCGGCTGGTGCTTAGCTTGAAGAAATGGCATATGTAACTCAACACACGTACAAAATGTTTGAGTTGCTGGTTTCATAACTTCTCTCTGTGATGCGTTCACCACTACTTTATGTCAGAGATTGTATTATTATAGGGAGATAAGAGGGTCTGTATCTCTTACCATTGGAGAAAGCGTAACGGCTAACTTAATCACGTGCGGAACCTCTCATCCTATCGTGTCGCCGTTCAAAACTCCTCCCTGCATACAGCCAATGTGTACCGCCTGTACCATCAGTTGGCATTAGCCGTTTTTTGGCTAAAGGTTGCAGGCTTGCCTTCCAGTGGCTTTGTTTATGTCTGTCTTAGGTCATGGGGTTACAGAGAGCACAATGTGCTGTAATTCAAGATGGAGGAGCAAGATGGGGGTCATAGGTCAGAGGGCAGGAACAATATTGCATGGAGTCCTACTCTCTCAGCCCAGCTCTTATTTACCAATGAATGTCTTTTATTTTGCTTCCAGTCTACATGCAAAATCTGTTTTTCTGTGTATTATTTTGCTGAAAAACAGCATCCTTCAGTTACTCGCTGTGTTTGCATTGGACAAAAGAATAGGAAGTAAGCCAAGCTGGCTCCTCATGAATCTTTAACCGAGAGTTTGTTTTGTCTTATGAATGTAATTAATGCATAATTAATATTTAAAGATTGCCTCATTTATCAAATTTAACCAATTTACCCACTCACCACAACAGAGTTGACTCATAAAACTCAGAATAAACAGCAGAGAGACATTTTGGAGTCGGCAAAGACAAGGAAAGCAAAGACTAATGAGGTTGGTGCTTAATTAGTGGCAGGTTGCAGCAGCTTCTTTTATTGAGTGCGGATTCCCCTGGACCATCAGGAAACAGGTCAGTAGATCAGGGTTCTGTTCAGCTCTGAGTCTGGCACATGAGAAGCCAGAGCCGTGTCTCCAGTGACCCTCTTGTCAACCCCCACCACCTCCCCCCCCCCCCCCCCCATGACAATACTGAGAACAGTGACACATTTATTGCATTTATTGTCCCCTTTTTTGTGTGTCCATCACACAAACATATTTTTGCTGTTATGAAAACAGTTATTTGCAAAAATAATGACAAGGTTCTCAGATGAACATCTTCCATTGTTTGAATAGACAGTTAGTCCCATTCTAAACTCATGCTATTAGTTGAGCCAGATGTTGACAAGTTCAAGACCATTGAGCTACAGTGGTATACTTTTTGGGGAAAATGACATAGGAATGGTTTAACTTATAGATATTTCTGCACACTTAAAAGAAAGATAAATTGAAATCAAAATAAATAAATAAAAATGACAGAAGATTTAAACTTTAAATGTTCAAAAAATATAAGCTGTTTGTGAATGTAAAAGGTCTGGAAAGTTTTAAAGATCAAAGTGCACAATAAATGGAATTATTAGAACCGATTTGTAACTGCCTGAAATGAGTCATCAGTAATTCCGTTCTTAATTCCTGCACAAACCTACAGAGGTTTGTAACAAATTTGCATAATGTCCCCTACATTTTAATTGTCTGTCTGCAAACAATGTCTTTAACTCACCCTCAAACACTGCAGTTGCAGCTGAAGCCTTGAAGAGTTTGGTTTGTGTTGCGTCTGTTTTCTGCACTGTGAAAGCGAATCCACTTTGCGTGCACTTTCTAAAGGAAGAGGACTCGGCCTCCAATCAATACAGTAAAACTGACATCATCGTTATTGTTAGTATCACTGTGAATACAAGTGCTGAGGAAGAGCTGAAATTAAATATATTTTGTATATGTATATTTTCATAAGATATACTTTCATGTATATTTTATTTGTTAACTGATGTTTAGCTTTTCTTTTAAATAGTCATCAAAGCTTGGTTAACACCGCAGGTTTCTTGATGGTCACAGACACGATTAAGCTGATTGCTCTCTAAAACCCCTCACAGATCATCTTTTCAAGCTATTTCATATTTGATTTTGATGTGCAATAAAGCAGTGATATCTAAGTAGGGGATTTTTATTTTTTTTTTATTATTTGCTTTTTAATTAGTCTTGCCATTAGCATCATTATTTTTTTATTCAGATTGATTTGCACTCAGAAAGCATGTGATTTATCATGTAACAGTGCAATGGCAATTATATTGCAATGGAAGCATTGCCTCTTCTCATGTGACTTTTTTTCATTCATTCCACCCACCAAACCCACAACATACCTTGATTCTCAAGCAGGGGCCAGGGCCCTTTGAAATACTCTCTAGAGTAAAAGTGTGTGACAGCCAATGTGTAAATGCACACATATACAGACAGGTTGCTGCAATGCAATGAATCAAAAGTGATTCAATTGGCACAATTTCCCAAACCATTCCTTCAACTCTGAAAACAGACACATTTCTCAAAACTTTTAACACATTACACCGGTTTGTTACACATTACACATTCTCATTCATAAACCACAAACACATTAACCCAAGAATCACAATGTAAACTCAAATAGCACACATTTACTCATAAATGTTAAGTAGCAAAACTGCAGCACACCTTCAAACTCATGATTGTGAAACTTATTTGTAGTTTTTTTTTTTTTTTTTTGATCACAGAGCCGTACAGCTCTGACAAGCTGCGCATGAAATAATTGCAGCCTTTGCCAAATCGCGTGCGATAAAATTTGCGATAAATCATGATATATCATGCAGCCCTAATTTTAATGCATTACTTTTTAAAAGTAACTTTCCCCAACATTGCTCATTGCTGTATTTCATTGTATCCACTCTTTCATTTATGTTATATACTGTAATCGACATTGAGCTGTAATATTATTCCTGAATCCCACTAAGAGGTTACTGTGTTATGAATTGATCTCACTAGTTTTGACTGGGCAGGAAAATAGTCTGTGTGTTTGATGCATGTCGTCTGAGGCCAAAGTTTGATTCTGACAAAAGAGAATGTTTTTGACTAAAATATTTGATTTTGAAATGACAGTTTGAGGTTTGTTTTGTTGGTGTGTAGTTTTGAGATTGTTTATAGTTATATAAGAAAATGGTAAATTGTTTCATGAATTGTGTTAGCAATCGAGAAAAACTGTAATGCCAAGTATTTTGTTGTTGTTTTCAATAGATGTTTAATTATTTATTACACAGTTAATGAAGTAATACGTGTTATTTATAGCAGTTACAGCTAAATTACAAAAGTAAAAAAAAAGTACATTGATTTTATTCGAAAAAAAATACACCCACTTCATGTATCTGTACGTACACTATATCAGCCCTGCAGTGACTCATGTGATGGTCTTGTCTCAGTCCTCTTTATCTGGCCACTTGAGACCAACGTAAGGGTTCTTCCATCAAGCTGGCTAAAGTGGGGATTAAGTAGGGCATTTCTCCCTGTCAATATATAATCATTGAGCTCAGCTGGGATGACATAGATCTGTTTCCTCTGTGAGTGAGTGATTGTGCTAGTCTATCACAGGCTGTGATGCACCAAACCACTGATTTATGCCCCCACTTGTGTCACTGTTGTTGTTCTTTTCTCTGCGTGTTAATGTCAAGGGAATTGCAGTGGAACAGTAGCATGCTGTCTCATAATAAATATCAGTGATAATAAATTTAGGCTGCAATTGAAAAAGCTGAATTCCCTAGCTGGGGGGTGACACATTGGGGTGCTTGGATATGACCCAGTTTACATGTATCTGACTGAACATGACAGAAAATATAATAAATGTATGATTTTCAAGCAGACACTCTCATATGGACATACAGGATGTTACAGATCCCTTGTTTCCCTGGACTCCATTTCCCAGAATCCTCCTGTTCTCCACACCTGCACTCACTTCCCTCGTCTGCTCCTCATCGTCACTCATCACCTGCACCTGGACTCTATTGTTAGCACTCCTATATAATGCACTCACTCCCTGCACTCCTCGTCCGTTCTCTGTTTTGTTAAGGTGTCTGTCTGTTGTTCATTACCATTGTTTGAAGTAAAGTCTCTATTATCGTGGAAATCCGTATCTGCCTCATCTCTCTACCAGCCACCCGTAACAGAAGAACGGACCTAAACCGACCGGATTTTCCACGAAAAAAAAAAAAAATGGAGACTTTCCCCAGCTCCCTGGATCCAGCTCCTCCATCGCCTCTCACCCTAACAGCCAGCGAACGCATTATCGGGCTCCTGCAGGTAGGACGTTCGCTGGAGAGGTATGTGGAGGAGTTCGTTGAGCTTGCTTACTTGTCTGACTGGCCTGATGCTCAGTTGATCTCCTTGTTTTTGGATGGATTGGATGACGACACTATCCGTTTTGATGAACCTGTTTTTTGTTTCTCCTTAAGCGACACTATCAATTTAATTTTGTGGTTGAATGGCTCCAATTCCTTAGTAGAAGAGGTTCAGGATCAGTGTTGTCGTCCGGTCCATCCAGAAACACGGTTGGCCGGGCCAGTCAGTCAACCTCCGGCTTCCTCCGCATACCGCTCCAGCGAACTCCCTGCCTGCCCCAGGCTGGACCCATATTCCGCTACTGGGCCCAGTAAGCGGAGGAGGAGGAAGAAAGCGGCCCCAATGTCTCCAGAGCCCGCTCCAGTATCTCCAGAGCCCGCTCCAGTATCTCCAGAGCCCGCTCCAGTATCTCCAGAGCCCGCTCCAGTATCTCCAGAGCCCGCTCCAGTATCTCCAGAGCCCGCTCCAGTATCTCCAGAGCCCGCTCCAGTATCTCCAGAGCCCGCTCCAGTATCTCCAGAGCCCGCTCCAGTATCTCCAGAGCCAGCTCCAGTATCTCCAGAGCCAGCTCCAGTATCTCCAGAGCCAGCTCCAGTCCCCACAGAGCCAGCTCCAGTGCCTGTGGGGATTTTAATTGTATTTGAGGGGATGAAATGGCCCTCAACCCCAGTCTCCGCCGAGCCAAGTTCTCCAGTCTCCTCCGAGCCAAGTTCTCCAGTCTCCTCCGAGCCAAGTTCTCCAGTCTCCTCCGAGCCAAGTTCTCCAGTCTCCGCCGCCGAGCAAAGTTCTCCAGTCTCCGCCGCCGAGCAAAGTTCTCCAGTCTCCGCCGCCGAGCAAAGTTCTCCAGTCTCCGCCGCCGAGCAAAGTTCTCCAGTCTCCGCCGCCGAGCAAAGTTCTCCAGTCTCCGCCGCCGAGCAAAGTTCTCCAGTCTCCGCCGCCGAGCAAAGTTCTCCAGTCTCCGCCGCCGAACAAAGTTCTCCAGTCTCCGCCGCCGAGCAAAGTTCTCCAGTCTCCGCCGCCGAGCAAAGTTCTCCAGTCTCCGCCGCCGAGCAAAGTTCTCCAGTCTCCGCCGCCGAGCAAAGTTCTCCAGTCTCCGCCGCCGAGCAAAGTTCTCCAGTCTCCGCCGCCGAGCAAAGTTCTCCAGTCTCCGCCGCCGAGCAAAGTTCTCCAGTCTCCGCCGCCGAGCAAAGTTCTCCAGTCTCCGCCGCCTACGAGCCCTCAGCTCCAGCCGCCGCCGCCGAGCCCTCAGCTCCAGCCGCCGCCGCCGAGCCCTCAGCTCCAGCCGCCGCCGCCGAGCCTGCCGCTCCAGCCGCCGCCGCCGAGCCTGCCGCTCCAGCCGCCGCCGCCGAGCCAGCCGCTCCAGCCGCCGCCGCCGAGCCTGCCGCTCCAGCCGCCGCCGCCGAGCCTGCCGCTCCAACCGCCGCCGCCGAGCCAGCCGCTCCTAGTATGGTCTCTGTGATTGAACTCTCCAGCCCAAAGACTGTTTTCCCTCCCTGCCTCCCTCTCCCGCCTCCTCCAAGTCATGTCTATACTGCACCTCCACCTCAAGCCCCCTCGCCCAGATCTCCACCTCGGACCTCTGGGCGATTACCTTCACCCCGGCTCCAACCTCCCTCTGCTCCACCGTTGCCCATCAGTCCTCCAGCTTCACCAGTCTCCATCCTGCCTCCACTCACACCTTGGTCATTCATCAGCCTGCCCTCCCCTCTGGACTTCACTCCTCCGTCTCCGCTCCGTCACTCCGTCCCTCGGATTCAGTTGGCCTCCTCACTCCCCCCGGTGTTCGTTTTGTTGGCTGTCCTTCTGCTTTCACTGCGGCCTTCTGGAGCCCCGGCTGCGCTTCGGTCGGCGGAGCCTTCGGTTCCGCCATCACCCGCCAGTCCTTCAGCGACGCCTGGGCTCAACGCCTCGAAGGCTTCGGCTCCTGACCCGCCATGGCTGCCCGCTGCACCTGACCCGCCATGGCTGCCCGCTGCACCTGACCCGCCATGTATGCCTGCTGCATGTCTGCCCGCTGCACCTGACCCGCCATGGCTGCCCGCTGCACCTGACCCGCCATGGCTGCCTTCAGCCCCTGACCCGCCATGGCTGCCTTCAGCCCCTGACCCGCCATGGATGCCTTCAGCCCCTGACCCGCCATGGATGCCTTCAGCCCCTGACCCGCCATGGCTGCCCACGGCTCCTGACCCGCCAAGGCTGCCTTCAACCCCTGACCCGCCATGGCTGCCCACGGCTCCTGACCCGCCATGGTTTTTGGACCTGCCCTGGAGACCTCCACTCCAGTTTACTCCTTCCCCTGCTCCGGTTTGAGGTCTCCAGGGCGCCCGCCCCCCTCCCGGTTGTTACATCTACGGCGCGAGGACGCGCCTACCGGGAGGGGGAGGTACTGTTACAGATCCCTTGTTTCCCTGGACTCCATTTCCCAGAATCCTCCTGTTCTCCACACCTGCACTCACTTCCCTCGTCTGCTCCTCATCGTCACTCATCACCTGCACCTGGACTCTATTGTTAGCACTCCTATATAATGCACTCACTCCCTGCACTCCTCGTCCGTTCTCTGTTTTGTTAAGGTGTCTGTCTGTTGTTCATTACCATTGTTTGAAGTAAAGTCTCTATTATCGTGGAAATCCGTATCTGCCTCATCTCTCTACCAGCCACCCGTAACACAGGAATAGTTCACTCAAAATAGTAATTCTGTCATTTACTTACCCTTGTGTCCTGAATCACTTTATTTTGAAAAATGTTGCAATCCAGAATGCTGTTTTGGACCCCATTGGCTTTCACTGTATTGACAAAAATGGTTGAAACATTCTTCAAGGTTTGGAAAGAAATTAAGGTGAGTAAATGCAATAAGTTGAGTAATCAAAAATGTTTACTGCAAGAAAAAGAAATCATACTTATAATCATACTAATAATGCAAATAATCAAATGTCTAAAAAGTAAGGAGAAAAAAACACTCCACTTTTATTTGAAACTCTTTGGAAATGTTAAACAAGTAAATCAAAGAGAGTGAGGGAGGAAAAAAATACGCTCATGATCCAACTAGGCTTCTTGAACTAATGGAGACAGCAGTTAATGGGTTAATTTAATTCCACTAGGCAGCACACTCTGTCTTGTTGCTAACAATTAAGCAGGAATGGAATTGTTAATTTTTAATGATGAGCAAGGTAAAGGGAGAAAACAGAGGAAAAGGCTTCTGCACTTAACAGAACTAGAGGCCAGTGTGGCACTATGTGCTTTATGTATACACAAAATTACAAAAAAATCTTTTTAAAAAAAGTTTAGAATATTTTAATGGGACTCACATTGTTCATTTTGATTATCTATCTATCTATCTATCTATCTATCTATCTATCTATCTATCTATCTATCTATCTATCTATCTATCTATCTATCTATCTATCTATCTATCTATCTATTTGTCTGTCTGTCTGTCCATCCGTCCGTCCGTCCGTCATTGATGCCTATTTTAATGGTCTCTATCTCTGTGGTAGCTATCTCGCTCACAAACTCAATATTGTTGATTTGTATAACACCACATTGATGCTCAAGCCCTTTCACTCACTTGCACATTAAAATGCTGATATTGTGGATACTGTATCAGCACTTCAGAGACCATTAACAGGGAAGGCATTGACAGAAGTTTTGGAAAGGAACAGAGGGACTCTATTATCTTCATCCTCACTGTTTATTTCACAAAAGTTTTCTCTTCTTACAAAAATGATAAAATACCTGAAAAGATGAGGAAGGATTATAGTAACAGCAATTATAGTAACATTGGAGTAACCAAACACATGCAACATGCAGCACAACGGTCTGTATTTGTACAAGGATTCTAATGCAAATTGGGACTGATAATCAAACATATGTGAGCTGTAGGAGATCCAATAATATATGGAATAAGGACATGAAAGCATTTAAGTACACACACAAAATAAATATTTTATTGATAGTCTTGACAACAGCAGGGACAAAAACATGGAGAAATGACAAAAAAATGTATTTTCCTTAATTCTTAATTCTGTTTTCTTTGCTCCATGAGTGATACTTTTCATTTGTTTGTTTGTTTTTTGTTTCTGCCCATTGCATTCAGAAAGAACAACTTGTGGATACAGAATGTCATTGAGCAGTACCTCAATATAGCAACATAGCAATTATGGACTTTACCCTATATTAAAATATGACAAATGATTAATTAGTTTCCTTGATGATAAACTCATTGGCTTAAGAATAAAAACTGAAGTTTACATAATTAATTTGTGTTAAAACTACAAGAACCATTTTTGTTGACATAACTGGGCTGTGTTTCCCAAAAGCATTTTGAGCTAAGTTGATATACTTTGTTTTTAATCTCACTTTATTAATCAATGTCTTTGCTGCTGACATTTAATTATCCAACTGAACTGTACTAAGCAAAAATGACTTTAGATAAACACCATTTGTTTCATTGCTTTGTTTTTACTGCTGACGTAAGAGTGTTGAACTATTGGTGGCAATGGTCTCCACAATCAACTTGGGCTCACAATGCTTTTGCGAAACGCAGCCCTGGACAGTGGATCTGTAGTTCCCAGCATGCTTTGCAAAGGACTGCATTAGGAGAGTAAATTTAGACATTGTATTTTATGTGTTTTTCAATGAAGGGAAAGACATGTTAGTGTTTAATCTTCAGTTGGACATTTAGAGGAGTTTCTGTAATGTTTTTGGATTTTGTAACCATTGTAATGTCAGGATTAACACCAATATTTTCTTATTTGTTTATTATAGTTTGTGTATAATGATGACTAAAACTGCTTGTTTAAACATAAGAAGATTAATTAAATTGCAGTAAATTAATGAAAAAGTTGGACTTACATAAGAAAATTTAGTTTGACAGATGTAATAAAGTTAAGTTAAATATACTAGAGTAAATTAATTTGACCTATACCAACTAAATTGTGTTAACACAACTAAACCAGTCATAAGTCGCATGGCTATATTTGAAACAGTAGCCAACAATACATTGTATGGGTCAAAATTATTGATTTTTCTTTTATGCCAAAAATCATTAGGATATTAAGTAAGGCAGCAGCTATTTTCACTAAGTGCAAATAATAGATGCTATTTACACAAAGTGAAAATAGCAATATATTCTGTTTACACTAAGTGACAATAGCAGCATTTTCTTAGCGATATTCTATTAACACTAGGATGAAAATAGCGATAGATTCTATTTACACCATGTAAAAGTATTGGTTCTTTGCAATAAGAATAAATAGTAATTAGATGATATCTATACTTTATATTGGCAGATACTATTTGCATCTCAGTATTTTTGTACCTTAACAGGATGCAATAATATCATAGAGTGTAAATGATTATATTTATTAAAATGGATGCTGCCTTATTGGGAGAATAAAAACCCTCCCTTCACCTTCCCCTAACCCTGCCCGATAAACACTTTTAATATTATTAAACACTCGTTCGTTTCCACTTAGAACATTATTTTCATTTTTATTGAAAATAAATGTGAGCTCGGCAAAAAGTGGATTTGAACCTGTGTCGATCGTGTTAAAAGCTAGGTCTGCGAGCCTTGCTGCGCCAGTGAAGACATTCTGTGTGTCTTCCTTAAAACTTGAGTTGCTCAACCAGACATTGGTGGGCAGAGCTAGTGTAAATAGTTTTTGCCAACAAGGAATGCACTTAGTGTATATAGACAAGTAAGTAAAGATCATATTCCATGAAGATGTTTTAATAAAAATGTAGGCCTATTTAATAAAACTAGTCATAAGCATATTTCCAGTATGTGCCTCATATGCATAGTATTGTCAAATCACTCATCAGAATCCTCGGTAATCCGCGCCAAACTTCAACAGTTGGTTGAACCGGCTCATTCAGTTGTTTTTGAGTCATACGTGTTACTTTGGCTGTGTCTTGAGTCAACAACCTGGAACTAAAGTCCGATTCAGTTCGATTTTGTGTACCAGCTTGAGCTGAGAACCAGAGAAGTTGAACATCACTAGTGTAAAAATTTTTATTGAATTAAATTAAGTAAGGGTAATGAATTCATTTTTTGAAAGCCATTTGTGAGCTTTATTTCTCATAATTACAACTTTATTGTCACAATGTGACTTCATATCTCAAAATTGTGACTTTATCTTGCAATGTTTCTTTTTATTGGTATCTTGAGGTTGGGTTTAGGGGTGGATGTTTATGCTTAGTAATGAAATAACATTTCTCATGAAATCGGGTTGGATTTCATTTCTAATTTGAAATCATACAAATTCATATGAATTCTCCATCACTCTACCAAAACGAAAAACAGTGATGTTTTTTTAATGAGATCAGTTGGGAGTTTATTTCTTATTTTAATCTTTATCTCTCAATTTTTTTTATTTTTTGCTCTGCATGAGGAACAGGCTTCCATACCTACAGGTTGCTGTTTGATGTTATGCACATTAAAATAAAACAATTTCAGTTTTGAGTAAACTCTTTTGACTGATTATTAGAATAAAATTAATTATTAACAGTGCTATAGAAATATTAAGCATTATAGACACATTTTTAATGTTAAACAAATAATCAGATAAAACGAGAACAAATAATTCATGTTCAGTCATTCAAGATGATAGTGCACTGGTATTTAAGCAAGCATGCATCATTTAAGAGTTAGCTGGATAAGCCAAGGATAAGCTCACATAAGTTTCCTTAGATTTGACTGGGCAGCTCTGGCTGTGGACTGAAATGAAATGGTGCCTAAAAATGACTGAGATTCCCACTTGTCCGACCATTTAACCCTGTTATCTCCAGTAGCATGTCCTATTCCAAACAACTAGCCAGGCAAGGGCACATACATTGAGCAGTGCTGTTCAACTTAAGCAGTAAACAAACAATGACTTTATTGTTTTCTCTAAATAATTAATGGCACTAACTCCAAGACTTTATCTTGGCAAGCACAAATATCTGTTGAAGAAGATGCTGACAACATATTGAACCATCTGTAGCTCAAATAATACAACAGACATTTAACAAAATGTGTATAACACAGTGTGAATTCACTCACTTTCTCCTAAACACACACATACACACACACACAGGTTAGGCCCGTGTCGATCAGAGGCTGTTGAAGTGTTTACAGACAGACAGTGCAGATGAATAAGTGATGCCGTTGATGTATAATAAATGGAACTGCTTCGTTACACATTCTCACAATCAGGAGGGCATTCCAGAGGGCAGTCAGAGATGGACGCCGTGAGCCCCAGCATGCTAACATCATCAACAAGCGCCTAACAAGCGCTCTGCTTAAATGTGGGCTGCTGGGCCGAGAAACCTTGTTGTTGTCTTACACTGGGATTTGGACTGTTGGTAGTATAGTGTAAAGGAGATGAATGTGTAAATACATTGCCAATACAGCAAATATGCTGCTAAAATGAAGGTGCAGGGAAGGTGAAGAATAAAGGCATCAATGATTACATGTTTTACATTTTCTGGATAAAACTTATTTGCTGCTCATGAACACCCTAGTGCAACATTTCAAAAATCCAGAAAATCTTTATCACAGTGCTTTATACGTTTCATTATGGCTATCAAACATGTCTTTGTACAACATTATATGTTGAGCAAGTGCATTATAAGTTGTATTATAAGTGCATTATAAGTTGTATGTATGTATGTATGTATATATATATATATATATATATATATATATATATTATATATATATATATATATATATATATATATAAAGTATTTGTGTCTAATTTTCTAGTTAACAATATATCTAAAAATCCATAAGTATTATATGTATATATATATAATATGTATTTATTTATTTCACTATATGCTTCTCTCTATTTGTGAATTATTGTCCTGCAGTGCTTTTTACTGTCCTGCAGACCCTCTCTTCAGGGTGTTTGTGTTGTGGAATGCTCTTCTCTAAGAGCTGGTCATTCTGTGGCCCTTATGTCTTTAATATATCCACCTCCTGCTCTCATCCTTTCCTAATCCTCTTCACTGAGAGAAAAGAGGAAACTGATATTCTCTTCCCATCTGTCAGTAGTTTGAAACTTCTGTAAAGCCTGGGCAACCACCCAGCCTTTTCTAACTGAAAAGAACCAATACAAGGTTGCAAAACTTCTAGAAAGCAAAAAAAAAAAAAAAAAAATAAGTCCAATGTCCACAAATAAATGTGCTTCACAGTTGCACAACGACTGTGCGTGCCTGTGTTTATTGATGAAAATTATTTGGATTTGCATGGTGTTGGAAATGTAATTTGAAGTATTTGCGTATAGCAGTTCAAATAATATCCAATTTGGTAATTTCTTTCTCCCGAGAACATGAACGGGCTGTTGTCTTTGCATACGGCTATATCATGCATCTTAGGCCTGTGTTATCTGGGGTAAGGTTCATCTAAAGCTTCATAAAAGAATTTCAAGGGAGCTGAAATTCTTGCATCAAACCAGTTTTGAGCACCAGTGATGTGATTTTGTGATATGTTATCTCTGTCTGAAAGCATTTTTACCTCCTTTTGTAGAGCGTGCACCTGTGCAGAATGTTTAAATGCAGTTGGATGCTCAATGTTTTTTGGAATTAATAGCAATAATTTTTTGAGAGGAAATCCTACATTCTAAAAAGATGGTTCTTTAAAGGTTCTTTACACATAGTAACTTTTCTTCATCCTAAAGAACCCTTTTAAGCCAAAATGGTTCTTTGTGTTAGAGGTTAGGGTCCTATATTCCCGCCCTTTTGTTTTTTGAGTCTGTAACTGTCAAAACAATTATTTCAAGGCCACCTCATTATTGATTTCCAGGAGTTCAATCATCCAACTATACTTTCAACAGCTACTTGATATCCTTCTTAAAAATAACAACAGAACATGTACTCTAAATGACCTCTTTTGGAGTTGAGGATACTTCTCTCCTCTTCTCCACTAATCAAGTGACAGAGATACTAAATTTATGATCCATATTGTTAGAGTTCTCAATTATAACTTTGCTTTATGCATAAGCATGCCCAGTCACACAAACATTAAAGTTATATAAAAGAATTTCAAGGGAGCTGAAATTCTTGCGTTCAAACCTGTCACCAACTTTCACACAAACATTAAAGCTTTACCATGACTTTTTTATCACTTTTTCCCATTGTGAAGGGCTCATATAGCCTACTGTCAATTCAAAATTCTATATATATATGGGGTTCTATTTAGCACCAAAAAGAGTTATGCTATTGTTACAAGCCAAAGAATCCTAATCTAGTACTATTTAGAACCATTTTTGGTAACACTTTATTTTGATAGTCCACTCCCACCTGTTTCCGCGGGGCGCTACTGTAAAAGAGAACGTGGGTACAACTTCCGGTGAGGCGGCGGAAGTAGCATACCAATGGTATTTTGTGTGCTAATTGGCGAAAAGACTAAGGCCCAATCCCAATTCTACCCCTTACCCTTTGTTTCGCGCTCTCACGTGAAGGGGTAGGGGTGTCCCAATTCTCATTTGGTTGGAGGGGAAGGGCCAGGTAGCCCTTCAAACGAAGATTTTTCGGGACCACACTTCAGACGAAGGGGTATGATAAATTTCCAACATGGCCGACCAAGCGAGCAGAGAGACCCATAAATGTAATTTTTTTTTTAACGGTAAACAGTATTTTAGTAATAAATAATCACTTGTTTTATGTCGCCTTTAATCTTGTGTCCATGTATACGGTTATGTTCTCCGAAAAAAAGATTTGTTAAAATTGCTATGAAAACAGTTCGCTAATGTTTTTTACTTTATGATAGTTCCACAACAATTTTGTTTATATTTTATTGAAACCCGCGTTGATTTGACAACATAAATTCAAATCCAGTGACAGCTAACTTGTCTTTTTGCCGCATGCCTCATTAATGTATTTTGTTGTGGTTACGTCTATTATACTTGTACGTTACATTATATAAACAAAAAGTGCATTCAGTTTGCGTGCTTATTCATAAGTATTGTATGTTCTGTATCAACCAGGGACTCCTGAGGAAACACGTCTCTCGTCTCCTTTGTCTTATGCGAAGAACTGAAGACAAATGCAAAAAAATAGCTGTCGCCCAAGCAACAGAGATCACTACAGCTATCGATGGCATCTTAAAAGGCCAATTCACACCGGACCAACAAACATTTTTTTTAGCGCGACATTGTTATTAACGAGACCCATAAGCATATACAACCATGTAGCTAAACAAGACAAAACGAATTATTAAAAACGAAACTGAAGGTAAACCTGCGTTGCCCTCATAGTGGTTAACGTTACCTCTCTCTTTTGGTGAAGTGGAGCAGCTGCTCTTGCTCAATGGCACGGATTGCACTATGGACTATTGTACCTTTTGTATATATATTTTTTTAACAGTATTTTATTTTTTATAATGAACAAGCTGCGATGTCAGGTTTCCACTGCTTTGTTGTGTGTGTGTGAGGCGCGGGCGCGATCAAACAGCTGTCTTTGCAGGGGACTTGCCTCATCGTCATGGCAACGGTTCGTGGCCAGGTCAGATTACGTCAGAGTTTGTTGCCGTCTGTTGGAAAACTGTTCACACCGCACAGACATTCCACGACCCGATAAAACGCCGATTAAACATGTTCAGTCGGGTGAAAACCGACTCCAACAGACGCCAACAGGGGTATCACACCGATCCAACAGACGAGTGTTGTCGGTACGGTGTGAATTTGCCTTTAGAAGTGTGTGATAAACATCGGCGCATCCATGACGTAGGAGCTAGCGACGACTTATGATGACGTGCAACGGACTAGTAGTGGTGTCCCATTTCTTAGGGGAATATTTTCAGCCCTACCCCTTGACACTCTGTTTCAAGGGGCAAGGGGAAGGGGTATGCGTAGGGGGAAGGGGAAGGGGTATAAAATAGAATTGGGGGGCCTAAGTGTTTTTTGGATCATTGTTTACTTAGTAAAGTTGCAAATCTTTATGAGAGATGTTGTTATGGCGCTCAGGGACAACATCTCATTTTAGTACATTTATTAATTAATAATATCACAATCGGTCTTTGTCAGACACGTGATTTTGTTGTGTGTGACGTCACCGCGGCGCCATATTTGTGGTATCCCTGCTGACTGTGAGAATGAAAGAGATTACACGAGTTGAGATAACAAGCAAATAACTCGCAAATATGAAGAAGCACAAGAACAAAGTTAAAATTTCATATCGCGATAAACTCACCAAAGATGCCAGGGACCGTTATTTGGAGAATTTTTCATCCATTCATAACATAGATCTGTACGAGCTGACTGCAGTAAGTTGGAGTGCTACTGACCCCGCATTGCTACCTAAATCATCATACTTAAATATTGTTAACTGTCTTGTTTATGGCATAAACGCATAGTGAACAATTTAAAAACTATCAATCCCTCGAAGATCACAGATATTTCACTAATGGGTGCAGGATTTATTTATGTTCTGAAGGAAGGACTGCGATAACACAGTATAGTAACGATAATGATGTCGTGTTAACTATATAACAAGTGCATGATTAAGGATGGTTTAGTATTATCAGGAAGAATTTTGAACTAATACTACCCTTTTTTTCATGCATTTTTTTCCTTTATTTCATTAAGTACATAAACCAATGTATAACACAATAAACATTGTTCCAATAAACAAGGCATCATCAGAGATGTATGTAGAATTTAATAGTGTATTTTATTACAGTACATTCTGATATAGTATACCTTTTAGACCTACCTCTGTGTTGTCTGGGTCAATGACATTATGAGTCTTTTTTTTTCTTTTTCTTTTTTTTTGTCCAAAGGCCTTAATAATAATAAAAACAAAGATATGTCATGCAAGTTAAATATCTGATTTACAGATTGTGTATATTATTAATTATCCTGTTAATACTATAAGTGCATATAACATAAATCTACAAATCACCCTGAAAAATTTAATTATACATGCTTTATTGTTCATGCAAGACTGGATAAAGCATCAGCACATTTTACACTACAATTCTACAAAAGATTCAAACATGCGCTGATTGGATGGTTTCTCTGTGAAAATCTCAAAACAGTCAGTAATCTCTGCTACTCTGTATTTAAACAAAGGAGACATATTTCTGTGCAAATCATCTCTGTATGCCCATACAGCTGAAAGCTTCAGGTTTGCATAGATATGACACAGTTTCATTGAATGTTCTGTATACCGTCTCAGGGGAAACATTAGAAGTGTTGTGCAGGCAGACCAAATCTGAGGTATATTAAGGTTCACAGAAGCATTTGAAATTTGTATTTGTTGCGTCTGGAATCAGAGGCACAAAAAAAAAAAAAAAAAAAAATTGTAACGCCATAAAGGTTCCCAGGTTTGGCAGACCCGTATAGTACATTAACATCATCTCCAAAACAAACATCAGACATCCTGTACATATCAAGTCGGTTTACTTCTGCACATGCAGATCACCATCTCCTCCAGCCTCCTGCATCTTCTCAGTGTGAAGATGATCACTTTCTCCAGCCTGATGGACCATAGTGTCAGCTGACTGACTTGGGTAAAGTTGGTTTTATATTCGCACATCCGTATTCAATAGCCTTGTTAATCACACTACATTGGACATTCAGTGGACATTCACAAGTAAATATGCCATTAAACAATACTTGCCTATTTTGATCGACTGTGAAAAATGTTATAAGTTGACAATCGTTGGTCGTCAATATCATGTCGCTGCTTAAAATTCGCAAACATTAATTTATTGCATATTTATTGGAAAGTCTGAATTTATCAGAAGTCTGAATGTGCAAATATAAAACCAACTTTACCCAAGTAGCTGACTGGATTGTTTTTCCTTAGTGTCTGTGTGTGCATCTCAATCAGCTCTGAGCTCTTGAATCAGTATATTGTGTATACAAATTTTGTGACTGAGACCGTCCTGATCAGTGCCCTAACTAATGAACTAGGGAGCTGATTGAGACACAGCCTGTGTTTAATGCTGATGTGGCCTTAATGTAGGGAGGGATGGTGTCCAGTTGGGGTCAGTCTCCATAATCTTTAAGCAGGCTGATCTGCAATGAAATGAAAAGGTCCACAGACCACAGCTGTAAAAAGTAGTCAGAAAATTAGAATCAGTATATAGATACAGAGCAAAAATGTCGTACCTTAAGTATAAAAATGCTGTAGCAAAATTAAGAAAAATAAAATGTAGACATATTCAAGTAAAGGGATTCAGTTTAAATTGACTTGTTTCATAGCACATACAATCCAAAACAATGCGTTGCTATAACGTTTTCTACTTTAGAAAACAGAAACCTCTAACTTACCTTTGTGAAATGTAGAAAGCAAACATACTTGAATGGAGATATCTTGACGAAAGTGATGTTTTGCGTCTCACCGCGGCAACCCGTGCGATCCGGCGCCTCTGTTATTGCCTCTAACGTTACATACTCTCCGTACAGCCTTTTTTCAAGTAGGAAACCGACTAAATCTAATCTCGTAGTAAAGTTTTTGACATTTTCTATCGTGGGACATATTATTGCAGCTTTTCACACAACAAAAGTGTGCCATTTTTACAATGAAAAGTAGCCAAAGAAGAAACAACTCTGCACTGATACAGAGATTGTTTGGATACCTCAGAAATGGCGACGACACCCATAATGCACTTCGGTTTTCACGAGTGTGACGTCACCTGACAAAGACCGATACAATAAACAGTTTTCGTTTTACTTTACTGACCTTCCACAAAAGTGCTGCAGCATGACAAGAGCATCCTGACCCTGCAATACATGAACAACCCGCTGTCTGTTCTTCACCTGTCACTGATGCACCAAAGTCTTATGATGTGATATTTTACTCCTAACGTGTCGTGCGTGCCAGAGCTGAAAATATTGAAAATATCAGAGACTGCTTGAGGAACGAAGACAATTCTTATATGATCATAATCTTGTATTTATTTGGTTTAATGTTTTTTCTGTCTCTTCCTGTGCCTGTTGATTGAATCCTGACAAATGTATGGCTGCATCCGAAACCGCATACTTCTCTACTATATAGTAGAAAAGCAGTAGGCGAGCGAAAAAGTATGTCCGAATCTGAAGTATTCCTAAAAGAGTAGGCGAGAACTACCTGGGTGATGTCTAATTCTCGCGAGATTCGGACGTGCGTCTACTTAAAGTGCGTCCGAATATGCCTACTTACCTACTATATAGTAGGGGGAAAACAGTACGTGAAAGGAGTAGTACGTCCGAAATCATCATTAATCATAAATGAGTAGTCGAGAAGTTCCCGGATGGCCTACTCCTCCCGCCCAGATTCTGAAGTGTTCATCCGATGGACACTCTTCTAACCCAGGAGGCCACGGGAGAGGATACGACACACTCGAACACGGAGGAGAAAAGCGGCACGGATGGTTTCAAATGTGAGTATTAAAAACCAAAAACTCGGTTACTTGTGTTAAAATCGCATTTGTTGAACTACTGTAGAGGTGTAAAGACGCTAGTCAGTGTAGTATAGTTGTGATTTTTGCAGCAAAAACACGTTTTATTGTGTAGCCTACAGCTAACAGGGGAGCTTCAATAAACACACGTTCGTCTCCAAAGTGGATTTACATGAATTCCAAACCATATACATCATAAAGTTGATTACTAAATGTTTATTTAACATCTGACAGGAAAATATTCAATAAGTAGCCTATTGCAGGTAATGAGTACATCACAATATGAAATATACATCTTGAGTGATGTGTGCTATGTAGAATTCACTGTCTGTTCCCAACACTTTACATGAATGGAAGTAAATGTACAGGAATGAATGTAAATAAACAAATGTACAAGTAACTAGATCTAAGTTATCTATTTTATTTGTCCATTAGTACTGTTGGTAAATTATATACAGTTGGATAAGAAGTGAGTTAACACATCATAAACATGTAAATGTAGTATTAAACATGTGAATGTAGCACATAAATCTCAGAGGAAACTTGAATCTTGTCTGGATGTTACAGGGACAGATGAACACACGTGTGTTTATCCAGTGGAGAGAGGCTGATGAAGGAATGATGCTGTCAATGGCTTTGAGTGAGTACACTACAGAAATTAATAAAAATCTATTTAAATATTAACTTGTAGTTTATTTTAATTACTGTAATTTCAAACAGAGTTATTACAGCACTTCTGATTCTTGATGTCGGTATGTTTGCCTGCAAGGCAAGGTGATGGCGGCATTTGTGGGGGAAAGAAACCTGAATAATGACTGAATTTATATGTTTGGGTGAACTAACCCTTTAAGCCCCCAAATAGAAACTGTATGTATGCATTTATATTATGGTAGTACCTTGAAAAGGTAAACTTTAAGAAATAATCAGCTTTATTGAGTGTTTGTGCCCAAGACACTAACAAAAAAGGATTTACAAAAATCACATTTACATTTATTTACAGGTTTGCTTTTGGCAGATGCTTTTATCAAAAGTGACATACAGTGCTCTTATTACAGGGATGATCCCCCATGGAGTAACCTGTAGTAAAGTGTCTTGATTAAGGATGGTGACAGCTGCGGAGATCGAACCCGGAGATTTAGCCCACTACACTACTAAAATAATAAAGCTGAAACAAAAAAACAGCACGTAATTGTAAAAATATTGAATGAAATATGTCAGGAAACAGAATTCTGACATGAATTATTAAACGTTTCAATCAGTTTAAATGTTTTACATGTAGTCTTGTTCATGGAGAGCACATGAATGTTTGGAGCAGACACAGCAGCAGCCAGATTGACCTGCACATCTTCTCCCTCTCTTGCTTCAAGGTTGTGGGGTTCAGGGGTCCATCATCATCTTCCTCATCCTCTGGATCAGAGATGTCCCCATTGAGAGGAGCAGCAGTGAGGGACATTATAGATGGCAAAGACAGGGGAAGGTGTTCATGGTGGTCAGCTGCTTAATCAGAATAAAGCTGCAGAATTGGCACAGCTGTGTGAGATGGCAGCAGGGCTGAAATATGCGATTGTAAGAACGAGTTTGAATAAAGCTTTGTTTCATGTGTTGTTGACTTGTATATGTATTTTATTGTTATTACTGTTATTCATTCTATAACTCATTTATGTTTCCTATTGTCCGTAAATAAAATATATTTATTTTATTCATGCATTAATTCATTGCTTGACTGTAAATTGAGATGTGTTCACCTTGGTTGTATTTGTCTAGTGTTTATTCATGCATAGCTATGTCATATGACAAAACATTACAATTTGCTTGTTTTAATAATACATTATTTTATGTAAAAAATTAATATGATTAAGTATTGGTCAGCATTTATTATTAAGTGTTAGGGTGGTCTAGCAATGCTGTTCATTCTGGGGTAATCTTATCTTTAGTAGTAATACATTAGTCTTCTCCAAAGGTGAGATCTTCAAGCAGCTGTCCGACATGTCCTTTGTGCAGATATTGCAAATGCTGATGAAAACCGTACAAGGTAGCGTTGGCAAGTTACTGGTGCTGTGAGGTGTTAGTGCACCTGTCACTCATATCTTTTTTATTATATTATTATTGCAGAACTAACAATGAGCAATCATAATGACAAAAAAAAAAAAAAAATAGATTATATACACAGAAAAAAGCACAATGACAAGGTTAAATAACAGAATAATTCAACATAAGGCTTCAATATATATATATATTTATAGTAGGGTTAAAAAAATAAATAAATTTCAAGATATTTACAGATATGAATTAAACCTGTTGTAAAGTTGTTGCGCTTGTGATAACGTCGTAGGTCACATGATAACGTCAACATGGCGGACTATATCCGGATCACATTCATACTCAACGAGATTAGTACCTACTCTTTTAGGCTCGTAAAGTAAGTACTTACTGAAATTAAGTACCTACTCAGTGAGTAGGCGATTTCGGACGCAGCCTTTATCTCAGATTCACACACTCCGGTTAAATCGTATAACTCATAACTCCTGTTGTCTTCTCATGAGCTCCCTCTGTTGCTCTGGCTGAAAGGATCAGGATAGATAGACGGAGAGATCGCGCTAACATCCTTGGATTGCAATCGTAGCATCATTTAGAGGAAAATAAATAGAAATGCCCAGAAAAGTGATGTAACCGGGTATGTTATCAATATATTTCTAAGTGTGTAAGCCTTTGGATTTAAAAGCCTTAATGGAGTTGTTTTGTGCATTCTTGTGATCGTAAATAAATGGAAGCAGAAGCAACTGAATAGGTATGTGTTTTCTTTTTATGTCAACATAAATATCAGTTAGATTTAGCATGATTGATGTGCACTCCTGACATAAATTAATACATTACTATTACTGTAACATTTTTATTGTAAAACATTGTTCAAATATATTGATGCTGGAATCTTAAATCTTTAAGTAAAAAACAAACGTTCGCAAGTTTTAAATCTTGAATGACTGTCAACTGTTGAATGAATGAGTGTCACGTCCAGCTTGTTTACTTTGAACCGAAAGACACTCCCACGTTTGACGCAAGGCCTCATGGGGCAGAGGAAACTTGTGGATAGACCTTGGGTGCTTCTCAATTCTTATTTGTGCATCCTCGTTTCCTTTCCTTGCTTCCTTTCCTCGCGTCTTAGCTCCACCCCTCCAGGATATGCCAGGGGAGGACGCAAGGAAAAGACGAGAGGACGGAGGAATTGAATCAAGTGAAATGATAAATCCTCGCTCCCTTTAGCGTCACTTCAAAGCGTCATCAGCTGCGCATGAGGGATCTACCCACATGTTGTTAAATTGGTTATTTAAAAAAAATATAATAAATATTAATAAAGCAAGATGCCTAGTTGAATTATATGAGATAAAGTTTATTTAATCTGTAAAAGTAAAGCATACATTTAAATTATTGTGACAGATAAGAAGGGGGAGGAGAATTTATGCGTGCGTCAGGTTACTCGAGGAGAAAGACTTCCGCAAAGGATGCACCTGTGTATCCTCGCTCATGACTCCTCAGAAAGCCTCCTCACTCCTCGTTCCTCGCCTCCTCGCGGTGCAATTACAGAATTGAGATGTCCTTCAAGATGGCTGAGCTCGATTGTTTTCCGGGTCATAGGATGGAGGACGGAGGAGCGAGGAGACGAGGAGGGATATTGAGGAGAAGCACCCATTCTACCAGTGCCCAAGGAAGTCGACCGGAAGTTGAAGTCGGCCGCGTGCCGCCATCTTGTAGCAGAACTTCACTTGCGTTAGCATCCCATTGACTCCCATTCATTTTGGCGTCACTTTGACAGTGAATAACTTTACATCCATTTATCCATTATTTATTTCTAAAGATACACAACAATGTATAAAGGGCTCCATTACCTTCTATGTTACATTATGGCCCAGTAGAAACAGTTTTTGTAAAAATAGGCTAACGATTGCGTCATAACCACTTGACTCTCTGTCGCACAGTAGAGAAATTACTGTACAGACAGGAGGAGAAGCTCGCAGGCAATAGTATGCATTAACTTAATATGGCGTACTGGCGTTACATTTTAAAATACTATACAAAATAATTAATCAGAATACTTACTCCTGCACATTCACGCCAAAGAACTCCCTGCTCAAGCTCGCCGTCTCTGCAAGATTAACGATGTCAGTTTGCACGTACAGCTACTAGAAGATTTACATCTGTCAGACAGGTTGCTGACGTCATCAAGCTTAAACAGAAACGGAAGTGCTAAAAATCGCTAAAGATGGGCTTCACTTTTCTCAATTGAGTTCCAATGGGGTCGCTGTGTCCATTTCTTTTACTGTCTATGCATTCTACTAACTACAAGTAACTGTGCAACTACATGTCAGCTACCATCATTAGAGTATTAGTAGACTGCCTGTTTAATATCTGCTAACACTTTATTTTGATGCTCCCCCAACAGACATCATACTGACCATAAGTAACTTTTCAAGCGCGTCAACTTATTCTACAAACCCTAACCATAACCCAGCAGGCAACTACTATAATAAGAGTTAGTTGACAGTTACAAATTAATTAGAATTAGCTAGCATGTAGTTGCAAACTTACTTATAGTTAGTAGAATGTCTAAAGTTCACTATCGAAATAAAGTATAATTCAATTTCTTAAGTGTGTACTACATAGTAGCACAGCTGGGCATAGACCTAAAATGGCCAAGCAGAACGGAGTGAGTGCTGTAAAAGAGGGTCAGATGATCAAAGAAGCTGCCCGAGGGGAAGTGGAGGACAGGGTCTGACTGTAACTATCTCTATTAGTTTTATTAGCTTGCCCCTGTAGTAACCACCTCCTCCTCTCCCCTCAGGCCTGCCATATGATGGGCGTCCAGGGGGCCTCTACCCCCATGGCCATCCATATAGGGTCACGTGGGGCCCTGTCAGCTGGGAAGCCTGTCACCAGTTGCCTGGCTGAAGTGGGGAAGCATAGACCATATTGGGGTGGTGTTTCTCCCCATCTAATTAGATGCTTAGCTTAGTCATTATACTACAGTTGAGCTGACACAGAACAAATTGTGTCGCTGTGTTTTAGGTCACCTCTGAAAAGAACCTGTGTGAGAAGGGTGAAAAGGGTCA
Organism: Chanodichthys erythropterus; assembly: GCF_024489055.1. Classification (NCBI taxonomy): domain Eukaryota; kingdom Metazoa; phylum Chordata; class Actinopteri; order Cypriniformes; family Xenocyprididae; genus Chanodichthys; species Chanodichthys erythropterus. The sequence continues at coordinate 1,166,280 of NC_090242.1, read as the reverse complement.
GCTGTGGTACAAGGAGGTTTTTTTTTTCTTTTTCCAATTCTCATTTCAACTTTGACCCCAGGATCTCACTTCTCAGCAGTGAGAACAGAGATACAATAGGACCCATGGGCTGCTGTCAGTAACTACAAGTGCAGAACAAAACTGCCACTGCAGGAGTCCATGTGGAGTTGTTATTCACGCTCAGAGTCAGGTTCACTGCACTGAAGCCCTTTACAGAGACATTTTAATCTGTCTAATTTCCTTAGTACTGATTGGTCAAAACAAACTGAATGGTTCTGCCTGATCTCATCAGTATTCATAAATATGCATATATATTTTTAGGTTTTGGAAGATGCATACAAATTTGCTAACCTTTAAGTGAAGAGTCATATAAATATTTGTTGTCCTGTTTCTCGAGAGGGAATTTGCAAGATAACAAACAGAGGTGAATGGCTTTAATATTCTGATACATATTCAGAGCTATAATATTCCATAATATAATGTAATAATTTAAGCTTAACTAGTGAGCAAAACATTGATGTTGTGCATTCAATATTAAACATCATGCATATGTCAAAAAAATGATAAAATAATGTTGTGTATTAAATCCATTTAATGGAATTTAATAGAACTGAATGGATTAATATATATTTAAAATAAATATATTTTTCCTTCAACCTAAAACACAGCACAACACGATGCAGAATTCAAGATACATGTAAAACACCAGTGAAAAACAATGCAGAAATTTTCTTTCATATTAATACACTATTTTTACAGACTTTTCTAAGAGATAAAATAAAAAATAAAAAAAAAACATTGTACATATCTGAGAAAAGCTTTAGGTTTTAGAAGCTGTCCATACATTGATGTTTATACATTACATATGCACAGTATGTGTGCCAGAACTACACTTTTCACTCACTTACAAATTCTTATACAAATATTAATACAGGTCACATTGAATGTAGGAGTATCTTTATATTACATTCATTTCACACTGTGCATTAGATAAACTTTTATTATTATTTAAATGTATGTATTATTTATATTAATTTAGCTGTAATATAAACCATCTTAATTTACTTCACTTTGCAGACCCTCAAAGCAGGGTATGTACAACATAGACTAGTGACTGATATTTCACTTTGATTTACGTCATACGACCTATTCAATAACTCCCAAAGTTCAATGAGGCTGAAAGCCGATTATTCTTGATCACCAAATCTTGAGCTGATCCACAATATTTTTCTTCTCTATTCAAATTTCATATTTAACTTGCCTTAGGCAACTGGTTTCAAACACTATTACAGTTACACTAAAACAGTAAGAGCGCCACAATTAAAGAGAATCGCAAATCGATGACAAGATATAAATTGATGAGCTCAGAAATGCCTAATCTCTCTGTGGATGCTGGCCAAGCAGCTGTTGCAGATGCATGAACACTTTGAAGCCTCAAAGTGAATGAAGAGAGTCATCTCCCTTTTCCTGCTGTTCTTTTTCTCTTTCTGTGTTTCTGTCACTTTTTGTGTGGGTAAATGGATAGTGTACAGTGTTACACCCTCTGTCTTGCTGTGCGTGGCTTGCAGCATTGTCTTGGGTTTTCTTTTGTGAGGTTGTTGTCAGTGACTGAAGCGTTGGTGGGCAATTTAAACTGCACTTTTCAAGGACTTGCCCTCTTGTCTGTTGGCTCGTAAAGTCAGTCACATGCATTGTTTCCCTATTGTTGGGCCCTCAGGGTGAGTTAACTGTTGGTCAACAGAAATAATACTTTGGAGGACTAGACCATATGATTTATGTGTCACTTGAAGACGCTAATTTTCTAATGACTACCCTTTCATATCTTTCAAATGTCAGAGCTCAAAATACATTTGGTACCGGGTTGCAAATCTCCTCCTACCGTAGATGTGGTATCAAACTTAAGGGATTCACCCAAAAAATGAAAATTTTGTCATCATACCCATCATATTGTTCTAAACCTGTATAAATTTCTGTTTTGCTGTACACAAAGTAAGATATTTGGAAGAATGTTTGTAACATCCCCCCCCCCCCCCACCCCCAAATAATAATTGACTACCATGGTAGGAAAAAAATACTATGGTAGTCAATGGGGGGCGAGATCTGCTTGGTTCCAAACATTCTTCCAAATATCTTCTTCTGTGCAAAGAAACAAAGAAATTTATACAGGTTTGTCACAACTTGAGGGTGAGTAAATGATGTCAAAATTTTCATTTTTGGGTGAACTGTCCTTTTAGTCTCAGTAGAGTACTGTAGAGTAAGAATGTTATTTCCCATAACCCAGAAATTCATATTTCTTAGAATAAACAATTAACCAAGTGTTCACTGGACAAACAGGTTAATTGATTGTAATATTAATTTTACTACATTAAGTTAATTCTATTAACTGATCTAAATATGTATAATTAATTATAACTAGTTATAATTAATTATTCATATTTCTTTTGAGTTAATTTGCTACATTGTAAAATAGTATTTAAAAGAAATGTTTTCTATTTATAAATATTTTAAAATGTAATTTATTCCTGTGATGCAAAGCTGAATTTTCAGCAGCCATTACTCCAGTCTTCAGTGTCACATGATCCTTCAGAAATCATTCTTATATGCTGAATACATTAAAACTTACTTGTACTGTAATACAATACAATATTTATACATTAACATTAAAATATAATAAGAAACAATGCAAAAAAATACCTAATGCACTATGTTAATGAACCTTATTGTAAAGAGTTACTGGATTTTTTTTTTTTTTTTTTTACATTATTTTCTAATTTAATACAATTTATTTTATTTTTTTTTTAAGAATTTCTTGGTATCTGGTTTGTCTCCCTTGTGCTTCAATGAAAGCAGCACTCAAGCTGAATTTTGCACACAGGATGATCATGATCAATTTCATAACATTTGCTTGATTGTAGTTTTGATTAGTGACCAATAAATCAGACATATTTCTTGATTTTATGTCATAACTTTGTTTAAAATTGATAAAAATGCTAAAACTTATTTTCCAATTTTAAATTAAAAAATGTCAATTTTTAATGTGGTCTCAGACTTTTGTTAGATGATGTCTTGTAAGAGATTTAAAAAATGTATATAAAAACAACCAAATATGTCTCATATTGTTGGTGGTTTCTTCATAATATATATTGCAGATTTTTTCAGACCCATTCCAACCCATGCTGTTGCCAGATTGGTTTAAATGCAACAAATTGTTAGCAAAGTGCTAATGCATGGCTGATAGCCACAAACAAATGTGCACAGCCACAAACAAATGTGGTACCCTGCGGTCCATATCTGAAAGTGATTATTCATGTCATTCAGAGATTCAGTCAGTCTTTGATAGTAAGAAAGACTGGCACTGGTCCTAACCTGTGGTTAGTGATAAAGCATGCTGATTAATGGCGGTATTTTATTTAAATCCACTCATGCAGGTTTATTGAAGCTTGTGTCAATAAGTACATGTGCATCTAGATTATTTGTGACCGCTATCGACTGGCCACGTGTAATTTGTCCACTTTGCTTAGCAAGAAGTGCAGTTATGCACAAGTCCTGACATGGAAGAACATCTAGAAACCTTCCCCCAAGTTCCACGGCATTCCCCTTCATCTCTGGGACAAGGAGAGACATCTCCAGAGCCTTGTCGCCATGTGCCCTCGGTAAGAAATCCGTCAAGGAACAGCTTTCATGGGAGTTGCACCTTTGCCGGATCAATACATCTGTGGAGTACTTCCCAAGATGGATGACACAGTCCCCTCTTGTTAGCGAGACTTCGTCAGCCAGCCGTGATCTGGCATTACCTGGATCACAGAGCAAGATCCTTAGGGACCCTGATCTGACTCCATCACATAGCAGTCATTTAAGGCTTCTAATGAATGTTAGTGTTGACAATGATAGATCTAAACAACACTGATTTGAGCAATATATCATTTGCACATGGGGGGCTGGAAGTAGTGAGGTCATATTGCAGGAAAAATGGGTCATAAAGGAATTCATGATTAAAATCCTGTTAAATTACTCTCAACCCTGTGTTCAATCAGGGCCATCCTTTGGGTGGGTCATACTTCCAAATTCTTTCTTTCTTAAAAATATATAAAATAATTAATAATTGTATAAAATACAAAATAATTGAAAAAAAAATGGATGTTTGACTTCTATTCTAATATTCTATAAGATTTGTATATTCTACATATTAATATCATGTTTCTTTGCATTGCATGAACATGAGTTGTTTTGTGTTGTTTTTAATTTTTATTTGTTATTTTTTATTATATTTAATTTATAAAAATATACAAAATACAAAAAAAAATAAGATAAAAATGAATGATTGATTTCTAGTCAGCTGGAAGAGGTATATAGATTTGTGCAGGTATATTTTACATAAAAAATATCATGTTTTGTATTGCAAGAACAAGTCATTGTATTCAGTGTGGTTCATATTTTGAAAAAGTGCCTAATGATAGACCAGTGACAGATTTTAAATGGGAGCTGTAATCTTATTGTTGTGCCTCACTGGAAAAGAAAACAACATGCCACATTTTCATTGTCATTCCCACCACAGCAGATGTGGAATATAAAGTGAACTCAGGTTGGCATGTTTAGGCCCTGAAGCCAGTCAATCCCTATAGCACAATAACAGTGTGAGAGCTGCATGGTTAATATTGCCATGTCAACATAAGTGGGACAATACCAGTAACCCAGCTTGATAAAAAGTTGAGATTAACCTTGCAGAGGAACAAAAAGAGGAACTGCAACCACAAACCCTCATTCCCCGGAACACCCTGACAGTTCAGTAAGAGTCCTCATGCAAATATGTTGGCCACTAACGGTTTTTGGGTTATAATTTGCTTTGTCGTAGTTTGTTGAGGTGCAGCATATCTGATGTTTGAATTTTCAATTCAGGGGAAATCATCTGTGGAAGGTGCAATTCGAAACTCCAGTAGACTGAACAAAATTTTTAATGGGACTTTTTTAATATCATGCAACTTCTTATTTGGGAGCTGCATTCACGATAAATAGGAATGGAAGTACAAGGATTATTTGTCTTATAAAGCATTATTTTAGCTAGCTTATGAAATTGAAACATAATTTTTGTCCAATGCTAATTTTCAGTTCCAAATATTTTGCATAGAAAAGATGTTTTTTAAAACCTATTTTCTTCCACAGAGACAATGAGAATGAGAGCCACCAGTCGTCACGGTTCATTTATTGATCATCTGATGATTGGGTAATGACACTAGGGGCTTAATAATGAAGGATTGATGGAGAGCCCTACTGAGTGTGTGTTGAAAAGGAACAGAATGGGGTAAAGTACGCAACTCATGGGAGGTTGAAGACTTCAGTGAACGTTAAGAACAGTTTGGGGCCAATAGAACATATGCTGAGCTGCTGTCTGTCAGCTTTGTGTGGTTATCTGACACACCTTTTATTCATGCCTGTCCTTCTTTTTGCCAGTAACTGTTCCACCTCCACCCAAACTGTATTATCGGTGTCAACAGTCGGTTTCGGCATATTGGTGGAAAACAATACTTTATTATTGTGGTCTCTTATGTGATGTCCAGAATATTCATTTCTGGCTTCATATGAAAAAATGGACACAGAAACACACACAGTTTAGAGAAATTCATGTTGTTTATTTATTTTGCTTAACGTGGGTGTGGTGTTTCTAGAAGTGATACTTGAAAGACAGAGCAGTAAAATACAATATCAAGGAGACATTAGCTAGAACACATATAGTGTACTAAAGCAAAACACTACAGGCAAAAACATTTTTTATGCACTGGTCAACTGTGAGATTTTGGCCTTTTTGGCTTTTAAACATGTTACTTTAGACTAGTGAAAAGGAAACATCCAAAATAAACTTTCATCTTTATTGAAATGTTTCTTACAGTATATTGCATTTTATCTATTTGCATCAATAGATTTCAATTATAGTGCATATTTTTAGGACTGTTTTCTCTAAATGTTTTTTTCTTTTTGTTTTTTTCTTTTACTGAACCAGAAATCTTCACTTCATGTAAAACCTTTAACTAATGTCAACAAAATAAAAAATAAAATACAAAATAACAATTATTTTTAAGAAAAATTGTTATACAAAAAAGTTTGCAATTCTTAATGTAATCAGTCAGCTGGGAAGTACTGTGATATCAGTTCTTTTTTTTTTTTTTTTGTCTTCTTTTTTTTGCCCTATTTACCTGGGCAGTCTTGCCTTACTTTCATTAAATTTCAATATTTAATGTTAAATTAAAGTAGTAGTAACAATAACTAAAAATAAAGAAAGAAATATAATGACAGACCAATCTCATTTTCCACTTGTCAGAAAACTGATAGTCTCGCCCAGTGATAGAACATTAACAAAAAATAATCACTTCTTTAAGAAACAAAATAATTTGTAAAATGAACTGTAAATCAAAAAGAAAAAATATGTAGTGCACTGAGTGGGGGAAAAAATTATTATAGAGGTCACGTTTGGCCTTCTAACAAGACCTGAGACCTCTGGACCTGTGTGTCTGTTAATCGTGGGGCATACTGCCGAGAGAGTGAGGTGGAAATGATTCACTCTGCTGTCTATGCAATATTTAAGGCCCTTAGCCTGGGTCCCATTAATGGAGCCTTTTGCTGCTGTTTTCTGCCTCTCACTCAAAAAAAAAAAAAAACTCTCTCTGACATGAATTACATTTACATCTCTCCAGACTGGAGGGATCAGCAGCTTTTGCAGCTTCTTTGGTGAGGCAGAAAATGATTTTTAGTGTTATTAATAGTGAAACTGCTCGTTGAATGTGCATCATAAAGATAATCCATTAATTCCCTTTTCACTCATATGAAATGCAGTGCATAGGCTTAGGGCAAAATAACATTTCAGTGAAAAAGTGTAGAGGGTATTTTGATTACTTACTAGCTGATCTCAAGTCTCAATGGCTATCCCTACGGGATATTCGGTTTAAGTACTTTAAGTATAGGTGGTGCTCTCCACCTTATTTTGCAAAAGTAAGCCGTTTTTTGTGAGTGTGCAAGACTACAAATTCATTAGCAACTATAGTTACATTTAAAAACTTTAAAAATATAAATTTCAAAATCTATTTGAGTCAAGTTAACAGTCTGTAATAAAATAAGAACAATCAAACTACAAGCAATAGTACAAATAAACAACAATAAAAGATAAATTAAATATAGATGAAATATAAAGTCACAACATTTATTCAGTCATGAGCATTGAGTGATTTTCTGCAGTTAGTCTGATGTTGTTTGATTAACATTAAAAACACGAGCAGCAGCAGGAATATTATGGCGCTTTTCCACTGCATAATATGGTTCGGTATGGCTTGATACGGCTTGCTTTTTGGCGCTTTTCCACTGCATGGTGTGGCTCGGTACGGAATGGAATGGTATGGCTGGCTTAAATATTACCACCTCAGTTGAGGTTCCAAGCAAGCTGTACCGATCCTAAATGTGACATGTAAATGCTGCAGATCACTGATTGGTCAGAGAGAATCGTCACTACCAGTGTCATTGGATTTGAAATACGAGACACCAAACCCACTAGCCACCACAGTATCATTTGTTCGCGAAACGACTTGCTTTAAACGACTGTCACATGCAACTTGAAAAAAGAAATGTCTGTATCATGGTCAGTAGATGAGGTGCAGACTCGTTGGAAGATGAGGAGCGGATCCACGGCAGTAGAGGAAGCACAACTAAAATGATCAGTCTATAATCCCACCCACATTGAAGCGGTACTAACAAAGGAAAAACAAACAGAAAGTAAAGCGTGCTGAGCCGTGCCATGCCGTACTGAGCCAAACCGAGCCGAGTAGTACCACGAAGGGGAAAAGTGCCATTAGGCTGCTGTCACTAATGCACTGATCTAATATATTGATACTGTTACACGTGCATTTCTTTCTCGACTGTTTAAATTCACTTAAGACATAATGGACTATATTTACTAGTATACTCACCAAGACTGGCATTTTGACATAATTTTGTGCAAAATTGTCAATTCAAGCTAAAGAAGACGTGAAAGAGAGCTCAATCCAGTATTCACATGCGGCTTTCTGGGTGTGCACTTTTGATGTGCAGTTGTAGAGGCTTGAGTGTGTTTATTATTTTGATAATAAATTAAAACAAATACCAGTTTGCAGTATCAAGCAGCATAACAAACAAATACAAAGTTCTGTCATGAAACTTTAGATAGCGCTGACTCAGTCCTTAACCCAATTTGCTTGCAATTACATTATCCTCTATAGGGTACATAGCAGTATTTCATGTGTATTAGCAGTGACAAGTTCCGTACTTGCTCTGCAGCAGATGCAGCAGATCAAGAGCAGCAGTAATAAATGCAGCAGCAGCAGCATAGCAGATCTATTCCGCCAAGACTAAACACATTAACATTGTCATACTCATTACCATGCCCATCTCTCTGAGTTGTTCAAGATGCACACTAGTCATGTTTTTTTCTAAGGCACATTTATAAAAGCTACTTACATATCCTAATTGAACTAAGGCCTAATTCTGACTTAGTCTAAGCACTGTCTGTGAAATCGGGCCTATGTACAGTATGTTAACATTATTTTAGTGTGAAAAAATCACTTACTAATCATTTCTATTCAAAGTTATATACAATTTTGCAATGTTGTTGCCATGACAATGAAACACTTAAAACCTTAAATGTCAGGAATTACTTTACAGCTCAAATAATACAGGTGCATTTAAACTTTTCAAAAAATTGGTCCAATTTAACTCCTTTGTCCAGTAAATGCCTTGTTTGTATGTGCTTTGATTATTTGTAAAGAAAAGGGACGAGATGAAATTATCTGTGGTACTCAACATGCCACAAATGCTGTCAGCTGAGCTTAACTTTCACTGAACATGGAATATTCCTTTAAGAAATAGTGAGAAAGAGTCTAGATTTTACAAAGTCAGTGTTATTACTAGCATATTTCTATATATGCACAACAGACCACAGTATGAGCCCCACCTAGTGTTATCCGAGTGTGTGAAAATGCATGCGTGCATTTGTGTGGCAGCATGTCAAGCTCACACTGCGATTCATTTTTGATGATGCTCAGTGAGTCAGCTCACTATTTTGACAGGCTGTTGTGTGTGATGTGACAAGCTACATTGGCCTCCATTTTCAATTTACCAGCATCAGCATGACAAATTCACTACAGCACGTTGATCCGCTCCTTCCCAATAAGGCCTCTGGATATCACAGTCCCAAACCGCAGAGAATAATGACATCGCAGGAGATCATTAGGCCTGGACTGACGGACAGGCCATGTGATTTTCTACCTCAAAAGTCCACAAGGCAGTGACCCCGGCACCCACCCTTGATCTTGGGGCTTCGGCCCCTTTCTTTTGAGACTGCCGAACAAGTGGCTCCTGGTGTTGTGGAAGAGTGAGACTTAAATATTTAATCTTTTCTTTTTTTTTTTTTTTGTCCTCACTCTGCCCTCCCCTCATAAAATCCTACGGTTCCAATGCCCTGCAGCTGTGAGTGACAGAAAGGCACATGGTGCCCTATGAAAAATGTATCTTCAGAAGCTGACACTGTATGGGAATTTTACTACAGGGACAAGGCTTGATCTTGCGATGAAATAAATATGTTTCCTCAGCTTTGTGCCGTAGCAGGATCTGCTTCACGGGATGCCGGCACAGGTGTTGAGTCAAACTTATGTAACATCAGATACCCGCTGTGCTGGAACAAAGAGGCGCTCCATCTCCATCTGTGTCTGCAGCCATATATAAGACAAGCTGTTGATACATTTGATCAGAGGCTGGGAAGTTTTCAAACTCAATTCAATGCTGATGGGATGCGCTGATGTTGCCGTTTAGATCAGACAAAGCTATGATGTCTATCATGAAAGAGAGAACATCTTGATAAAAAGATTTTCCAAAACAATAGACTTTTACTTTTTGTTTCTGGTCGACAACTCTATTTAACTCTCCTGGTCCGCTGTGATTGACTCCATTTAAACCCATTGCAAGGGTTCCGCTAGTAGTGGTCACTCGTGCAACATAAGCGATGACTTACATCTGAGTGAATGAGATGGAAGGAAGTTACAGAAGGAAGGGCATAAAAATTGGACTTAAATGCAGCTTACGTCCAATTTGTTATGCTATTAATCACGATCTGCTGTGACATCTCAATCATGATGCATTTTGGTCTATGGATCTGCCTGAAGTGAATATTGGCTGCGTCTGAAAACTTAGGCAGCTGACTTGTTGCCTCGCTGCCTTTCATTTCAAAGCCACATTTCTAACATCTGTAAAACCGCATTCTTCCATCTTAAAAATATATCTAAGCTACGACATATGCCCTCAATGACAAATGACTAACAGTTAGTTCATGTGTCCATGACCTCAAGGCTAGATTACTGTAAAGCTCTACTGGGTGGTTGCCCTGCTCGCTTGATAAACAAACTACAGCTGGTCCAAAATGCAGCAGCTAGAACCAGGAAGTATGACCATATTAGCCCGGTTCTGTCAACACTGCATTGGCTCCCTATTAAACATTGTATAGAATTTAAAATCTTGCTAATTACTTACAAAGCACTAAATGGTTTAGCTCCCCAGTACCTGAGCAAGCACTTAATGCATTATAGTCCTTCACGTCTATTGCGATCTCAGAATTCAGGCCAGTTGATAATACCTACAATATCAAAATCAACCACAGGCGGTAGATCCTATGCCTTTTTAGCACATTAACTTTTTAAACACATCTCTTTAACCTGGCATACACATAACACATTATCTACATATAAATCGTTAGGCTTTATAAATTAGGACAGCCGGAACCGGGAACACTTCCCATAACACCTGATGTACTCATACATCATAAGAAGAATGGTGTCTATGCTAATATTAATCTCTCTCTGTTTATCCCGAGGTTTGCCGTAGTCTGCCAGATCCAGGCCGTATCCAGTTGAGATGAAGGACCTGTGCCTAGACGAAAACGCAGCCCTGATGTGTCAACTTAACTATCCCCTGTGAAGGCCTCCTTCCCTTTCCTTTCCCTATGTATAGATAAAACGTTATCAGAATTATTGCAGTTCGCATAGATCCGCGGACACGACTAATTTTTTCTGCATTATGCAGACCAGACAAGTAATTTGGCAATATCACTTTGTAAAAAGACCAAGCATCTGCGCACATACATTCAAACATGTAAATGAATGACAATAATGCATTAAAGGTCTTCAGTTTTCAGTAGGAAAGGTGTAATTTAAGCGGCCCCTAAGTTAATAATTAACAATTTTTACAACTGAAGTGATTCAATCAAAAACCTACTTTAGCTTGATAATTATATTTTCTTAGAGCTGCTGTAAAGACAAAACAATGTCAATTAATTTTCCTATTATCACTGTAAAGCTGCTTTGAAACAATCTGTATTGTGAAAAGCGCTATATAAATGAAGATGACTTGCCTTGACTTGACTATCAGGCAATGACTTTGGCAATTGTGCATAAAGGTACCTCACTTCTGAGGCAGCGTAACAGTCTAATGATCTACAGCAAAATAGAGCGTGCTTTGGTGATAACTAAGCAAATATTTCATCAGTAATTTCTCACTAGATATGACATCAAAAATGTAAAACGGTCAAAAACTACATTTACACATAAACTGACCACCAAGCACAACTTTCGGATACCATCTTTCTTTTTTACCTCAACTGTCACAGAATGGAAAGCACGGGATTGTGGGATATCAAAGGCAGAGTAGGATACATCTATGCAGGAGACAGGAAGTGAAACTAACATTGGATGCGGACGTGCCTTGAAGCCCTCCTACGATGTAATGCATCCTCCAAAGGCAGAATTTTTAAAATTTCGGGCGCAGCCATTGAGTAGACTCACTCCCTTGGTCAAAATCAAGAGGTCGAGGGTCTGTCCAAATAAACCTCCCTCACCCACTTGACAAAGTTAAACTCACTTCAAAATGATAGCGGGGATTCCCCCAAGGGAAGCACTTAGGAAAGTTTGCCAGTGTGTCTAAAAGTGGAGTTAAATAGTGTTTTAAAATCTGTTCATATTATAAAGGTCTTGTTAGTGTATTATACCCTTTTCTGAAATATTCTGAAATTAATGTTATTTTTAAGAGGTATTTATATACTTTTCATTCAGAATTATATGCAGATAATATAATTTGCATAGTAACTTATAACTGTATTTTTATATTATACAGAATTTTTGGACAGACAAGTCACACGTGCATCTAAAATAAAGCTACTCGAGCACCTGTTTGTATGCTGTGAGCTGCAGTGAGTGTCTCAGAGGTGCTCTAAAGAGAGGGATGGAGGAAGATGGAGAATGAACGAGTGCTCTAATGGATCTGCGCTAATGGTGCTGGAGCGATTAGGGCAGGAAAGACTTGGACTTTCAGCCCTTATGAACCCTCGCTAACTGTGCCATGCAGCTAGATCACGGAGTGAATTACCGCGCATGCTCACATTTGTGTTTTTAAAAATATAATACAAAGTTGTTTGTTGTTGTTTAAATCATACATAGCCTATGTTTAATACATGTGAGGGGAGTTAAATGAGGGGAATTTGTGCTTTTATAAAGCACACATAGATAAAATGAATATAAATTCACACAACACTAATTTATTAGGCCTACCACCTCAAGATTTCAAGCAACAAGGCAAAGCAGTTATGAGTTTGTTTATATGTTTAAAGCCTATGTGTGTTTGTGTTTGTGTTTGTGTACGTGTGTGGTGGGAGTTGGGGGCGGGGGGTTGCTTTTCATTAAGCAGCTCGGCATAATGTTGACAATCTGTAATGTGATGCAGAGTATCTCAGTGGGAATGCTTGAGTGATCTTAATGAAGAGAACATCAGGTGCTAATTAGCACACATTAAATGTCACTAATATAAAAATGGCTGTTTGCCAAGTGCGTCTTTGACAAACAAGAGGCGACTTTCTGCTTTCAGTCCAGCCACTGAATTCTGGTCATATACTGCCACCTACAGACATTATTCTGTTAATGCATCAAAAGACCAGTCGTTCTCTACACTACCATAAGATTGATCGATCAATCGATTGATTCATAGATTGATTAACTGATTTGGAAATTGATACTTTTATTTAGCAAGGACGCATTAAACTCCACAAAAATATTAAACAGCACTGTTTAAAGCAAAACTGTTTAAAGTAAAACTGTTAAAAACAGCGTTGTTAATGTTTCTGAAATGAAAGAAATGTTTCTTGAAAAGCTTTGCATATATATATATATATATATATATATATATATATATATATATATATATATATATATATATATATATATATATATAATTTCTAGTAAATATATACTTTATAAAAAAATGTCCATTAAAGTGTTATGACAATTCTCAACAATCCGCACAATTGGTTTGTTTGTTCAAAAGTATGATCAATAATAGTTCCCTTGCCTTAGCAAACTCTGCTATAAGAGTTGCTATTCTGCATCTTTGTCATGTTTCATTGCTGTTATTTTTTATGGAATTCTTTTGCTTGATATTATAATATTATAATACATCATTCTCATTTATAGGACCATTGTCATCTTGTTTTTAATTCCTAAACTGTAAACACAAAATCCCTAATTTTTTCAACAGACAGTGATATCAGATGACAAGATGACAGGCTTTTTACCTGAACCCCATGGGTTGGGGGGGGGGGGGTGTCCAGAGAGGAAGGAGGCAGGTCATTGGTCTTTAGATAATCAGTGTGGGCTAATGACCCCTCCAGAGAGAATGTGTCTAATCCATTGAGCCTTAGGGAGCACTTCTTCCTACCCCCTCATTTCACAGACAGCTACTGAATACTGAATCCAAAGCATGTGTGTCCGGGAGTGGGGTGTGTTTACATTTAAAATCTATCACCATGCCTACACTGCAACAGAGCAACACAACAACACTGAATGAACGAAACCATGTACATTATGGCAGGCCGTACCTTTTTAAAAGATACTACTTATTTTTTAGATACTGGTACTCATTCATTAGATACTAGTACCTATTAAATAGACACTTATTTGTTAGATACTTGTGCCTATTAAATTGGTACTAGTACATATTTATTAGATGCTAGTACTTATTATTAGATACTAGTACCTGTAGATATTAGTACCAATTCATTAGATACTAGTATTGATAGTGACTATTAACTATTTTGTTGTTACTAGTTAAGCATTTTAAATTTTTGCCATTGACGTCTATGTGAATTCAGATATCAACTCTTCAGTTTTGACTAGTAGGCTATGTATTCCAATTGTGAATAATACATACTTTTTATATACTAGTAGTTGTTCATTAGGTACTAGTATTTATGTTTTAGATACTAGTAGTATGTATTATAAGATACTAGTAGGCCTACTTAGTCATTAGATACTAGTATTTATTTTTTAGATATTCCTACCTATTAAATAGATACTAGTAGGGCCTATTTATTACATACTTATTCATTAGATAGATCTTTTTTATTAGATACTAGTACTTATTCAATAGATACTAGTACACATTTATTAGATAGTATGGGCGACATCTGACTCTCGAGTTGGGGGGGGGGGGGGGCAGCAAGAATTTTTTTTTTTTTTTGCTTGTTGTTTATTTACTAATTTATTTAATAATTCACTTAATTTTATTATCACGGGAAATGACGCGGACGATATATGAATGTCCATAATTTTGCGAGCAACTGTATGGAATTACATTTGATCCAAAAATAATGAACGTAACTTTTCAAAAAAACTAATAAAAATATAAACTGAAACTGAATAAAATGACTTTGAAACTTAAAAAAATAAATCGCAGGCAAAATGTTTGACTTTGTTTTTAATACACTGCATGTTTTGCTAACAGTTTCTTTTCTTTCTTTCACTGATCTTTACTTACAAAAGCATTTCCAGAGTTTTCATTTATGCTTCTGAAGTTTTCGTTTACGATCCCAGAGTTTTCGTTCGTCTTTCTGGCACAAATCTCTCGCGGGGGCGGGGCCAGCAGTGGTGTGTTCTCATTGGCTACTGAGTTTTTGATTGACAGCTTCTTCTTGACCTGGAAGTGAAGACGTCAGCGTTGTGTTTACAATTACATGTGTGGAGGTGAGCGTCTGTAAGCGGCTTCTTATTTCATTTAAAGATATGAGTTTTGTTTTTGAATTTTATCTGTATTTTTCTGCGGCTTCTACTTTGTCGACATAAACTTTTAGGAGCGTGAGAGATCAAACGCGAGAGAAAATGAATGTCTTGAGGTTTAATTGTACATTAAAGGTTATAATACTGAAGATATTGCATAATGTCCAATGTTTTTGGAGAATATTTGATTATTTCTGATGATTCTTCTCTATTGTTGGGTCTGATTAGGTTGTGCTGTTACAATTTAAAGAGAATACTAGTATCATATACATGTATATATTCAGCCGTCAAGAAAGTCTCACTCCAACCAGGTAATCAAGGTTGGCAACCATGGCCATCACTCTACCCATTGTTAGCATATGCACATACACCATCACAATTAATGATCACTTAATTCTGAAGGATTCAAATATGAAAATAACAGTCGTGGCTTGCTGTAAGACGGTATAGACCTCAAAGGGCATTTCAGTACTCCACACAAAGAATGATCTTGTTGCCATTTTTTATCATTCTAATAATTTTATTTAGTTAACATTATCATCTAACATATAAAAGTAGATTTTTTTTTTAACAATCATCAACAGTTTCAATTGTGGCTTACATAAAAAAAAACAGTTGAATAAATGTAAATGAAAATATGAATCAATTCAAATAAATTTAAATTCTTTATTGTCACTACAGCATACACACAGGTATCAAAGGGAAAGTGTTGGATGCAATTATGTTGTGAAAGGAACGACCAGAATCCACAAAACACTAACTGCATATTCATGTAATGCACAGTATTCTCATGATATACAGTACATTACTATAAAAATGCACAAGCACCTATTATAGAATACATGTGTAAAATTCATAAAATTCATTCATTTTATTACCTTTTTTTTTTTTTAAATATAGTGAATAAACTGTATTAATGAATGGAATGAAATGTTCATGTTGTCTGAATACATTTTGGTTTGACTGTATGACTTTCATTCTCCACATAAGCACAAATATCTTTAAGAAAATAGTCCATCTCTGTGAGCCCATAAGTGGACTGTAACCCATACATGTATGATGGTTGGTGGGAAACGATTGTTAATAATTAAAACAGTTTAAATTATTAGTATTTTTCTCATCTATTGTTTCACTTCAGAAGACATTGATTCATCCACTGGGGTCGCATGGATTACTGTGTCTTTAGGACTCAAAGACGTATTATTTTCCTAAAAATCCTAATTCATGTTTATCTGTAGAAAGAAAGTAATATGCATCATGGACGGCATGAGGGTGAGTAAAATATATGAGAATTTTTTGGGGGTGAACTATCACTTTAACATTCATATGCTGTTGTGTTGCTAATCCAAGATCAGTATGGACTAATAAGAATAAAGTACAACCTCTTGTGTGTTTGTGAACTGTGTCTTGTTTTAATCTAGAGCACCAAAAAAAATTAAAATATTTGCATAATATCAGGTGTCTGAAGATCAAGATCCCAGTCAGTCAAAGGTGATGTGTCTGAACAAAATAAGATTCTTGTCTGATGGGGACAGTGGATCTCTGGGGCTACCACTCCCTCCTCTGGGTCAGCATCAGAGTTTTGTTAGTGGAAAAGTTGCTCCACTCCCTGGAAAATAAGAAATCAGATGTATTATAATCTAACAATACAAACTGCTTTGAATTCCCACATAACAAATTATGTAGACTTAAAATATTTATTTCAAACAAATTATATATAATTTCAGCCATAATTACTTTCATGTATTAGGTTTTGCATTTGACCATACAGTACTGTGCAAAACAAAGAAAATACAGGAAATATGCACACAAAAAAAATCAGAACAAAATGGATTCTATAAGCAAAAATCAGTATTTAGTGTGACCTCCTAGACTTCCAGTTTTTTCAAAGGAGAAACTTCTGATCAGATTTTGAAAGTTTTCTTGGCCTTCCAGTCATTTTCCATTCCATTTAGGTTTGAGAGAGCCAGGTTCTCACTATTACTCAAGTGTAAGGAGAGGTCACTAAATACTTGCCACTTTAGCCTGTAGAAGTTTTTTTTTTCTTTTCTGTTTTTTAATAATGCTTACAAATTTAAAGTATTTCCTGGTCATATTCTAATAAGAAGTCTGAAAAAAATTATATGGTCACTATACCATTGCTAAAACATCATCTAATGGTGTCCTAAGACTTTTGCACAGTACTTTATATGTATTATTATTAAAGACTACCTTTTCCCCTTTAAATATGATCTAATCCAAGGCTGTATGTACAGTACATAACCAGATCCTGTAATGACTGGGTTAAATCAAGACAACACTGCTGTATAAAGTGGGCTCTAAATGAGCTCTAAAATACCTCACCATCTGAAAAAGCAAAAGCAAGTAATGTTACTTATATTGATTTTGTAAACGTAAAAAATACTGACTTACCGCGAGTATCCAGATAACGACGATGATTGATGATAATGATGATTATATCATTCGTCTGTGCTAGGCCTAAGAAATCATCTCACCATAGTAGCAGCAGATACAGATAAAATAATAAAAACGCCTATCTTTACATCAATAAAATGAAATAAGAAGCCGCTTACAGACGCTCACCTCCACACATGTAAACACAACACTGACTTCTCTTCCAGGTCAAGTAGAAGCTGTCAATCAAAAACTCAGTAGCCAATGAGAACACACCACTTCTGGCCCCGCCCCCGCGAGAGATTTGTGCCAGAAAGACGAACGAAAACTCTGGGATCGTAAACGAAAACTTCAGAAGCATAAATGAAAACTCTGGAAATGCTTTTGTAAGTAAAGATCAGTGAAAGAAAGAAAAGAAACTGTTAGCAAAACATGCAGTGTATTAAAAACAAAGTCAAACATTTTGCCTGCGATTTATTTTTTTAAGTTTCAAAGACATTTTATTCAGTTTCAGTTTATATTTTTATTAGTTTTTTTGAAAAGTTACGTTCATTATTTTTGGATCAAATGTAATTCCATACAACTGGTGATAAAAAAAAATGCCGCGTCGCAATATTGAAAATATTTCCATTTTAAACCATGAAGGCGAGCCAGTTGATATCACACAAACAATGTGCAAACTTTGCGTGAGAGTTATGCGGGTGAAGACACACGTTTGGCAGAATTCGAATGTCCTTCAGCCTGAGGGTGGCGCTCTAATGATGATTGAGCTATGTGATTGACAGACTTTAGTACACACAGGGTGCTTCTCAATATCCCTCCTCGTCCTCGTCTCCTCGCTCCTCCGTCCTCCATCCTAATGTCGCCGATTACGACCCCCTCCAGTGTATTTCTTAAAGTAATTATGACCCTTTCCGCTCTGTCTCACTGCCTGTATCCACTTTTGTGTCCTTAAACCAGAGCCGGCCCGTTATATAGGCAGTATAGGCAAATGCTAAGGGCGCAATCTCGCTAGGGGCGCCAAAGAGGCTGGATGCGTGGACAGGGGCGGATCTACCGGGGTGGCATCTGCCACCCTAAGAAAAGGCTTTGCCACCCCAAAATTATCACAGAATAAAATAAGCAGTGTTTCAAGTACTGCTTTTCAGGAGCGGCACTTCAATATGATGACTAAAAAAAATTGCCTAACGCAAAGTAATGGCAAGAAAGCACGTCTTTCAGTAAACTGTGCATGATGGTTGCACGCAGCGCGCCCAGTGTGATTCATTAACAAATGACTCTTATGAACCGATTCTTTGAGAGTCAAAAACACAGCGCAGCCAAGTTCACTTACGATTTTTTTCCATATTTGTACATGAATCGGAAAATACTGCTTCCCGGCTAACTCAGAAGTCCTGTAAGAAATGTAGTCCCATCCGAATATGTCCGAGATTAATTTTCGTAATTTTTTGGCGAGCTGATTCAGCGACCGCCCGCTCCACTTTCATCATGGATAAAGGCAGGGTTCGAATTACGGGGGAGCTAAGGGGAGCTCGGCTCCCCTGAAAAGGACCTGGGCTCCCCTGAAAGCCTACTTTGAGACATTTAGGGGGAGCTCTAAAACGCTGTCCATTTTTTGTGTCACATATAGATTTTGATTTTCTGTACATTAAGGTTCCTGAAATAAATGATGATATTAAAAATGTGTCAATGTTGTGTGTTTTTTCGCTCATTACATTACTATTTCTGAACACTATTTTCCGCTGTGTCTCCTGCTGTGACCATCCATGCGTGGCGGCGCTGCACTGAAATTACTACGTTTACGTCACCACTTGAACTTCTCACTGAGTTGGTATTTGAATGTTAGCTTAACTTCAAGTTCAAAACCTACCTTATTCGTTTTGAACACTCTGTGGATACTAATAAGAATGTCAAAAAGAAAGCAGCCAAACCTCAGTTAATTAGGATTTACAAAAACGAAGAGAAGTGATGACAGCGCACCAGCTACAACTAGCTTGCCGGTGATACCGCCGCCGCCGATAAAAGTTGCTGCTAGTACTTCGGTAAAGTTGGTTTTATATTCGCACATTCGGACTTCTGATAAATTCAGACTTTCCAATAAATGTGCAATAAATTAATGTTTGCGCATTTTAAGCAGCGACATGATATTGACAACCAACGATTGTCAACTTACAACATTTTTCACAGTCGACCTTCACCTGTCAACCTGCAGCGGACCAGGCGATCATGCAACACCTTTCAACATCCTGGGTTACAGGACGGAAAGCAAAGACAGAAGACCCCAGGCCTCTGTGGTCACTTCTGATTTAAGGTAAGAATCATGGAATTACTTACTTGATCTGTGCGTTTGTGAGGATTGGCCCTAATTCTATTTAATATTGATGTATTTTTTTATGATTGTTATGTGAGTTATTCTGTTTTTTTTTTTTATCATGATTTGCATGATGTAGGCTCCCCCGAAAGCCACTTTGTAATTCGAACCCTGGATAAAGGTAGCCTATTTTTGCCATCCGACGAACCAATAACATGAAATCAATACGGAGATCACAGAAACTAATAGCAGAGTTGGGGTAAGAATCTAAATGTATTTTAGTTGTTCTCGATTGCTAAAACATTATAAGTGATTCAGTTGGTCCAGTTTCCCAAACCATTCGTTCAATTATCAAAACAAAGACACATTTCTCAAAACATTTAACAATGACAATATTAGGTAGCAAAACTGATGACAGACCAGTCAAAATCTGAGAGAGAGCTGAAAGAATAATTTACAGAGGTTTTAAACTTAAAACAGTACCATGTAGGCTACTTTAGATGAGGGAAATTGCACGTTGTACACCCTTCAATGTTGTTATTGTCAACTTTCTTTGTAACCATTTGTTATATGTGTAACGTTACTGTATTTTTTGCAGCGATGAGAAATTATTGCCTAGGGATATAGTCTTGAGTCAGAAGACCAATACACTGCTATAGTACTGTATACTGTAATTAAATTTAGCCAAATGTGCAGAGGATGCTGAATTTACTTTTACTGCAATTGACAGTATACTGTATTTTGGTGCTTACCAAGTTCATACTTATTTTTCTCATGCTTTTCATCTACTGCAAGATCAATTTATAATAGTAAAATGAAAAAGAGGTATTTTTGTTACAGTGTTATATGAATTGATCTCACTAGTGTTCACTGGGCAGTGCAGTAGTCTGTGTATTTGTTATGTTTTGTGTGTCATCTGATGCTAAAGTTTGATTTTGTCAGACAAGAATAGGTTTTTCACTAGAACATTTTATTTTGACCTGGACGTTTGAGGTTTGTGCAAGTTGGTGTATAGTTTTGATATTGTATTTTGCTGTGAGAAAATGTTGAATTGTTTCATGAATTGTGCATTAGCAATCAAGAAAAACAATAGAGACTGAAAAGTTTGAAGGACAAATTTATGTTGGCTTGTCATAAACCCAACTTCAAGTCTTGTTTAAAAAATGTAAGAACTTTGGTCAGTTAGGCCAGAATGTAGATGTTCTGGATGATTGCTAAAGTGTTGCTAGGTGGTTGCTAGGAGATTCTGGGTGGTTGCTAGGCTCTTGCTATGCAGTTGCTGGGGTGTTGCTAGAGTATGTGGTTGATAGGGTGTTCTGGGTGAACACACACAGACATTCCCACCTCTGTTAATAACACAAACTCAAAAATTGTTCTGTTGCTCTTGCACTAAAATGTGATTTATACCATTGAAGTAGCCTGTGTAATATTGATAAAACTGCTCTCCTTTAGTGATACAAGTTCAGACTCATTTAGAAGTTTTTCATATAGTTTATTTACTTGGTGCCAAGATGGATATTGAAATTTTGTTATTTATTAATTTTAAACAGTATATAGATACTTTCTGGTAATGCAATGTTTGTGAACACAATTGTGTATGTAAGGCTATAAATCTCCAAAAACTATGCATGAGCGCTTGCTTTGGTATTGCCACCCCTCATAGACCTCATGCCACCCCTTTGCCACCCTATAAATAATATTCTAGATTCGCTCCTTTGGATAAATCGCAATATAAGGGGGCGCCAAAAAAAAATCTTGCCTAGGGCGCCAAAGAGGCTAGGGCCGGCACTGCCTTAAACATTTGTTTTTTGGGGTCGACATCTTATAAAAACTTATTTCTGGGTTGTTTAGTTTGTTAGCTGTACACCTTGTCACACAGCAGCTTTTAGAAATTGTTCTATTTTTTGTAATAAGTCAGAAAAGACAAGGAGGCAGCCTCACGCAATACAAAGTGGGCGTGGTTTTCAGATTATGACGCGTGTCGCTCTGTCTCTATGGCACTGGTTTGACGTGGGGGTGGAGTCAAGAAACGGGGGCACGCCCCCGCGAAATGCATTGGAGGGGAATGTAATCGGCGACAGGTGAAATAATTCTTTGACATGGTTAAAAATAATGAATGGTTTGTTTTTGTTGGTTTGTTTAGCATATGTTGTCGCAGATTACGACCCCCTCCAATGCATTTCTTATAGTAGGTAATATGACCCGTTGCGCTCTGTCTCACTGCCTGTATCCACTTTTGTGTCCTTAAACATTTGTTTTTTTGGGGTCGACAGGTTATAGTTTTAGTTTTAGTAGGCAGTGCCATGCCACGCCGCATTGCTGCAGTAATTCAGGCAAAAGGAGCCCAAGTATTGAGTGCTGTACATGCTCATACTTTTCATATTCATACTTTCAGTTGGCCAAGATTTCTAAAAATCCTTTTCTTTTTATTTGACTCCAGCTGTCTTAAGTAATATTCTAATTTTCTGAGATGCTGAATTTGGGATTTTCCTTAGTTGTCAGTTATAATCATCAAAATTAAAAGAAATAAACATCTG
Organism: Chanodichthys erythropterus; assembly: GCF_024489055.1. Classification (NCBI taxonomy): domain Eukaryota; kingdom Metazoa; phylum Chordata; class Actinopteri; order Cypriniformes; family Xenocyprididae; genus Chanodichthys; species Chanodichthys erythropterus. The sequence goes on along the minus strand of NC_090242.1, from coordinate 1,143,934 downwards.
AAATATATCAGTCTGTGTGTAATGAATAATATACCAGTTTCACTTTTTGAATGGAATTAGTGAAATAAATCAACTTTTTGATGATATTCTTCTGTACCATTCTCTCACACACACACACACACACACATATATATATATATATATATATATATATATATATATATATATATATATATATATATATATATATATATATATAATATGAATAAAAAAAAAATCATTAATTCATATCACCTCGAATGGCATCATTTCCGTTTCCTGTCTAAGCTCTCTCTTATATGTTGTTGGTTCATTAATATTCAGTGTATTATTAGCATGCTAGGCAGAAATGCAAATTTAAAAAGTACTAGTACCTATTAAGTTCAGGATATCTTTGGTCTAAAAAGTTACTAGTAACTAAAAAATAAGAACTAGTTCTATTTTTTCTTAACAAATTAAGTATAACTAAATATTATACACTAAATATTAAAATAAGTACTATAGTATCTAATAAATAAGAACTAGTATCTGATGAACAAGTAATAGTATCTTTAAAAAGGCACTAGTACCTAAAGAATAAGCACTAGTATCTAAAGAATAGGCACTAGTAGCATGAAAATAGATATTAGTAAGTTTTAAGGATTAAATGTTAAAAATGGCTTGCCATATACATTGCAAGCAATGTGAATATTGAAAAAAGCAAACAATGAATGCTCACAATATAATCAACATTATAATAGACTTCTAGATTCATTGTAATGTTAAGAATCAAGATATTTTTTGCTTTAGTCCAAGTGAAATTACTTTTTATAGTGCATGTAAACACACAAATAAAGTAATTTCTGGGTTACTATAGTAAATATTTCTCTTTATAACAGACATACATTTTAAAATGTTTATTTAGAGTGTGCCTTTAAGAATTATTACAAACTTGGTCACAGAGCAGAACTCAAATTGAAACTATTTAAATAATCTATTTCAAGTAAGATCTACTGAATAGAAAATGTCTGTCTATCTGTCACTGCATGTGAAACTTACATAAAGCCTGACAAGATTATATTGATAAATAGGTTTATAGTGCATTTTCATCACATTTTACATTATTGGGCTGTTTCACAGACAAGGCTTTAAGCCTAGTCCCTGACTAAAATGTATGTTTGAGCTGTTTTAAACTGAAAGCAACTTGCACTGACATATTGTATGTCAATGCCATTCTTTTGTGTTTTTTTCTAAGGCATGTTTATGAAAGCTACTTAAATGTCCTAATTTAACTAAATTACTCATTGCTTAATCTAAGCCCTGTCTGTAAAACCAGGCCTAGTAAATAATCTGAACTTAATTACTTTTGGATGGACATAAAGATTTTAGAGGCCTGAAATCATGGTTTCATTCATATTGTGTAGGCTATTATACAAACATATCTTAAATGTCTAATAAAAATATACATATATTAATATATTAATCAAATATATTAATTATATACATATATTAATCTAATATAAATATACAAATATTACAATAATATAAAAGTATACCTTAAGAAAGAAACAAACAAATATCCTGTATAAGTGGACAGCTATTGGAAAAAAATAAGATGCAAAGTGAGCCAGACTTGATACTAATAGTGTAAAGTCTGGCAATATGAGAGTAACTAAACTATGTTATAGATTACACACACTAACTTGTTCCTCACTTCAGACTGACGGCATAGCTTCACACCAAAATAAATAGAAAGAGACAGCAGATTTTTCTAAATTGCCTGATTAACACACTGGAACACTAGCTGATCAATACTCAAGTGTCCGTCAGAAGAACATTGTTTAGAAAATTCAACCCTGGATGGAATCCAAATGAGTACATGCTTCTTAATGTTTTTAAGATCCATTTATCTTATTAATCTTTCTATCTGTCTTTACATTCATCATTACACTTTGTCTGGATGATGAATTTAGTGCCAGTCCCCTCTTTCGACTTCTTTATTCTTATAGTACCTTCAGTCGTTTACTACATTTCAGGACATGATTCCTTCCTTATAAAGGAATAATTTATGACAGTTTTATTTTTCCCATAACCATGACTTATGTTTCTTCATTACTAAATCGCTATCTTTCACTATTTGAAATGAATGTATTTCTTTTTTTATTTATTCATTGTCAAATGAAAACAATATTGAGATAGAGTTAAGTGCATATTCTCTGATGGATATTCTTGCTTTGTGGTCTTAGTATAAAAGATTAATATAATGAGGAGGTATAAAACTGATGATGAATGTATGAACCTTTGCTGATATACAAACATATAAACCAGTTAAGCTCCTTAGATCACACAAAAATGTGTTAGAAAACCACTTTAGCCATTTCAGCAATAAAGTGCTGGCAGAAGCCCAGTGAAGATACTGAGGAAGTGAATGGTTTCCTGTGATGACTGTGAATGTCTGTCAGCATTTTATCACGACTCTGAAATTTTATCTGACTGAGTCATGCAGGATTTGTAGTTAGTGTTTAATGTGTGTCTTCAGCATAGCATGAGTTGAACATTTCAAGTTAGCTTTGGCAGAGATCTTCATGTTGAGTGTCAGTTGATTTTGAATTGATGAAATAGATGTTTTGTTTTAGCTTACAATATGAATAAAGCCAAAAAATGTGCAAATACATTTTATCAGCTGTACAGCAGAGGGTATAGTGTCAGCCTTGAAGAACAGCATCTTGGATACTGTTGAGTTTATTGTTTTTCAGTTAAATCTATAATGAAGCAAAATGACTGGATATGAATCAATGGCAATCATGGCAAAAGTATGAGCTGTACTTTCCCGTCACTAGTAAACTACATATCATTTTAGGGATTAGTAAAATGTGAATTGAGATGCAGCCAGAATGTCAACATTAGGTGGTATTTGTTTAAATGAGCTGTTCTCTATATATAGATCTGGGCAAGTTGGAAAAACAAATTGTGTGATAAATTTATTTTGCAATCAAAGAAAATAAAATAAATAAAAACAAATATAAAACAACAACAAAAAAATAATTAACAAAAAATGTCTTGGTAACTGTTTTTACCTCTGTTCCCTGATGGAGGGAATGAGGCGTTGTGTCGAGATTGACACTAGGGGTCACTCTTGGTAGCTCCCAAACTCTTCTGAAATATTCAGAAAAGGCCAATGAGAATTGGCGAGTAGAATTTGCATGCCAGCCACTTCCTTGGACATACGAGGCTGGCGTGCTCCACTCATTCAGGTTTGTTCTGAGAAGCAGAGATAGCATCTCGCCCATTTCAGCAGGCAGTTCAGAGCTGTGGCAAGAGGGACACAATGTCACGATGTCACGAATGCCACAGCACCATGCCCATCTCAGGACACAAGCCTAAAGTCAGTGCTGAAGCTGTAGTATGACCCAGGGAAAGAGGAAACTTTTTTGGTGACCATGAAAGTGCAGTCGGCCTTCTGGTGAAAGAAGTAGAAGTAGAAGTGTAGAAGCATAAATGCACCACAATCACACACTCCACCTGTGGAACCTCCAAGTAGATGTCTGCATCCCAATAAGATTTCTTGCGGCGCAGGATTAAATTTTGAATGAAAGACGGTAGTGGTCAGTAACTCTGGTGTACTTTGGGTGCAGCGGGTGGCCTGACAATAATCCAGCCGCTCCCGATATCCTTTGACAACAGCGCATCCATGCTTGAACTTGAAGTGAACAAAACTTTCTGCAGTGTTGGCCTTCACACAGTTCTCAGTTCCCCGCCCTGAGCAACCTGCCAAGATATGTTCTCACAGCCAAGAGTGCACCTTCAGAGAGAACATTCAGACTTTGTGGTTGGATTTTGGAGGAGAGACTTTTGGTAGGCTACTAAAACCGTTGTCAGTCAGTGACATTCTCTTATGTAACAAAAAGATTTCATTTGCAGTAAGCCAACAGTTTTAGTTTATTCGTATTTTTGGCTTAGCCTATAGTTTAGATAGCGGGTGAACACAGAGTGAATTGTAAGCAAGAGCGAGTGGGTGTGGAATAGAACATTGTGGGAGCGGGCGGGACGAAAAACAGTCCAGTGCAGACCTCTGCCTCCAAGTACCCCTGCAATTCCCCACCATTGAGGGTAGTAAGGGAGGAGGAGCCAGCGAAGCCTGTTCTGGCAGAAAGTTGCCTTCCATGACTTTGTGATCTCCTCATGCACTTCTGGGAAGAAAGGAACCAGGGCAGAGTCCGGCTGTGCATTGTGTTCTGACCCAAAAAAACAATCAGCCAACCATGAGCCTGATGCTCGCCAACTTGGTGTCAGCCTCAGACTGGGCCATCAGATTCAAGGATGGAAGCCCAGGCAAGTCCTCCGCTTCAGATGAGTCGCCCACCCTCCGATGCTGTGACTGACAACTCATCATCCTCTCGAGCCCTGAATGACAAATTAAGTTCACACTTGGTTGAACCGCCTAAACCCGTGCTGAGGAACGGGAGGCCTGTGAGGACTCACCCGGCGGAAGCTCTCCCATTGTAACCCCCAGATCGCCCTGAGAGCATGAGCCATCTACAAATTCTGTCTCAGCATGAGCATGGCCCAGGCATTCAAGACAGCAACTGTGGCCATCTGAGGGAGAGAGAAATCGGCCTCACCCAGAAGGACACGGACAGAAATACATCTAATGCACTCACTGAGAGAGACCGTTGAATGTGCTAGTGAATCCACCAATGTAGTTTCCTTTTGAGGTGAATGGAAAATCACTTCTCATTATCTTCGACTCCAAAGAACAAAGCTGACTGAGTGGAGCACACCAGTCTCCTTTTGGCTGGCATGCAAAGTCCACTCGCCAATTCTTTTTCGCCTTTTCTGAATACATCAGCGGTGTTTGAGTCTTCTAAGAGCGACCCCTAGTGTCAGTCTTCACACAATGTCAAAGTGACTGACAGATAGGAAGATGTTAATAATAAAGAGTCAATAATTCTGGGGTTTATGAAATATATATGTATATATTATAACTTGTTGTATTTATTCTTAAGTTATAAAGAACTAATTATGTAATAAACAATTAAATTTTACATAATTCTATAATATTAAAAATGCATTTAACAGTGCACAGACATTGAATCTGATCTCTATGGAATTACATTTGATCCAAAAATAATGAACGTAACTTTTCAAAAAAAAAAAAAAAAAACTAATAAAAATATAAATTGAAACTGAGTAAAATGTCTTTGAAACTTAAAAAAATAAATCGCAGGCAAAATGTTTGACTTTGTTTTTAATACACTGCATCTTTTGCTAACAGTTTATTTTCTTTCTTTCACTGATCTTTACTTACAAAAGCATTTCCAGAGTTTTCTTTTATGCTTCTTAAGTTTTCGTTTACGATCCCAGAGTTTTCATCGTCTTTCTAAGCACAAATCTCTCGCGGGGGCGGGGCCAGCAGTGGTGTGTTCTCATTGGCTACTGAGTTTTTGATTGACAGCTTCTACTTGACCTGGAAGTGAAGACGTCAGCATTGTGTTTACAATTACATGTGTGGAGGTGAGCGTCTGTAAGCGGCTTCTTATTTCATTTAAAGATATGAGTTTTGTTTTTGAATTTTATCTGCGGCTTCTACTTTGTCAACAAACTTTTAGGAGCGTGCGAGATCAAACGCGAGAGAAAATGAATGTCTTGAGGTTTAATTGTACATTAAAGGTTATAATACTGAAAATATTGCATAATGGCCAATGTTTTCGGAGAATATTTGATTATTTCTGATGATTCTTCTCTATTGTTGGGTCTAATTAGGTTGTGCTGTTGCAATTTAAAGAGACTACATGTATATATTAAGAATTAAGATATTTGCATAATATCAGGTGTCTGAAGATCAAGATCCCAGTCAGTCAAATAAGATTCTTGTCTGATGGGGACAGTGGATCTCTGGGGCTACATCAGAATTTTGTTAATGGAAAAGTTGCTCCACTCCCTGGAAAATAAGAAATCAGATTATTATAATCTATTGTATTATTATTATTATGTATTATAATCTAACAATACAAACTGCTTTGAATTCCCACATAACAAATTATGCAAAATATTTATTTCAAACAAATTACATATCATTTCAGCCATAATTACTTTCATGTATTAGGTTTTGCATTTGGCCATACAGTACTGTGCAAAAGTCTAAGCTTTGTTGTTTTAGCAATGTTTTAATGACCACCCATGCTTATTTTTTGGTCTTTATTACAATGCAAACAGAAAATACAGGAAATATGCACACAAAAAAATCAGAACAAAATGGATTCTATAAGCAAAAATCAGTATTTAACGTGACCTCCTAGAGAAACTTCTGATCAGAATTTGAAAGTTTTCTTGGCCTTCCAGTCATTTTCCATTCCATTTAGGTTTGAGAGAGCCAGGTTCTCACTACTACTCAAGTGTAAGGAGAGGTTACTAAATACTTGCCACTTTAGCCTGTAGAAGTATTTTTTTTTTTCTGTTTTTTTAATAATGCTTACAAATTTAAAGTTTTTCCTGGTCATATTCTAATAAGAAGTCTGAAAAAAATTATATGGTCACTACCATTGCTAAAATAACATCTAATGGTGTCCTAAGACTTTTGCACAGTACTTTATATGTATTATTATTAAAGACTACCTTTTCCCCTTTAAATATGATCTAATCCAAGGCTGTAAGTACAGTACATAACCAGATCCTGTAATGATTGGGTTAAATCAAGACAACACTGCTGTATAAAGTGGGCTCTAAATGAGCTCTAAAATACCTCTCCATCTGAAAAAGCAAGTAATGTTACTTATATTACTTTATACGTAAAAATACTGACTTACCGCGAGTATCCAGATAACGACGATGATTGATGATAATGATGATTATATCATTCGTCTGTGCTAGGCCTAAGAAATCATCTCCCTTTAGTAGCAGCAGCTACAGATAAAATAATAAAAACACCTATCTTTACACCACTAAAAATGGAATAAGTAGCCGCTTACAGACGCTCACCTCCACACATGTAATTGTAAACACAACGCTGACGTCTTCACTTCCAGGTCAAGTAGAAGCTGTCAATCAAAAACTCAGTAGCCAATGAGAACACAACACTGCTGTCCCCGCCCCCGCGAGAGATTTGTGCCAGAAAGACGAACGAAAACTCTGGGATCCTAAACGAAAACTTCAGAAACATAAATGAAAACTCTGGAAATGCTTTTCTAAGTAAAGATCAGTGAAAGAAAGAAAAGAAACTGTTTAGCAAAACATGCAGTGTATTAAAAACAAAGTCAAACATTTTGCCTGCGATTTATTTTTTTAAGTTTCAAAGACATTTTATTCAGTTTCAATTTATATTTTTATTCGTTTTTTTGAAAAGTTACGCTCATTATTTTTGGATCAAATGTAATTCCATATTGGTGCAAGTCGATTTGCATAGGCCGTCTGCTGGAAGCTACTTATTCTACACCCATAAGACCTTTGTTCATCTTCGGAACACAAATTAAGATATTGTTGATGAAATCTGATGGCTTGGTGAGGCTTCTATTGCGAGCAAAGCCATTCAAACTCTCAAGGTCCATAAAGGTACTAAAAATATATTTTAAACAGTTCATGTAAGTTCAGTTGTTCTATCTTAATATTATAAAGCGACAAGAATACTTTTTTTGCACCAAAATAAACTAAATAATGACTTTTCAACAATATCTATATGGGCCAATTTCAAAACACTGCTTCATGAAGCTTCTGAGCTTTATGAATCTTTTGTTTCTAATTAATGATTCGGATCTGCTAATGGCTAAACTGGCTAAACTGCTGAAATCACGTGACTTTGGCACTCCGATTCACTGATTCAATTCGTAAAGCTCCGAAGCAGTGTTTTGAAATCGGGATGAACCAAAGTCTTACGGCTGTAGAACGACATGGGGGTGAGTAATAAATTACATTATTTTAATTTTTGGGTGAACTAACCCTTCAATACTAACTCTTGCCAGTAGCCAGATTAGATCAAATTAAATGCTGTGTAGAATTTGTATACTATATTTATTACGGTATGTAGGTCGAGAGATGAGGCAGATATGGATTTCCACAATACTAGACACTTTACTTCAAATAACACAGGCAGGTTACACCAAACATACACAAAGCTAAACAGAGAACGGACAAGGAGTGCAGGGAGTGAGTGCATTATAAAGGGAGTGCAGATGATAGAGTCCAGGTGCAGGTGATCCGTGATGATGAGGAGCTGACGAGGGAAGTGAGTGCAGTTGTGGAGAACAAGAGGATCTTGGGAAATGGAGTCCAGGGGAACAAGGGATCCGTGACAATATTGACTTGGGAAGATTTATTACAGGTCTTTGTCACTATCAAGTTCTATCCTATTTCATCTAGAAGGCTTTTTTATAGTATAAGGTGTTATCAACTTTCACTAACCAAATGCTGTGCGTTTTTGCACAACAAAACTGTTTTGCAAAATGTTTGTTTTAAAAAGGTGTGGCTCTAATTTTTACTTGTTATTGTGTCGCTGAATGATAGCAGCATTTTTGTAGATGGTTACAACCCAAGGGTGTTATTTTTATATGTACAATATGTAATATTTACATATTTACATCTAGATATTTACTAAACTTAAGCAGTCAAAACACTATCCATTGCAATTAATTTTTGAGAAAAAAAAACTTTTTATTTATATGTCTTTTATTATGAAGTAAATATTTTCTTCATATCAGATATTAAGAAAGTTGACATTAAGGGTTAGTTCACATCATCCGTAAGACCTTCGTTCATCTTCGGAACACAAATTAAGATATTTTTTATGAAGTCTGAGAGGCTTCTGTATCTGTATCTGAAAAGACATCATTAAAGTACTCCATGTGACTCCAGTGGCTTAAACAATTTTATGAAAAAAAAAAAAAAAAACATAATTTACCACTTTATTTACACAATAATATTATCCAAAGCGTGTTCTTGCAACAATGCCAGCTCTCACGTGAACACAACACACATGCGTCATGATGCTCTTGTGAAAACTCACACATGTGTGTTGAGTTAACGTGCAAGTCAGTAGATCAAAATTTTTATAATTAAAATGGTAAATTATTATTATTATTTTATGTTCTTGCGCAAACAAAGCACTCACGTCACTTTATAAAACTGAGTTTACGACACTGGAGTCACATGGAGTACTTTAATCATGTCTTTTTTCCACCTTTCTGGTAGTTGCATTGGATCTCTATGGAGAGATAGAAACCTCTCAGACTTAATAAAAAAGATCTTAATTTGTGTTCCGAAGATGAACGAAGGTCTTACGGATGTGGAACAACACAAGGGTAAATAGTAAATGACAGAATTTTCACTCTTGGGTGAACTAACCCTGTAATATAACTTAAAGTTAAATTATGATAAATTATGATTAAATTAAATTATGATAAAATAATATAATAAAAACAATATAATACCATAAAAACAAATTATAATATTATAATATTGTTATAATAACAAATTATTATATTATATTATATTATATTATATTATATTATATTATATTATATTATATTATATTATATTATATTATATTATATTATATTATATTATATTATATTATATCATATTAATCACAGTGTTTCCAAATACATCATAATTTCTGAGTATTTAAGAATATGTTCTGTGCAGTCCTAGACATTGATTGTATTTATCCGCTCCATCTTCACTGTGCATCCACCCCGGGGAGAGGCTGATGAAAGGGCTATGCTGTGAGAAGGGGCATTATCAGTGAGTCTACTATGTCTGTGTCTAGTATCTACACCTGTCACTGATGGAGCTTATGGCATAAAAGCATCAGTGTAAGTGCCTGGACAGTCAGCACAGTGATGAACTGAAATGTGTGCGTGGATCAGGATTAGATGAAAACTGATTCATTAACAGAAAAAAATATGTTAATTCAAATTTAAAAATATAATGGAAAGGTTTATTGTCACAGACACATCAGGTTCCACCTCACTCCCTTACCCAGGCACTCAATCACCAGCCTACTAATCACCGCCACCACCATCATCACCACCAGCACTTAAGCTCCACACTCACACACACTCACTGACCAGTCTCGTTTGCACTACAGCCATTTGTATGCTTACCTCAAGGACTCCAAATACTATACTTACCTGCCTCCATCGTCTCCAATGTTTCCATCGTCTCCAACGTTCCTCGTGTTCCTACCTGTCTGTGTGTGTGAGTGTTCCAGTCATCCGTCTCCAGCATCTCCTTCCATCGTCATCTGCAACACTACAAAAGGACAGTATTATTTCTCATTCTTCTCCAAGACCATCATACTCACCATTCACTCACCTGTTGCTCTGCTAATCACCTCAATAAAACATCTATACTGCTATTATCTCTGCCTCCGGTGTCTCTGTTGTAACAAAAGACCGGACCATACCAGCAATACATCAGCATGAGCCTCACCGATCCATTCCAAGAGCTCATGGACGCTTTGCGCCGAGCACTCACCCCACAAACACCATCATCGTCACCATCCACCGCTGCTGCTTCCGCATCCACCGTCTCCGCTCCTTCTCCTGTGTTTACCGCCAGTCCCATGGCCAAATCAGCAACCTACTCAGGATCAGCGAAGGATTGCAGCGGATTCCTCCTTCAATGTGAGTTGGTCCTGGAGATGCAGCCGCACCTCTACCCCACTGACACGGCTAAAATCGCGTTCATAATCTCCCAACTGCAAGGTAAGGCCCTTCAATGGGTGGATTCCTTCTGGACTCAAAAAGGCTCAGTTGTAAAATCTTACTCTGTATTCGTCTCTCACTTCCGGGAGGTCTTCAGAGAGCCGTTGGCTGATTCTTCAACTGGTGAGAAACTGTATAATCTGAAACAGGGAAATAAGACCGTTTACGATTATGCCTTGCAGTTCAGAACGCTAGCCGCCACCAGCGGATGGACTGAACAAACCCTCATCACCACCTTTGTCAGGGATTGGAGCCTAATGTGTGGTTGCATCTCGCTGCATACGAGGACTCCCTAGGATTTGAACACTTCATTTAACTTGCCATCCGCGTGGGTTCTCGTATGCAGTCGTGTCTCCTTGAGCACCAGGGCCAGCCACTCTCCATCACCCTCCTCCATCGGTCCGAACCCGTCAGCTCTCCAGAACCAGCAAGTGAACCCATGCAAGTTGACAATTCCCGTCTGACATCTGCTGAAAGACAGAGAAGGCTGACCCTGAATCTGTGCTTATACTGTGGATCTCCGGGGCATGTAATCTCCACATGCCTAACTCGTCCTCCTCGGCCCGTGGTGAGTGCCATCATTCCCTCCATTCAAAAGATGAAACCACTCAATACTATTGTAAACCTTACTGCTGCTAATACCTCTGTTCCAGTGGTGGCGCTCCTCGATTCAGGGTCAGCAGGAAATTTCATCTCCTTCACCCTCTGTCGACACCTCAAGCTCAAGACCTCGCCTTCTCCGATTAACTACCAGGTCCACTCTATCACGGGCAAACCCCTGAGCCGTAAGCTGATCCGTTGATGTGTGGGACCTCTTCAACTACACGTGGGAATACTTCACACGGAGAACATCCATCTGCTGGTTCTGGAGGAGTCCACCGCTGACGTGGTTCTAGGGCGCCCATGGTTAGAACTACACAGCCCCACCATCTCATGGTGCACGGGCGAATTCCTTAAGTGGGGCGACCACTGTTTCTCCAACTGCTTTCCAGTACTTCCTGTTCCAAGATCTCCTCTCTCCAAGAATATCTCCATCTATGCCACTTCCATCGAAAGTCCTGTTGAAAAGCGTTCTGTGGATATTCCCTCTGACTACGACCACTTCAGTGACGTCTTCTGCCTGCAACGCGCCTCCAAGCTACCTCCTCACCGGCCATGGGACTGTGCCATCGATCTGTTACCGGGTGAGCCAGTGCCTAAGGGACGCATCTACCCCTTATCAGTACCGGAGGAGAAGGCCATGGAGGAATACATCAAAGAGGCCCTTAACCAAGGATACATCCGTCCGTCTACTTCCCCTGCTGCTTCAAGCTTTTTCTTCATGGCAAAGAAGGACAGAGGCTTGCGGCCCTGCATAGACTATCGATCACTGAACAAAATAACTGTCAAGTTCCGGTATCCACTTCCCCTCGTCCCAGCGGCCCTGGAACATCTCCGTGGTGCCACTGTGTTCACCAAACTGGACCTCCGCAGTGCGTATAACCTCATCCGGATACGCGAGGGGGACGAGTGGAAGACCGCCTTCGTCACGCCCACCGGCCATTTTGAATACCTTGTGATGCCGTATGGCTTGGTCAACGCCCCCTCCGTATTCCAGGATTTCATCCACGAGGTGCTCCGGGAGTTTCTCCATAAGTTCGTTCTGGTGTATATAGACGACATCCTCATCTACTCCCGGAGCTTGGCCGAACATCGCCACCACGTTGCGGAGGTCCTCCAACGCTTACGGCAATTCCATCTGTTTCTCAAAGCTGAGAAGTGCTCTTTCCATCAGCCCTCAGTCCACTTCCTGGGATATGTGATTGATCACAGTGGCATCCGGATGGACGAGGGGAAAGTCTCAGCTATCCAAAACTGGCCAACTCCAACCACCATAAAGGAACTCCAGCGCTTTCTCAGATTCTCCAATTTCTATCGCCACTTCATTAAAAACTACAGTACCATTGTCAGCCCACTCACCAATCTGTTACGGAAGCAGCCCAAGTCTCTGTCCTGGTCCCAGCCTGCTACCAACGCCTTTGAGACCCTCAAGAAAGCCTTCACCACCGCTCCCTTCCTCGTGGAGGTGGACGCCTCCACCACCAGAGTGGGAGCGGTCCTATCGCAGCAGCAGGGGACACCAAGTAGACTCCACCCATGTGCCTTCTTCTCCCGCAAGCTCAACCCGGCGGAGGTCAACTATGACATCGGTGACCGTGAGCTCCTGGCATTCAAGCTTGCCCTGGAAGAATGGAGGCATTGGTTGGAGGGGGCCAATCATCCTTTCCAAGTTCTCACAGATCATAAAAACCTTGAGTATTTGAAAGCTGCTAAAAGACTCAACCCTCGCCAAGCTCGCTGGGCCATGTTCTTTTCACGATTCAATTTCTCCATATCCTATCGTCCAGGTTCAAAGAATATTAAGGCGGACACCTTGTCCCGTCTCCATGCTCCGGAGGAAAGAAGCAAAACTCCGGAAACTATCCTGCCTGAGTCTATCTTCATGAGCCCCATCCAGTGGTCGGAAGAGACCTTACCCTCCTCCAATGCCTCCTCACGTACTCCGCCGGGTTGCCCCCAGGGCTTGCAGTACATCACACGGACACGACGCACTCCACTACTGCACTCCGTTCACTCTTCACTTGGCACTGGTCACCCGGGGCTCAATGAGACCCTCTCGCTGCTTAAACAGCGCTTCTGGTGGCCCAACATGGCCAACGATGTCAGGAGGTATGTGCAGGGCTGCAGGGAGTGTGCCATCTCCAAGAGCCCACGCCATCTTCACAGCGGCAAGCTCTATCCTCTGCCCGTTCCTGAGAGACCCTGGTCACACCTGGGGGTGGATTTCGTCATGGATCTCCCAGAGTCTAATGGTCACACTTGCATCCTGGTAGTTGTAGACCGCTTCTCCAAAGCCTGCCATCTGATCCCCCTGGAAGGTCTACCTACCGCCATGACAACTGCAGAATTAATGTTCTACCATGTCTTTCGTCATTATGGGATCCCCGAAGACATAGTCTCTTACAGAGGGCCCCAATTTATCTCCCGAGTCTGGAAGGCGTTCTTCTCCCTCCTGGGTGTGACCGTCAGCCTGTCGTCCCGTTACCATCCTCAGTCGAACGGGCAGACGGAACGGAAGATCCAGGAGATCGGTCGCTTCCTGCGTAGCTTCTGTCACGGCCACCAGGACTCCTGGAACCAGTACCTGGGTTGGGCCGAGTAGGCGCAAAACTCCCTCCGACAAGCCACAACTGAACTAACACCCTTCCAGTGCATACTCGGCTACCAACCCCCACAGTTCCCCTGGGACGGGGAACCCTCCAACGTTCCGGCAGTCGACTACTGGTTCCGGGAGAGCAAGAGGGTATGGGACTCACACGCGCACCACCAACTGCAGAGGGCCCTGCACAGACGCAGGATGACAGCCGACCTTTGGCTCTCCAACTGGGGCAGAAGGTCTGGCTGTCCACCAGAGACATCAGGATGCGTCTGCCCTGCAAGAAGCTGAGTCCCCGCTTCATTGGCCCATTCACCATCCTTTGACAGATCAACCCTGTCACATATCGTCTTCAACTCCCTGCACAATACAAGAGAATTCATCCCACCTTTCACGTCTCACTGTTAAAGCCTCACCACCCTTCTGTTCTTCTCTCCACAGAACCTGACGTGGCAGCCGTTGGGCCCCCCCTTCCACTCATCCTGGATGATGGTACTGCCTACGAGGTTCGTGAAATCCTGGACTCCCAGCGCCGTGGTGGTCAACTGGAATACCTGGTAGACTGGGAAGGCTATGGCCCCGAGGAACGCTCATGGGTCTCCAAGAATGATATCCTTGATCCTAATCTGTTACAGACTTTCCACACCAACCATCCGGACAGACCTGCCCCACGCCCTAGAGGACGACCAGCATAACGTCAGGGTCCTCGCCCTCAGCAGCGGGCCGTGGGAAGGGGGGACTGTCACAGACACGTCAGGTTCCACCTCACTCCCTTACCCACGCACTCAATCACCAGCCTACTAATCACCGCCAGCTGAAGACCATCAACACCATCATCACCACCAGCACTTAAGTTCCACACTCACACACACTCACTGTCCGGTCTCGTTTGTACTACAGCCATTTGTATGCTTACCTCAAGGTCTCCAAATACTATACTTACCTGCCTCCATCGTCTCCATCGTCTCCAACGTTCCTTGTGTTCCTACCTGTCTGTGTGTGTGAGCGTTCCAGTCATCTGTCTCCAGCATCTCCTTCCATCGTCATCTGCAACACTACAAAAGGACAATATTACTTCTCATTCTTCTCCAAGACCATCATACTCACCATTCACTCACCTGTTGCTCTGCTGATCACCTCAATAAAACATCTATACTGTTTTTATCTCTGCCTCTGGTGTCTCTGTTGTAACATTTATATGTAGATATATAGTTTTTTTTATAGCAATTATTAAGAAATTAATATAAAAAATAATAAAACAGTTGGAATTAAAATTTTAGTTCTTTGTTACATAATCAGTTTAACAGTATACACACAGAACAATGTTTCCATGGTGTTCAGCACAGCTCATCTTTCTCTAAAGTCGGCTTTATGATTTCCATGTTGGCTCTATGTCAACTGCACTGTGTTAATCTTGTCATCCCTTTGCCAAAAAAAACAAAAAAAAGGCCTTTAGTCCTCTTCACTGACCTCTTCTCACAGGAAGGGTGACCCAACCAAAACCACAGCCAGAAATATCCTGCTAAGGACATTGTCATTGCATAAATATTCACTCTAATCCTTCGTGGTTAAACCCAAGGTGGACACAAGCACATGAGAACATATGCAAAGCAGTGTACTAAACATCCACAACAAAATGCCTTATACAAAGGAGGCCTTTTAAAATAAGAACATTACCATACATGTTTTACAAACCAATTTGCAATGTTCTAGGAATGTTCTTTTTAGTTTTTTTTAATAATAAGAAGAATTTGTTATTTGTTTGTTTGTTTTCAGGTTGTATTATTCATTTAGTTTCACCAGAAACTAAATTTCCCAAAACATTCCATAAACCAAAAATTGTCAGCTGGGTTTCACTTCATTATTATCTTCATTATTATTATCTTAACGATTCTGTTTTTCAGTCTTTTCCCATCATTTACAGAGATCTTTCAGCCTACAAATTGAATGCTTTTATGATGTTTGGCTGATTTTAGATTTATGTAGACCTTAGATCTCTGTTTGTGTTCTCATTTACATATTATAGGCTGAATATAAAATAATATTTAGATACCAAAAGGCACATAGAGGCTAATTATATAATTCTGTATAGCATGATTGCAGCAGTAGACAAAACCCAACATGTCAGAGTAAGACGGAAGATGATATTTAGAGTTCTTTCTCTGCCTGAGAAAAAGGTCTCCATTTAACTTTTATGAAGAATTTAGTGGTATGTATAGACATGATTTTTGGGATGTCCAGCCTATTTTCTATGCTGCCTTTTGAATTTAAAAATGTATGTATTTTATCTCTACGCTGTTGATTAAATAATGAAGTACAGAAATTAACAGGAAAAAAATGAAATGTTGACATCTGAACACTATTTCATCTTCTAGTCGATAATACATTTTATCATTTATAACTTATCGCTTAAGCCTACTATGTCTACAAGTAGTTACCATGTAAAAGAAGAAAACTCCAAACTATTTTTTCTTAGTTTTGTGGAAAGATGTTAAACATTCCTCATAGTATGGAACCATAGATGCCAATAAAGAACCTTTATTTTTAAGAGTGTAGTATGCTTGAGATGGTTATTGTTTATTTGAGATGGTTACCATTACCCCAGTTACCTCACTCTGACATTTAAAGTTTCATATTAGCCTAATATTTGTCAAACCACATGTTTCTCCATATAAATATATATAAATATATGCATGGTACTGTTACTTCTTAAAACAGGAGGAGGTTTGCAGTAGTTAAAAAAAAAAGAAGATATACAGTATGTAGTCTCAAAGAGTAAATCCCCAATCTCCTCTCAAAGAGTTATGCCTAGTTAGAGTTAACAAACCAACTCTATTAATTGTCATATTGTATTAAGTCTGTTGGCAAGAGGAAAACCTGTTACATCCAATGTGCTGTATTACCCGACAAACTTCCTTTATATCAAAGTCTACACAATGACACAATGGCATCACAGACTGCTGTGGTTTCTTTGAACCTAAAGAGAAATATTTAACCTCATGTCCAGACTAGTCATAGCTCCTTCCTTCTGGAAAGTATGCATTTTTATACAGCCGGCCTGAATTGTCTTTAAATCTCTTGCCATGATCTATCAATGTGTAAAAAAAAAGAAAGAACAGAAAACAAGAAAGAGAGAAACAATTTTCCTGTGAGTTCTTTGCTTCTCTGTGCATTATATATAGTCAAACCAAAAATTATTCAGACATTTTTGATATTTTTGATATATTTTTACTAGTGGGTGCAGGACATAATTCATTTATGTAAGTGAGGAAAGCAAAATAAAGTAAACTGTGACATATTATACCCAAAAATTCTTCATACAGTGGACTACCAGTAAAATTGATGAAAATTTGGGACCAAAAATTATTCTATATATATTTCAATCATGACAACTCTCTGAAGATTTTTAGCATGCAATTGATATGACAGTATTAATGTATTGTTCTTGGTGGAATAGATCTGCTATGCTGCTGCTGCTGTGGATTATTGCTGTTGATGATTTTTGGTAAATAATTTATGTTTTTGTTTTTCCGTCATATTATTTTAATATTTAAAAAACATATATTTTCCTCATATTTTCATGGTTTAATTAAAATTATATGGTCATTAACAACAAATATCCCCTCTGAACACCACTTCTGACCACTACTGTATCTTGTTTTTAATGAGCTTAGCTTGACCAGAAAAAAAACATTACTTTTTGGTGAGTTTTCTCCAAAAATTTTAATAGCACTCTTGACTGCTGGTGATTAGATAGATAGATAGATAGATAGATAGATAGATAGATAGATAGATAGATAGATAGATAGATAGATAGATAGATAGATAGATAGATAGATAGATAGATAGATAGATAGATTGATTGATTGATTGATTGATTGATTGATTGATTGATTGATTGATTGATTGATTGATTGATTGATTGATTGATTGATTTGATTGATTGATTGATTGATTGATTGATTTGATTGATTGATTTGATTGATTGATTGATTGGTATTAATCATAGCCAAGATTTGATTAGATGACATCCCAGTTCACCATGATCCACTCAGTTCATTCATTCTTGAAATCCCACCAAATCCCAAAGGTGAAAATTTACACCACAAATCAAAAGCTAATTCAGACCCGTTCTCATTTTCAGTTTGCCGTTGTGTCTTATTCTGCCTGTAGAGCTTTTGTTTTACTTTGTTTTGTGTGGCACCTATGGGAAAGCTGACCCCACTGATGCAGGTGCCGAAATAATTTATCACTTCTGGCACCTTGTGGCAGCATCACAATGACCCAAGGCGCTAAGTGAGGAAACAGCATCTCACCACTCGTGCTACGAGACAAAAGCACAGGTGAAATTCCACACTAGTTACTGCTTAGTTGACTGTGTTTCCACGCATGCAGCTCCCAGAGGTCCTGCCGCTTAAGTAAACACTGTTTGCCTGTTACACATTGTCTGTCGCCTCGATTTACCTCACGTTTTGTGCATTTCATGTTAATTCGATGTTCTTTTGTAAGGTAGAGATATGTTAATATATCAAGATGACATAGCCATGTTCAAGTTAAAAAGATGATGACAATTGTTTTGATTTTTTTAATTCATCAGATGGGCTGAGGCTTGTTTTAACAGGTCTGTTACGATTTTAATAAATATTGTATAATTATACAATTAGTTTGGGTGTGTTTTTAATAACTGTTAATCTTTCTTCTTTTTTTTTTTCCTTTTTTTTTTTTTCTTTTTTTTTTTTGATGATGGGCATTTCCAGCTGAATTTGACCAAACAGCACTCACCTCACATCAAATTATTTTTCCATTTGCTCAGCAAGTCGTCTGTTGACTGTCATTGAGCCTGTGTTTCTCACGTTGCTGGGCAACCTTGAAAAAGGACATCCTAACATTTAAATCACACGCAAAACTAAAACCACAAGAATGTACAATTGCTCCCACCCACTGGTATTAAGTTTGAATGGAGTCTCCTGACGTAAGTCTGTTCTGAAGAAGAACACCAGTAGGTGGACCATCATACGTCCAGCTGTGAGAAAATTCTGTGAAAAAAAGCTGTGATTGACACGAAAGTCCTTCAATGAGAATGAGTCATTGTATTGCATCACTGCTACTACCCTGTAAAATAAAATGAAATGGATGTTTGATTGTTTGTTTGTTAGTATAAATAGTTTAAAATAAATTTTGTATTACTTTTAAAATACAGTCATAACAGGTTTGGCCTGTTTTGTTAATGCTGATAGTGCAGTCTTACTATGTGATGGTTTAAAGATTTTTGTTGATTGCAAGTATGTATCACTCCATTAGGTCCTGTTAATTCTGTGTTACCAGAGTAGAACCATAATTTAGAACTTTATTGCAAAACTTCAAATAGCAATACTTCACATAAAATAATTATACATCACTCATTTTTTTTTTTTTTTTTTTTTTTTTTTAGAAATGTACAAAGGTGGGTAGAGAATCCAAAAACTGTACTCAATTAAAAGTACAAGTAATGAAGTAAAAGTTTTTTTTTTTTTTTTTTTTTTTTTTTTTTTTAGAAATTTACTCGAGTTAAAGTACCCACATTTAAATCTGCTCTTAAAAGTACAATTTTTTTTAAAAATGTACTCAAGTAAATGTAAAGAAGTAAATGTACCCTTTGTTACTACCCACCTCTGGAAATGTACATTTGTTCTATAGATAATCATTACTTTCCATATTCATACTAATGTCTCCCCATTATTGTTTGTTTGTTGGCCAAAGGAGAACTGGCCCCCCAACTGAGCTTGATTTCTCCTAAGGTTTTTGTCTCCATTCTGTTACCTGATGGAGTTTGGGTTCCTTGCCACTGTCGCCTCTGGCTTGCTTAGTTGGAGACACTTATAATTCAACAATAATAATTTGACTGCATTTACATTATTGGATGAGAACTGAACTGAGCTGAATGATGACATCACTTTTCTGTAGAACTGTTTTATAGATGAAATGAACTCATTTAATAATTGATGATCTTTATAACGTAACTGAATCGACTGACTATCGACTACATATTTTCTTTTAGAGCTGCTGTACAGCGAAAGTGAACTCTGTTTGCATCATTGAATCATATTCCTGTTATTACTGTAAAGCTGCTTTGGAAACAATCTGTGTTGTATAAAGCATTACATAAATAAAGGTTGACTTGGTTGTCTTTATAATAAACAGTGCTATTGGGAATACAAATTTTCATTTAGTCATTATAAGGAACATTCATTAAGGGCCATCACTCTACTTAAAGATATAGTGCCTGACTATGTGAACAAAAGTCAATATTTGGCCTATATGGTTGCTGTGTAGTGATATATACAGTAACGAGGTGAAAAGGAGTTTGCGTCATACCTGTTAAAATTATGTGTGTTATAGCAAGACTAGAACACTGGTACCAGAACTGTATGGCTTACTTTTTTATACTGCTTATTATTGTTCTCATACTGTAGATATCATATTACAAAAATACTATCACCAGTTCTGGTTTGAGGTATCAGGATGGAAAAAACTAAATAATACAGTTTGATTGATTTCTCAGGTACTGGAGATCCGGTTGACTGATACTCTTACTGCAATCGTTTACCTTCAGTCATGATTCATACTGAAACAACAGACCGCTCTTTGTTCAGTGGAAAGTCCACATGTCCTGTCATTTTGCAAGAACTTTCTAGACCCTTTAATTCCAAGTTTGAACAGGAACCAAAGGAAAGTCTTTTTGGTCATTTGTGTGATGTCTGCCTGCACTGTCTGCAATTTTCTTTATCAGTATTTTTGTTTTATTAGAAACTGCATGAGATTTTTTTATAGAATACATTTGATTCTCACTCCACTGGAAAACTGTTTTTGTTTGTTTTATGCATAAATCTCACTAGATTTTGTGAAAAGACAACACGTCTTAACGAGTAACTGAATAAAACAAAATAACAGATTTGCTTCTTAAGTAAATTTATGTTATTTTAAATTATGTTTTGATAAAATGAAATGAAATGAAATAAAAATGAAGACAAAATGACCTAGACAAAATTATCATCAGCTAATTTCAAGAGGAAAGACTGTAATAGTAGAGAGAGTGGTATCGGCACTTGGACAATAATAGCCTCACTACTAATTAAGATGAATGTGTGATGAGCGTCTGAGACGCCAAACTTTCAGTTTCTTTTGTGGCAGTTTGCGTGTCTGCTTGCTAAAGAGATAGGCCTACTCAGCTGTTCATCTGTGGCGGGTCTATGTGATTTCAAAACTTTCTTGAAATCATAACATGGAGAGCGCAATGCAAACCAGGCATGAAGACAATAATCCACACTCATAGCAGTAGTGGTATTGTTCTTTCCTGTTGGTGCAATTCAGAACTGGTCTGGATCCAGAGAAATGGAATTCTGTCCAGTTTATGTGGGAGGCAAGAGAATAGGTGAAAAAGGAAATAAAAAAGCTCTGTAAGACACAGAGTGTGGGAATCTCCTGGTCCAATTGTTATTAGTTTATGGAGTAACAATAGAGAGTTGATCCCAGAGCCTTCTCTCAGACTGGATTTAAGGTAACCTGACACTGTGGGACCAAAAAAAGCAAATGCAGACACACACACACACACACACACACACACACACACACACATTGGATTTTCATGTTTTATGGGGACTTTCCATGCATATACTGTAATATCTTTTTAAGAAAAGACCATGTCTTTTCAAGAAAGTAAATTAGAATCATAAGATATATCTACCACAATTGTGATAAGTGAACAGACACTTGTTGTAACTGGATCACTTTCTGATGGAAATATAATTATCACATCAGTTAATCACTATGACAAACGTCCCTTCCTTTGTTGTGCTCCATTTTCATTAACCGACTGTAAAATCTACATATATTTATATAGGACTGTTATGTCACAACAAATGTTTTCATTTCAGCATTGTAAAAGATTTATCTGTTCCCCTTTGGTCCTTACAAAGCAGGTTTTAAGTTTAAGCATCACAATATTGATCAGTCATGCCATAAAAATTAAGTTAATAATATATACTATTTTTCAATCAAAAATATAGTAAAAACAGTAATATTGTGAAATTGTATTGTGATTTAAAATAACTATTTTATATTTTAATATGATTTAGTCTTCCGTGTCACATGATCCTTCAGAAATCATTATAATATGCTGATTTGCTGCTCATGAAACATTTATTATTATTATCATTGTTGAAAACCATTGTGCTGCCTAATATTTTTTGTTGAAACCTTCATACTATTCCGGGGTTCTTTGATTCCTTTCTTTAAAAACAAAAAACAACAACAAAAAACAAAAAAACAAATGGTAATGAAAAAAATATTACATTTGAATAATGCAAAATAGAAGTATTAGTTTTCTCACACTTTTACACCCCACTGGATAAACTAGGTGGCATTAGGTTGCTTAGACTTAAAAAAAAAAAAAAAAAAAAAAAGGTCCTTTGCGAACATAAAAGCACAAAAACACATATTACATCATTCATTATCGTAAGTCTACGTTGCTTTAAAAGACATTTGGTTTGTTAAGATTGAAACATGTGGGTTAGATTGAAACAGTAACGTTTCCTTTTCTCACGCAAGGTCATTGTGACTTTGTGTACTGCAGATGGGCGTATCAATAGTGAATGACTTCAAATTGCATATTTTATTGATAGCACACAGAAATCGCTTAACTCCATGTTCTCTGACCTCATTACACTGAAACGTCATTCCCTATCTCACCTGAAGGAATTTCAGCATTTCCTGGGCCCATATATGGTCACTTCCCACAGAATTCCGGTACTCAGAATTGTGCAACTACCCTCTTAAAGTTACACGCAACATCCTGCTTGATCTCAAAGACTTTATAATGGACACTGACATACGTAATTTTTTTATAAAGCAAACGTAACAAATGTCTCCTTTAACCCTTTGGTTTCCTTAGTGATTCATTTAACAGTTATTAATATAAGGTCTGTGGGAAGTTGATTCATTTCTGTGTATTGTTATTCTGTCTTTGTCTTTCAATCAATAGGATCTTTGAAGTTTTTTAACAAAAGATCTTGGGTAAACAGTCACAATGGTAAGAAACAGATTATTTGAAAGTCTGACAATAAAACAGTTTTTTAAAGATAGCCAAAGTTCAAAATTTATATTAAAACTCAACATAATAATGTTTAAAACAATATTTCTTGACTGTTATGTCATAACAAATGCTTTAATTTCAAGCGTTACAACAGCTCACATTGTTTGCAGTGTATTTGTGAAGTTTTAAATGACCCATATGAAGTTTTGCCCTCTGCACTATTGTGATTTTGCCCATTTTGTTTATCCAGGTGTCTCTTTTCAGAACTGCAAAGTATGTGAAAACTTGTCCATGTTCTTAATGAATTATACAAGCAACAATGCTAAACCCTTACTAAGCTTCTGTATGTGCACAAGTATAAGGTCTTGATTTACAGTGTAGCAATTATACAAAAAATGTTGACAGCATTTAGAGTTTTTCACCGTATTTGTTAAGGTAACATTTTAAGTTAACCAAATAACTACCTGACCAGTCTCACTAATGCTAGATAAATATTTTCACAAGAATATTTTGGTGCATGAATATCTGAACATGCAATAAATCAAAAGAAAGAACAAAGCCTTTGCTTTGGAGAAGAAAATAACATTTTATTCTAGCTTCATGCATTCTTTTTATCATTACTTGAATGTTGGTTAGTTTAATAAAAAATAGCAACATTTTGAACAAAAAAATGAGAAAATCATTTTTTTTTTTTTCAAAGACTACAACATGTGCATAAGCAATGCTTCTGTCGCTTGTTTCTGCTTCCTCTGTTTTGATCCTGAGATTCTGTACTCTTCAGAAGATGCGTAATAGTGCCCCTTATCATATGACAGTGAAAACATGGAGAGTTAATGTTCTCAAAACATTAGCACAAAAACATTATTTATAGATCAATTGTAAAACTTTTTTTCCTAATACATTTTAATTGGATGTTACTACTTGTTTCAGAACTTTCAGAGAAAATTCAAAAGTAACATAATATTTGAAGAATGACATAATGGAATGTTAACGTTCACATAACAAGGGAAAAAAATTACATTTTATACGTACAGAGAACATTCAGAAATAACGTTTTCAAAACTGGGAATGGTTCTTGGAACATATTTTTGTTTGCTGGGGCCATATTCAATATGTTAAGTTTTATGGTGTAGAATAGATTAATTCTCCTTAACAGTTCACAGATGGGTTGTTAACTTTAATTTTAGCTGTTTTGGCTCTAAAATCCAGTCACTCAGGACCTTTGTATGTGTATGTGTGAGACAGTATGAAAGAGAGAGAGAGACATACAGCTTATGTGCTGATAATTTCTCTAAATGCTCTAAGTGTACAGACAGCATAAAAAACCCAACAGTGATTTATAGAGCACTGTAATGCATTTCTACATATAAGCATTGTGTTTTATAAAATGTTCATCGTTTGTATTCACTGGAGGAACAAAAAAATAAATTTTTCACCTTTTGTCACAATACTCATTCTGTCATTTCACAATGTGAGGCGTGTACACGGTTGGTTAGCACTGCACGGTTTGCTTAGATCAATGCTGATTCTTACCTTATTGAAAGTACACATTTTAGCTGCAGTGCTGTAATAGCAGAGAACAATCAGAGCCTATTCAGGGCTGAAGGACACCCTCCCTCAGTCAACATTTGGCTCTCAAATCCATAGCCTGCACTGGCTCTCTGGCCCCCAGAATGCATCAGTTACTTTCAATGCTCAGATATTCATTTACAGATTGTTGTGTGGCCACTTTAAGCTGTTCACTGTGAAAATGTACTGAGAAAAGTTTTCCAGCAGCGAAAAAACAAGATGCTTTGAATGTACATGTTAGCATATCTGTCATACTGTCTGACAAAGCAATGAAGCAAAATGGCATCGAAACACAGCGTGAGTGGATATGTGTGTATTACCCCATGGCACACGTGTTCAGGAGTGTGTGAGAGAGCTGCTGCTGTAATTTGACCTCAGGAAGGTGAGCAATTGCAGGCATAGTGCTAGTAACCACACACTGAAACTCACCACAATCCATCAACCAATTGCTCATGCAAATCTGATACGAACCAGGCAAAGACAGGTCTGTTGATTACACAAGCGCACATGCCACTCTCAAGGCGCTCAGGTGAGATTCTTTAATAGTTAGTGTACTTAATTCTGCATAAATACACATCCAGTATACCAGTGATTCTTTTTCCAAACGTTGTCAGGGCACTGGCACTCTTAGAAAAAAAAAGTTCTATGTAGAACCTTAAAGGGTTCTGTCAGGCACTTAATTTGTAGAAACTTTTAGGGGTTTTCATCATGGGATAATTTTATGGATTTCATATCAATAAATTTTGTTTAAATTCATTTTTATAATTTTGATTCAGTTAAACAGCTCGTAAACATACTTCATCAGTAGAAAAAGATGAAATAATCCATTAAACATGAAAGTATTATGACTTTATTTAAGATATTTCTCCTTACATAGAATCTTTTCAGCATTAAGAGTTCTTTCAAATTGAGTCAAGAAACCTTCGTTCTATATAGTACCCCATTGAACCTTTAAGAGTGAGATTTTATGTGGCAGAAGTACCCTCCTTTTTACCGTGATTTACAAGCAGGATTGAATGTTAATTGATGCTGTTCATTGAACATTCCAGTTGATGATCATTATAGTTGCAAACAACAGTTCAGTTCAGATTAAAGAAGTGTTCTGTGGAACACAAAAAGAGATAT
This sequence comes from Chanodichthys erythropterus, assembly GCF_024489055.1. Classification (NCBI taxonomy): domain Eukaryota; kingdom Metazoa; phylum Chordata; class Actinopteri; order Cypriniformes; family Xenocyprididae; genus Chanodichthys; species Chanodichthys erythropterus. Next base: position 1,118,319 of record NC_090242.1, on the reverse strand, counting down.
TTTGAATAATTCTCTCGCAGTTCTTTTCCTCTTGTGTTTCACAGAGAAAAAAATAAAACAGCATAAGGGGTTGGAATGACATGAGGGTGAATAAATGACTGGTTGGGAAAAATTCTGAATTAGTTCATAAGTTGGAATCTTCCATCTATCTTTTGGTCTGTTTGTCTATCTTTCTGTCTGTCTCTCAAAGTTTATCTTGATCAACTTCGCAGTACAGTTATCATAAATTACAATACTTTTTGAAGTTATATTAATATCTTTTCATTTTGATTAAATTATGATTTTGACTTAATTTAATTAAATTCTACTTCTATAAAATCGAAACTGCATCCTGTTTTGTACCCCAATTCAATTTCCATTCAAGTTCAAGAACCAGAGAAATACAAATCACAGACATTAAAGGATTAGTTCACCCAAAAATGAAAATTCTGTCATTTATTACTCACCCTCATGCTGTTCCACACCCGTAAGGCCTTTGTTAATCTTCGGAATGCAAATTAAGATATTTTTTTTTAAATCCGATGGCTCTGTGAGGCCCATGTAGGGAGCAATGACATTTACTCTCTCAAGATCCATAAAGGTACTGAAAACATATTTAAATTAGTTCATGTGAGTACAGTGGTTCAATATTAATTAAATAATTATTAAAGCGGCGAGAATATTTTCTTATATAGTGATGGCTGATTTCAAAACACTGCTTCAGGAAGCTTCGGAGCATTATGAATCAGCATGTCAAATCAGCCGTTCGGAGCACCAAAGTCATATGATTTCAGCAGTTTGGCGGTTTGACACAGAAGAATCATAACACTCCGAAGCTTCCTGAAGCAGTGTTTTGAAATCAGCCTTAATTTGTGTTCCGAAGATTAACAAAGGACTTACGGGTGTGGAACGGCATGAGGGTGAGTAATAAATGACATTATTTTCATTTTGGGGTAAACTAACCCTTTAAGTAGCCTATACCTTCTTCTCCAAATGTAAGTTCACATCATGCAAAGCACTCCATAGAATGCTCTGGAATATTTGAAGTGTTGTAAGATTGATGGACACGGAATACTTTGAGTCCTGACAACCATCGTTTTGCTGCAAATTATTATAATTAGAGTCTATCACAGCCTGTTCTGTCACCAAAGTCCTTCCCTTCCTCACTTTGTATGCCCATATCTTCCATGAACAATGAACAATTATATAAAACAAAAAGTATTTCATTCTTAAGGAACAGAGGTTTGTTGTAGCACTCATGTGTACTCTTAACTGGATTTTATATCAAATTAAGCATTATTATGCCTTTTGCATTACAAAATGTACATTATATAATGTGCACATTACACAAAGTATTGTGGGCATTTTGCACTGAGCTCAGTGAATCTTTGCATGATATAACATTAAGTAGCAACCCCATTTAAACCCATGAAAACAGGTGTTTTCACCTTGTCTGACCTCTCTCACAACTGCAGTTCCCTCCGAATTGGCCCTAAACAGTGACACTTGCAGTGGCCACATCTGTTTTACCTGACCCATCTGTCCTCAGGCTCTTTGATAAAACAGGAGGAATGTAGATGATCCAGTTTCTGCCCCATCACTTTTTCTCATCCTTATCCTTCCACCTTGCTGTGTTAAGTCTAGATTCATGGAGCAATGGAATGGCTGCTCTAAATCTGTTCATCAAGATAAATAAAACTGGTTGGTTTGGTGCTTCCTGTGTGGCGTCTGACAGAAACTGATGTGTTTGAGTTTGAGCTATGCTTCAGACAAAACAATAACAGCTTATTGGTGAAGTGGGATTTACAGAGTATCACTTGTAATAGCATGCTTTAATATTATCACTATATGGGCATGTTACAATAAGCAGTAATGCCTCATGTAATGTCTGTGTGGGTTCCACACAAGAGCTATGGAATTGTGTTATTATAATGAGAGAGCCAGACATTGCAGACTGTGACTGTGGAATATAAAAGCACAATAGTTTGGTTTGTAAACTAAACAGGGCTCCACAAAAAAAAAAAAAAAAAAAAAAAAGTTTTCATAGATAGATTTTAAAAATTATAAAATTATAAATACATAAAAACTGTTTACAATACGATAGCACCAGTGTAATTTTCTTGATGGACATGCAGAAAAGTAGGCTAACGCCTCCATGTTATACACCTCTCAGGTAAGCTAAGCCCACCTGCTTTGTGATTGGAGAAGGCGCTATTTCCTTCGCTCTGAATGGTTGAGGCAGCAGTCACTCATGTACTACGTGCCTACTGTGTGATACTTTACAACAGGTAAGGCTACCTGAGTGACACAGGGAGGGTTTTTGGATACACCGCGCGTCTGGATGTACCGACAAGGACGTTTACAATAGTCCCATATATGTGTATTCGTAATTAAGAACAAGATTTTAATATAATATTCGGTATTTGCATATAGAAATGGCAAGTGTAGGACTGGCCGTTAGCGCTCCGAATTCAGAAGAGAGAGCAGTTTTCACGCAGCTTAAACCCGTGCGGATGTGTAGCGCGGATGGGCCGGAGGACTCGTCTGTATTTGAGGACGTCAAACCCGCTGTTAGACTCGCAACAAACGCTGTTGAAATGGCTCAGGTATGGCAGGCGCTCTGTGGTGTCAGACTTTAACTGGAAAACACACACATTTCAATGTCTAAACATCAATAAATAAATAAAAAAGATAGAACAGATGCAGTGTAAGCACCTGATCGGTAGGCTTATAGGAAATAATATTTATAAGGCTTCCTGCAATGCAAGTATTTGGTTCGTTTTTTTTTATAATGAAACATTGTTGATAAAATATTGAATATATTACAGGCATCTCTTTTAGGCTGTGTTAACTGTTCTTGTGGCAGTGTGCATGTTACATCCTCTCATAAGGGGCCACTGAATTGCTGTTTATTTGTCTCCCATTGCATTTACAATTATTCCTTTAGCAGGATTTGTATGAGATTTGCTTATACAAATAATTAAAAAATATTATTATTATTATTATTAACACAGATAACAATTAATGTCATATTTTTAATCGTGTCTTATGATATGTTTACAACAGCGCAGTATGCACTTAATGTTTTTACTTTAAATAGTATAAAAAAAAAGGTTTTGCGGTAAACACTGACATAATTTTATTCTCATAAATAATGTAGCTTATACTTGACTATGACTTGACTTGAATATATACTTGATTATGAATATATTATTCCAGATAAATGGGAGCTCAACTTGCTTTGCAAGGGCACTATGACATTAATACTTAACTTGCTAGTAAACGCACAAGTTTGGGCCTTAACATAACCTTCATTATAAGAGTAAAATTTAAGTATTGTAGAGTGTATTGGAAAGCAAAATAATAAAAAAAAGAAACCTTTACATTTACCTTGATGTTTTACTGGGGTACAAGAATACCCAATGCTCAGCAACTTTAATGCACTGTTTGAAGTTATGTAGAAAGTCAAGGTGTCAATTTAACACTGAGACTGTGTTAATGATAAGTTTCATGTATTAGTTTCCTCACAGAGAAAATTCAGATTAATCCACAAGTTTAGAGTTCATTTCAGACTTCTGTTTCTTTATATTTTGCTCTTTGGCTTTGGTCTTGGCCATCAGAATCTACTATGCAGTTCTGTGATGTTGTATTTTCTGTTTTAATGATCATATTCAGAGTCCACAATGACATCTGAAAATTAATGGGCCTGAAAGGCAAACCGAATGTGCTCTGCTGGATCATATGGGATCCTAACTAGAACACCATTGTAAACAATGGCTTAGCTGACCTCGTTGCACTCCTTCTAAAGCTCATATGGCCACAGTAATCATGTAGGTTGTCAGCTTTACTGAAGGAAACCGCCTGGGCCTCCACATTGGCATTGTTACCTTGTTGACACCTGCATTGTGTTGGTGACAAGAAGCACATGGCTGACCTCATGTGCTTTCAAGAATTCAAGTAATTGTTGGAAAAAGTACATACAAAGGAGTCGTAATCACCCATAATCATAGTCTAAATTAAATGAGATTACTATAATACTACCTAAACCAACAATGCCATGATTTTAAGTTAAGATGATCTTAATTACTGATTGATTTGTCACATCTAATCAAAAGATACGTCCGTCTCTGAGTAATATAAGTGTAAAGCATCTCTCTTGCAGTAATTTACTTTAATTTTCTGTCCACACAGCATTTATCAAATCCAGAAGTCACTAGTCATATTCACTGCTGTGAAGAGCAGCCAAGATGGTTCCTTCACTAGTCATGGGCCTGAAAAGCCAAAACAACTGTTATCTATTTCCCCCAAAGCCATAAAACATTATTTTCGTCTCAAAGGTTTTGTTTTCTCTTGCTTCTGCCCTCTGATGATTTGTGCTGTTATGGCTCCAGTAAACAGACAAGAAGTCTATCAGTCTGCTTTTATTAGGATCTGTGGAAATCTCCATCTTTCTGAATTCCTTTTGGGCCATAAAAGGCAATTATTTAGAAGGGAAAGACCTTTTGTGTTGTAATTTGGAAAAAGGTCTTTGGGCTAACCAGCTACTTGGACTCTGTAATAGGCTGCGAAACTTTGAGAATGACACGTACTGTCCAGGTTTCTGAGGCCTCTGCACTTTATGTGTTTGGGAACAAATAAGGCTTTTTTTTTAATGGACAGGATTTTTGATGGTTTAATAATCCACAAGCACACATCCCTAAAGGCATATTTCAGCCAAAAATGTAAATTCTGTCATCATTTACTCACCCTAATGTCATTCTGTGAAAGAAAAATGTCTTAAAAAATCGCGTGTGTGTGTGTGTGTGTGTGTGTGTGTGTGTGTGTGTGTGTGTGTGTGTGTGTGTGTGTGTGTGTGTGTGTGTGTGTGTGTGCTTTTGTTTATATTACATTGTGGGGACCAAATGTCCCCATGATGTAATATAAACCTGAGTTCACCTACATCGTGGGGACCAGCCAGCGGTCCCCACAATGTAAATGGGTTTATAAATCATATAGAATGAGTTTTTGTGAAAAAGTAAAAGTTTGCACAGTTTCCTGTGAGGGTTAGGTTTAGGGGTAGGGGCAGGGTAGGGGGATAGAATGTACAGTTTGTTCAGTGTAAAATGCATTGAAGTCTATGGAAAGTCCCCACAATTCACAAAAACAAACATGTGTGTGTGTGTGTGTGTGTGTGTGTGTGTGTGTGTGTGTGTGTGTGTGTGTGTGTGTGTGTGTGTTTGATCTATACAGTGAAATGTTGATTTGGGCCCCACCAACTTTCATTGTATAAACAAAGCTTTTTTCATAGTGTCTTTTTTGTGTTCTTCTGAAGGAAAAAAGTCATACAATTTTTAAACAGCATGTGGCTGAGAGAACTGATTACAGAATTTTTCTTCTTAAGGAATTCCCTTTAAAATTTTTCAGAAAGTGAGCTATATTTTTTAAGAACATTTTTAAATAACATTGATGATGATCAGCACGGAAACTTCCATCTTATTTATCTCAAAGATTATTTATGTCTAACTGGGCTCCTAGTCGTTATCGCTCCCTAAAATACATAACTGAGCAGTTGTAAATGTTCTCCAATCATTAACTCAGTTCTTGGGCCAGGGTTCAGCTGCTGTTCATTCTCCTCACACAAACCCAGTGAACAGAACCAGGTCTCTAAGGCCAACCGAGGCCATGGCCAAGTGCACTTGCCCCTCTGCCATTGCCACCACAACACAAGGCCCGTTTGTGCCCAGGACTAAGAGCAGGGGCAGTACGCTTGCCAGGTCTGGAGATAAATCGAAAGCTATGGTTTTAACTTTCCAACGCTGGCCTGATGATGAATGTGGAAGGTGGAATTGTTGACGTTAACACTGAATTGTCTGCAATAAATGGCTCATCCACAGCTATATGAAAAGCTGCAGAAGAGTCATCATTCATTGTACATTCCCTGAGAGTACATGACCTCACACGTTAGGGTATGAGTTACCTGAAAGGATGAAGATATTTGTACATTAAACCACATCATTGGGTTGCCAAGGAAATGCATTTTGACAATACATGTCTTTTTGTTGACATAGCTGCCACATCAGACAGCTGGACATTGCAGTGCTTTTTAAATATTTATTGTCAAATATAATGATTGCAGTGAGGACAACAGTAAAGGCAATTGCGTATTTAATGTGGGGTCTTCTCACATTAAAAGAATAAAAAAGAAAACTTTAAGTAGTTTAGCATAATCATGTATTGTTAACAAAACTCCTTTATTAATATATAAATACGGATAATATCATGTGGTGTAACTACTCCATAATTTAAATTGTATTTTCATAATCAAAATTGTATTAATGAGTTAAAAACAAAGCTATCTCACGACCAATTCGTAGGTATTTTAAGAGGTGGCTAATTTGTACGAATTCGTACAACCTCACTCGTACGAATTCATACAATTTGTCTAAACCACAGTGAGGAGTAGGTTTAGGGGCGGGGTAGTTCAGTGATATGAATTCATACGAATTAGCCACCTCGTAAAATACGTAAAAATTGCCGTGAGATCAGGTTGGTTAAAAAGCAAGATATAGAGAAAAAAGTTTCTCTTTTAAAATCTTAAACAAAAAAGAAACGTAACATAAAGATTATATACATTCATATGTATTCAAGGAAAATATGTTATTACTCTTTATGTGATGGGTATGGTGACATGGCATTTTAGAGTCACTGAAATGAAATGTTCCTTGAAAATACGTTTTATGAAAATAAGTTTTTTAAAACCATATGAAACCAACATGAATACAAAGAGTACGTTTAGAAGAACTTGGCACATGAAGCTTGAGTGCTGCTGTCATTAAAGCAAAAAGACAACATTAATAATACTTCTGAAATTTGTGTTCATTTTTTTGTGTGTATATAAAATAATATAAACATAATTTGTTATGAAATATGTGTATTAGAAATAATAGAAGCTTTAGAAGAAAGGGTCTCAGACCCTTTATTGGTTATTTTAGGGGTTTATTTTGGTCAACACACGCTTCAGACACTATGGACTGTAGAAAACTTTGACTGTATTTAGGCTGTTCAGGTTTTTGCATGTGCTAACCATTTCATCATCACACATTTGACTTGCCAATTGACTGGTTTGGTAAATCTGGTTCTTTATTATCGCAAAAATGCCCTCATTTATCAGTCTCAGGGGTTTAAAGCACCGTTGTACCTGAATGGCTCTCCAGGGTGCACTCGTTTTTAGAGTTCTATTTTTGTACATTGTTTGTGCCCATATCTCCTCTTGCTATATCACATGTCACTGTTTTGGTTTTGCTTTGTGTCTTCATGACCGCCACACCTATGAGGTTTCTGTTTACTCTGTGCTGCATTGGAGCACTATGCAGACCTCTTGGCTTTTTGTGCATGGATAAAGCGGGGAATGATCTCAGACTGCTTGTACCAGGCACTGCGAAAATAAATAAACTTCATCTAATGTGAAAGACAATAACAGTATATTCTTGCCAAATCTCCTCTCTCAAATATAATCTTTTTGAACAGCTGTGGTGAAGTGAAAGGAGTAAAATGGCAGAACAGACATCTCAGTTTGATGCCAGCTAATCCAATTACCTACAAACACACACACAAAGTCTAACTACCTGGACTGCATGCACTCAAAAAATAAATAAATAAATAAATAAAATCATTCAATAAACTTAATTAAATTGAGGAAAACTTTTTCATGCAATTAAATTTATCCTTTACAAATAATAATAATAATTTGGATTTCAATTTAAATTCAGGTCTTGTTATACAACTTAAAATAATTAGATTTTTTTGGGATTTTTTCATCTTCTATATATAATGAAAATTAAATAAATTAGATTTTTTTTGCAGACACTATGGACTTTTTTGGCTTTTTTTTTCTTTCTTTTTTTTAACAATTTTAATGTAATTTAATTTATTAGAGTGCTAAATTAAATAAACTTCATTTAAATAAAAATAAAAATACACTCAAAATCAATTTCCTGTCAATTGTCAGTCTGGATTTCTGTACATCTGGTTATGGCCAATGATTTATATTAAAACGGACTTTCTCTTAAAAAATAAAGGTTCCAAAAGGGGGGTTTTGCAGTGATGCCATAGAAGAACCATTTTTGGGTGCCCCAAAAAACCTTTCAGTGAACAGTTATGGTTTATGACAGTTATGGTTATGGTTCTGTAATGGTTTATAGAACCATTTTTTAATCTAAAGAACCTTTTGTGCAATGGAAAGATTCCATGAATGGTGAAGGTTCTTCATGGAATCATCGATGCCAATTAAGTACTTTTATTTCTAATAGTGTACCGTATCATAATCATCTTCTGTTAATTTCAGACACGGATGGAGATGGATAAATATCTGCCCCAGAGCGGCCCGCTGCTTTCCCCAAACATGATGGATAAGAAGTACCGTCGGGAAAGTGCCTCAGTGGTGGATGAGTATTTTGCAGATGAGAAGCCTGCCCCTTACAGTCTCAACATCAACGTTATCCTGCCCAATACCACACATCTTCGCACTGGCCTTTACCGTCCAAACAAACCTCCGGTGCATCAGATCAAAACTGAGCCAGGTGTGGACGAACCTTGCAGCATTCAGACGCTTCCCGAATTCACCTCCGTCTTCAGTGTGCCCCAGACAGTCAACAGCCTCTTCATCAAACCTGACATGTCTGTCACAGATGAGCTCCACATTGGCCCTCAGCAGCCATCAGTCTACCAGATGCCCGTCAGCAGCAGTGACCTCACCACGATGACCTTTTCCCAGAGTCAATCAATGAATGGCTCATCCGGCAGGACCATGCTCAACCTGAACACTGTGGCCTTGACAGCGCAATCTGGTGAATTTGTCATGCCCGAGCCATACTACGTTTCACCCCAGCCGCACAGTTTGCCTCCATCGCCCCCCAACTCCCAGCCCGGCAGTCCAGAGAACCAGGCAGAGCTTATTACCTCAGTTCCCCTTCCCCCACCGTACCAGGCTAGAATCGGAATGAAGGTTGGACAGATGACCCCTCACTCCATGCTAATGGCTCATGGTCAGGGCGTCCTCACGGGGCCCAGATACAACCGACGGAACAACCCTGAGCTGGAGAAGAGAAGAATTCATCATTGTGACTTCCCAGGTTAGTGTGCCATTGCAGTAAATAATTTTGGATTACATGATATGCCATGCCTTCCTGAAGATGAGCAGAGATTATCAGGGACTTTTGTCAACTAACCTTTGGGCAATTTTCTTTGTACCAGGATGCACTAAAGTTTACACAAAGAGCTCTCACTTGAAAGCACACCAAAGGACTCATACAGGTAAGAAACCAAATCACACTCTTTCACAGGCACCCAAAAATAAAAAATTAATTAATTGTTTATTCACCCTCATGTCGTTTCAAGGACATATGATTTTCTTTCTTCTGCGGAACACAGAGAAATGAGAAATTGAAGAACTTTTCCATGTAATTACAATGAATGGAGACTGAGGATTTTAAAAGTATCCCACAAGTCTTCTGAAGTCATACAATTGCTTTGTGTGAGGAACAAACAAAATGTAAGTCGTAATCTTGACATCCGACCTTGCCGATTTTTTTAATATGAATCTAATTTAATTTCAGATTCTAAAAGTTCTGTTTATATGAACCCTAAACAATTCAATCCGATTCACATATTTGTTTACATGTGCATTACTCAGAACCTGTGCTCAGAACCTGAGAACCTTACTGCAAGAATAATTGTAATTTTTACCTTGATAAAAAGAAAGCTGACATATGTCAGAAGAATGTTTTAGCAAATATTTAGTAAATATTCAGTCTCCTCCACTGACCAGTTCATAAACATACAGACATAAACATGCAAGCATACGCATAACGGCACTGTGCATGTAAAAAAATGTAAAGGTGCAGTAAGCAATTTAAAAATACTGTTGAAAGTTGATCAAACCGAGCACCACAACAAACTTGTAGCCCCCAGCAGTAGGGGGCGTATACACTCATGATGGAATAGAGAGAGTGAGCGAGTGGGAAATTTGAAGAAAGATTGATATAGCTGAGAGATAGCTGAGAGACATTACAAAAGAGAAAAGGTCAGAGGAATATCACTGGAAAAAGAAGAGTTGTGATCAGGCAAGAGCTTTAATATTACAAAAGCTTTCCAGCACTGGAGAGACCTAAGCGGGAAGGCCTGAAACCAGACGCTGAGGTTGTGTTGTGTGTGCTCCATACATGAGTAACATTGGTTTTGAGTGTGTGCTGATAACGAACAATGAACTCTTGCTTGTATATACTCGTGTACTGTATACTCATATTTTGTTCTTCCTTGTTTGTTCGTCATCTTTGCTTTATTTTTTGCTTAGCTTTATTTTGCTTTGTTTCTGCCATGATAAAGAGACATCTACTCTTGCATTGCGTGTTTGTGCATTTTGGGGGCAGAGCAATGAAGGGAGGGGTGTGTTTGTTTGGGTTGATTTAAAATATCAACAGTATTCAACAGTGATTCTCAGAAATTGCTTACTGCACCACATGCGTATATTTTTCCTATTGATCAGATTATGTCAGGTCTTCACCATCCTTTTCAATCGAATCAGAATTTCATTCGTATCAAACTCAATCAGATCGATTGGGGTGCTTAATCTGATTATAAACAGATTATTTGGGTGCATGTAAACTTAGCTAGTGATGCCATTGCATCGGTTGACAATCAGCAGTAGGGGGGAAGGGAAAATTATCAGTGAATAATGCTTTACATTTGGTCTGTTTCTCACACAAAGCAGTCATATGCCTTCAGAAGACTTGGTTGGATATAGTGATTCATAGGTCTTTTGAATCACCTTTGTATACTTTTATTAATTGTAACTGCATGTTAAAGAATGACTTCATCATACAGGTTTGGAATAACATGAAGGCGGTTAACCATTTTTCTAAAGTTAGAAGTAGTTGTTAGCAGATGCAATGTACCATCAACAACAAAAGCTACAAATGCAGCAACCGCTTCAGAGAAGATGACAGCCTACAAATGCAGCGATGTGGAAAAACAGAGAACATGGTGGAGGGAGAGATTAATTGACTCTTTTCATGCTTTTATACACATTGTGTCTGCATGCCTGTACAAGCCCTGCATGCTTTCCCGAGGGGGAAATCGGCAAGTGGTGGAGGAAAAACCTGTTCCTCTTGCTTTTTCTGTCTGTGTTCGGGGGGAGGAGTGAGCCGCCGGGAGAGAAGAACTTGGCAGTTTTTCGTGTGTTCAGCTCTGTGTAAGATGAAACCCACTGCAAACCCAGCACACTTTAGAATGAAACCGAAATCTTCCCTCCCAACACCAATCGGTGCATTTTTTTTTACATTATGTTAAGCTGATAAAAGCACCTTTTCCACATTGTTACCTCTTCTTCTTTTTTTTCTTTTCTAAACATTTCGGGGTGGTCACCTGTGAATGTAGAGGGATTCCCTGTAGCCTGAGGTATCATTATTGTTGTACTCTCACTCACTGGTGCCCTAGAGGTATCTTCGTAATTCTGTTTAAGCTAATACGAAACATATTCCCATGTGGTATGTTAGGAAATTGAGTAGGTGTTGCAGCAGTGCAACAAGTATTAGCATGGATGAAACTAAAGCACTTAGCCACTTGAGATTATGCCTAACAGAGATTTTACTACAGTTAAGGGTCAATCCTATGCATGACACAAATCAGAGTGCCTAAAACCACCTTAAATATTTTAAAAACATGGTTTATTGCATTATTTTGGCAAACAAAATCATTGAATATGTCGCATCTCACTGGGTTTTTTTTCTCAGACCATGAACAATTCAGTTTTTAAAAATGTGTTTTGAGATTTTTAATTTCTAAATTTTTTAATAGGTTCTTTAAATAATAATAATAATTCTACTAAATTTACCATGAAATTGTAAAACATGGCCTTGAGTGGCTTTTTGCACTATAGTAAAAGACACCAATATTTAATAAATAGTTAAATGTATTATAATAATTTGTATTATAAAATGTATTGTAATATAATAAAATGTATTATAATGATTTAAAAATATCAAATAATTGCATGATTAATAATATTAGTAAATTAATTGCAGTTATTCGTATATGTAAATATTTGCTGAGAAAAATCCCTAAATAAAGGTAATTTAAAGAGAACATTATTTACCACATATCACTTTTTTAAGATGACATCAATTTTTAAAAATGCATTTTGAGATTTTTAATTTAATTTTTAAGGTTATTTTATAAACAATTAATTCCACTAAACTGATATTAATTTCACAGCCCACATAATAAAAATCAAAATAAATTATCTGACAGAAGAAAAGTTTACTTTGAATAGCCTGTAGGCTCTTAATGGTTGCCCAGCAGCACAGCAACTTGAGTGAGTGACACAGTGCATCTGATCAGAATTTGTAGTCAGAACTATTTATATATTTAATAGTATTTTCACATTATTTCCAAATGTAATATTAACCTTTTCACACTGCTCACTGGACATTTAATTTTTGAACAACCAAAGTAATAAAATATTGCTAGATTCACTTTTATCTGTTTAGGAAATCATTTTGAAGAAATGTCGCCAAAGGCACGTTTTTCCAAAGAGCCTGGGATATTTCACCCTCTGTCCATCAGCATGGTATGTTTATGTTGTCACAGGTCAGGTTGTCATTCCTCAGGTGGACATGGTGTGGAGTTGTATTTCAAAAGATGTTGGGGGTTGGGAAAGATCCTGCCACACTGAAAGCTGTCAAACAACAGTTAAGAGCTCTAGAACATTCTGTGCTGACAGATGAAAGTTAGAACAGGTCAATAACACGTGTAATTTTGATGTCTTCAGGAATGATATGTTCTTTTCATTAGATCAAAATAAGGATGTCAGGATGTACTAGATGTGCACTGACAAAGCAATTAAATACAAGCCTGCAAAACCTAAGTAGTAATCTAAGCAGTTAGCTTAGGTTATGCTAATAGGTCTTCAAAAAAAAAAACTTGCTTCACAGGAATTCTAGCAGCCTCATCTTGTATATGAAATGCTAGCTAAACAGCTTTCACAATGCTTGTGATAATTTTTTGACTAAGGAGCGGTTTATATTACACTGTTCTCAACTAAAAGCTGAAAACTTTTTTATGTGTTTCGGCTGTTCATTTAGATGACAACAGCGTTTTGGGGCCTGAAAACAACATTTCGAAAACGGGTTTCAAAGTGCACGTTTTTAAAAAATAATACCATTATTGTGTTAACATTTTCATGAATCCGTGTGAACAGGTATTGTTTTGGCAACGTTGTACGTGAAAAGCAAAAAGGAAAAACTTTCCGTTTTTAGTACATCTTTCTGGTGTAAACGTACCCTAATTACTTTGAGGGCAACTGGTGCGTTTGTGAAAGCCCTGTATTTTCTTAGTAATGGAACTTGTTGCCCACCTTCCTCAAACAGAAGCCACTGATAAACACATTACAATGGTGATTGTATGGCTATTCCTGTGAGTGTGGTGAATATTAGTGATGATATTAGTGTTATTGTCTTTAACTGAATCCGATTAATGCTAAAATTATTTTTTGTTGTTGTTCTTAACATTGTTTTGATGTCGATTTAGGTGGTTTGCCATATTCAACTTACACATTTTTATGTTTTTATAATGGTTGTGTGTGTGCAGTAAAATGCTTTAGTGATAACAAATTAGCCATTGCACAACCTCCAGCTAACCAAATAATATCTCTGTTGTCTGAGCTTGTTGGCCTTTAAACAGATTCCACAAGCTGAAGTGTTTGATGGGGGGTATTACCTTGTTCAAGACCCTGAGCTATTGGAGTCTTTTGTCAGGAGGGCATTTGTTTATCTCCTTTTGAATTCTGGTTTCATGTATAGAAAAAGGGGAGGGATGAGCGCTAAGCTTAAAGAGCCAGCTTTCAGAACTATTCAAATAGCTAGTCAAAGAGCTAAATTTGTGCTCTCTTCAGTTATTTCCCATATCTGAGAGCTGTGTAGTTTCACTGTGGCAAAGTTAGTAGCTGAAATGCAACATGATATTTCAGAACAACAATTATTGTTTGATGTTATTGTTTGAGATAAACAATAGAAAACTAGTGGTTATTGGACTATAATCAGGTTTCAAATGAAAGGTAAAAATATATTTGGCAAGTTAATAAAACTGGCTGGTGATGTTTATATAAGAAACTGCAATACATTAAAATGTAATTTATGTAGGTTTTTGTTTTGTTTTGTTTTGTTGTGTTTTGAGAATAATTTTTATTCAGCAAGGATGCTTTAAATTGATCAAAAGTGAGAAGTAAAGGCATTTTTAATGTTACAAAATATTTCTATTTAAAATAAAGTCCTTAAGAACCTTGACAAATATAAACTGTTTCCACAGAAACATTATGCAGAAAAAAACTGTTTCACATTGTTACATCATAACATCGTTAATAATAATACATTCTAATAAAGCATATTACTGTAGAATGATTTCTGAAAGATCATGTGACACTGAAGACTGGAGTAATGATGCTGAAAATTCAGCTTTACCATCACATAAATAAATTACATTTAAATAAATTCAAATAGATTTTTTTTTTAAATTGTAATATGTCACAATGTTAACGTTTTACTGTATTTTTGATCAAATAAATTCAGCCGTGATGAGCATGAGAGAAAACCATTTAAAAAAAAAAAAAAAATCTTGCATTTGAATTGTAGTGTATGTATAGATTAATTATTTTTTTTAAAGATACAAATAATGCAATGTATATGGGATTTAAATTACATTAAATATATATATATATATAATAAACAATTATATTGCTCTCTCTCTCATTTTCTTTTACTTTCCCTTTTTTCTTTCCATCATACACAAACATAAAATAAAAATAGTCTAATAACGTGTGTATGTATAAGTTATTTGGTGTGAATTTTGTAGTGGTAATATCAAAAATGGGGCCACATGTGTTGAATGACCATTATCGCTTCACACTGAACATGGCTTTTCAGGATTTAGTGCTGTGGCAAACCTCACAATGTCAGATGTTATCAGTGTGTTAAGCGCCATGGAAATGACTTCCGTGTTTACACATAGGAGTTGTATTACTCTCCAAACCACAAGCACATGCATGTCTAATTCCTCTATAACTGCCATTTAAAAATGTCACAATACACATTGTGTGTTCAAACATGTTCAAGCTGGACTTTGTATGAGCCTGGACCTTGAAACATGCCTTGAAATAAAATAAATGAAGGTTGTTTGCTAAATCAATGTGATTTAATTTTTTTTGTTTTCGTTTTTGTAGGTGAGAAGCCATACCGGTGCAGCTGGGAAGGATGTGACTGGCGTTTTGCCCGCTCAGATGAACTGACGCGGCATTACCGCAAACACACCGGTGCAAAACCCTTCAAATGTGTTGCCTGCAGTCGCTGCTTCTCTCGTTCAGACCACCTGGCACTGCACATGAAGCGCCACCAAAACTAACGGACTTTACATCCTTAATTTTTCAATGTTTATAACAGTTTTATTGTTCTAAATATTTCACAGTCATACACATACGAAGATCAAACTAATGAAAGCTTTGCCTTATACCAGCACTCATGAAGAGGACTGGACATCACAACAGAGCTCCAACAGGATGTATACTACTGTACATATGTTTTGTATGCTTTTGTATGTCTGTAGATTAATGTGAAAAGATGCTATGAATTTTATACTTGACCTCCATCCACTTTGTCTGACTAAATTTGAAAATCTTCCTAGTAAGAGTCTTCCTAATAACTTGAAATGTAAAGTTTGATTTATTAATTCCAAAGTAATAGTTAATTGTTCATTTTAGACAACACAATACTATTTATATGGAATTTTCCACTCACAAAAACTTGTTTGCTTTTGGGTAAGATGCTACTATATATATATATATAAAGTAGTAACCCTAATGTTTGCTGTTCTCATGGATCTCCATGGATACAAATCTTTATGAGACTGTAAAAAAGTAGCACTCAGATCAGTCGACTGTTTGACATTTCGGCTCTTTGTATGACAGAAAAAAAGACTGTGATGAATGTGAAAAATAAGCTCACAAGAGCCTTATTTGACCATGTGTGCCAAATTTGTATTTCAGTTGATAATAACAGTTGAAAATAAATTGTAGAAATTGTAATATGTAGAACATTTTGAAACTTCAAAACAATCCCTTTCTTTTCCCAAGAACAAATTTGTATTTGTTGCGGACATCGTAGCATTTGCTTTTGTAATACCAGTGAGACCCGTCTTGAGCTCTGTATGCAGCTTAGCGACCACATTGTTATAAACGCTTAAAAGTTCTCAAGTTCCCTTTGTACATGTCCTTCACTTATGAAGGGAACTCTGATGGATCAAAAGGTACTGTACATACTCTTGTTAAAGTTTAACTACATGTAAATACTTTTCTCTTTGAAGCTGATTGTTTATTATGAACAAATGGGATTTTGCTACGTTTGTCTTGAATGTGGGTGTTGAGTGTGTAGATCTTGCATACTAAGTGATCAGTTTAACATTTTGTATGTACTTGTCTGAATACAGAACTTTGAAAATAAAACAATAATTACATTTCATGGCCAAGTGTTCTATATGCTAACATGCTTCCTTGACTCTGGATGAGGTCCTTATGGAATGACATTTGAATACTTGGTTAATAGACTACTTAGGTTATGGAGACAGACATTTTTGTTGTATGTTATATTTATGAGGGACAGTGGTTCTTGGAACTAAGAAGGTGGACTTTTTCTAACTCTCTAAAAAATGCTGGGTTAAAAAGGACCATTTCTAGGTAATTTTGACCCAGCTCGTTTGGTTTTATGCATTACTTCATTTGCCGAGTTGTTTTTTGGACAGTGCTGAATCAAACAACCGGATATTGCGTCATATTGGAGACAAGAATCTACTTTTAAAACTAGAAAATAAATTATTATTATTATTTACACTTTACAGTAAGGTTGATTACTTAAACATTAGTTAATGTATTAAACTAACCATAAGCAATACATTTGTTACTGTATTTACTAATCTTCATGAAAATACAGTTGTTCATTGTTAGTTCGTTAGTTCACAGTGTATTAACTAATGTTAACAAGATTTTAATGTTTTATTAAATGCTGAAATTAACATTAACAAAGAATAATAAATGCTGTATAAGTGCATCTCATTATTAGTTCATGTTAACTAATGAACCTTATTGTAAAATGTTACCATTATTTTTAAACTGATTGATTACCTTTAGTTTTCAAACCATTTAATTGTTTAATTCTTTAATTGTTAGTTATTGTTCCAACTTTTGTAGGTTTTTGTACGGTGCAAATTAGCATGAAAGAAGACTTTGCTATTAAAAAGACACGCCTGTTTTGTTAAGGCTGTGATGTATGTTGGTTCTTACCAGGTAGCCTATTAACTTTAAACTTATATTGTTAAACAACGTATTGTTAAAACAGTGAGTCAGCTTGTAAAAAATAATCATACCAACAGTTGCAGTGAACGTACTAAAATTGGGTGGGGAACGGCTTTTAGCTGAAATAGAAAACTATTAATTACACCCTGACAAGATAATTTGCAGAATAAAATCCAGTCTACAATAAGAGACAATGACTTATGAGGGGAACACCCATGTGTTGCAGCATGTGTTCTGTGGTGTTGAAAAGATAAAAATATGTTAACCATTTAAAAAATAGTGAGCGCTACTGCTCTGAGTAAAAGTAAAACTATTTTTATTGTTGAGAATATATGTTTAAGCCTCGCTTATTCCTGACGTGTTAAATGTGTTTAGCGCGGTAGCGCGAATCCAGTAAAAACTTGCCCCACTTCTTACACCTTTTCATAGAAATGAAGAGAGACATGGCAGAGAAATAGTCTTTCACAAAAAATAAGGATATTTCAGATGATTTAAATGTCATCTGTTTTACTTTTGTTTGCTGAAATTGATGAACGGTCAATGAATGCGCATCGCTCAAAAAGTCAAGTCAAGTCACCTTTATTTATATAGCACTTTTTACAATGTAGATTGTGTCAAAGCAGCTTTACATTGAGAACTGGTACATTATTTTGGCTGTACAGCAGCTCTTAAAGAATAGTGTCAATGCAGGCAGATCAAAGCACTGTTGAATAGCAAATGTCAAGTCAAATGTCAAGTGTCACCAACTAAGCAAGCCAAAGGCGACAGCGGCAAGGTACCCAAACTCCAACAGGTGACATCAGGTGGCAAACAAGTGGCAAATAGGTGTTAAAATGGAGAAAAAAACCTTGGGAGAAACCAGGCTTATTCGGGGGGCCAGTTCTCCTCTGGCGAACAGTGTTTTGTTATGACTCAGGATGCTATCATAAGTCTGATAGGATTGCAACATTCAAAGTATTTATTTCAGTTCCATCCAGTTGAGGATCGTATTCATCACGCCGGTATGGACGGTTGTTGAGGAGCTGCGCTACTGGTTGTCGTGTTGATGAGGCCTTCACAGTGGATGATCTAGTTGACTCAATCTCTGCTGATACTTCAGGGCTGTGTTGTGGTCGTGTCAAGGTGCAGGTCCTTGGTCTCACCTGGATACGGCCTGGATCCAGTTGACTACAGTAAACCTCGGGATAAACAGAAAGACTACGATTAGCGTAGATGCCATTCTTATTCCGATGTAACGAGTACATCTGGTGTTATAGGAAATGTTCCCGGTTCCGGCTGACCTCATTTATGCAGCCTAATAATCCTTTAACGGATTTGAAAATATAAATTGATAATGTGTTAAGGATAAAGAGATGCGTTTTTAGTCTAGATTTAAACTGACAGAGTGTGTCTGCTTCCCAAACAATGCTAGGAAGATTATTCCAGAGTTTAGGTGCCAAATAGGAGAAGTATCCGCCTGCAGTTGATTTTGATATTCTAGGTATTATCAGCTGGCCTGAATTCTGAGATCGCAATGGGCGTGAAGGACTATAATGCATTAAGAGCTTGCTCAGGTACCAAGGAGCTAAACCATTTAGTGCTTTGTAAGTAATTAGCAAGATTTTAAAATCTATACGATGTTTAACAGGAAGCCAATGCAATGTTGACAGAACCGGGCTAATATGTTCATATTTCCTAGTTCTAGTAAGAACTCTAGCTGCTACATTTTGTACGAGCTGTAGTTTATTTATCAGGCAAGCAGAACAACCACCCACTAAAACGTTACAATAATCTAGCCTTGAGGTCATGAACGCATGAACTAACTGTTCTGCATTTTTCATTGAGAGCATATGTTGTAGTTTAGATATATTTTTAAGATGGAAGAATGCAGTTTTACAGATGCTAGAAACATGGCCTTCAAATGAAAGATTGGTATCAAAGAGTACACCCAGGTTCCTAACTGATGACGAAGACTTAACAGAGCAGCCATCAAGTGTTAGACAGTATATTCTAGGTTATTAAGTGAAGAGGTTTTCGGTCCAAAAATTAGAATCTCTGTTTTTTATGAATTTAGTAGTAGGAAATTACTGGTAATCCAATTTTTTATATCAGCTATGCATTCCGTAAATTTTGTGAATTGGTAAGTTTTGTCAGGGTGCGAAGAAATATAGAGCTGAGTATCATCAGCGTAACAGTGAAAACTAACGCCATGCTTCCTATTGATATCTCCTAAGGGTAGCATGTACAGAGTGAAAAGCAATGGTCCTAGTACTGAGCCTTGCAGTACTCCATATTGAACTTGTGATCGATATGACATTTCTTCGTTTACTACTACAAACTGATAACGGTCAGATAAGTATGATTTAAACCATGACAATTCCACTAATGCCAACATAATTTTCGAGTCTATTTAAAAGAATATTGTGATCAATGGTGACAAATGCAGCACTAAGATCCAGTAACACTCACAGAGAGATACAACCACTATCTGATGATAAGAGCAAATCATTAGTAACTCTAATGAGAGCAGTCTCAGTACTATGGTACGGTCTAAATCCTGACTGGAAATCCCCACAGATACTATTTCTTTCTAAAAAGGAACATAGTTGTGATGATACTGCCTGTTCAAGTATTTTTGACAGAAAAGTGAGATTTGAGATCGGCCTGTAATTGACTAATTCTCTAGGATCAAGTTGTGTAAATAAGAGGTTTAATAATAGCCAGCTTAAAAGTTTTTGGTACATATCCTAGCGATAAAGATGAATTGACAATATTAAGAGGAGGATCTGTGACCTCTGGAAGCATCTCTTTCAATAGCTTAGTCGGTATAGGGTCTAACATACATGTTGTTGATTTTGATGATTTAACAAGTTTAGACAATTCTTCCTCTCCTAAAGCAGTAAATTAATTGAATTTTTTTTCTCAGGGACACTACAATGCACTGTCTGACGCGATACGGTAGTAGATGGTTGCATGGTTATAATTTTTTTCTCTAATATTATCAATCTTGCAAGTAAAGAGGTTCATAAAGTCATTACTGCTGTGCTCTTTGGAAACATCAGAAGCTGAAGCTTTATTTCTTGTTAATTTAGCCACTGTATCAAATAAATACCTAGGGTTGTGTTTATTTTCTTCTAAAAGTTTTGAAAAATAGGCTGATCTAGCAGTTTTTAAGGCCTTTCTGTACTCAATCATTCTCTCTTTCCACGAAATGCGAAATACTTCTAATTTTGTTTTCTTCCAGCTGCGCTCCATTTTTCTGGCTGCTATCTTTAAGGCCCGAGTGTGCTCATTGAACCATGGCATTGGATTAATTTCCTTAATCTTTTTTAAACGCAAAGGAACAACTGAATCTAATGTGCTGGAAAAGACAGAGGCAATAGTTTCTGTTGCAACATCGAGGTCTTCAAAGCTGTTTGGTATGCTAAGGAGATGAAACTGATCAGGAAGATTATTTATAAAGTGATCTTTAGTGGTAGAAGTGATGGTTCTACCATATTTATGGCATGGAGGCAGTTTAGCTGCCTTGACTAAATGTAGTATACTGGATAATGATCTGAGATGTTGTCACTTTGCTGCAGAATTTCAACAGCATAAATATCGATTCCATGTGACAATATTAGATCTAAAGTATGATTATGACAATGAGTGGGACCTGACATGTGTTGTCTAACACCAATAGTGTTTAGAATGTCTGCAAATGCCAATCCCAATGAGTCTATTTCTACATGGATATTAAAATCACCAACAAGGACTTTAATTGCAGCTAGTACTAACTCTGATAGAAAATCAGCAAATTCTTTGATGAAGTCTGTATGGTGTAAAGAAAAGCCTTGCACTGTAAAACCTAACCCTAACCCTCAGTTGTTCTAACCCTTTAGCTTTTCTTAATGTTCAGCAATTTGTTGAATTTAGTTGTAAAAATGTTGTAATCTGTAGGCTACTATTCACATACTATGCCTTTGTCACTCAGAAATCCCACTGGTTTGAGTACCATTTTGTCAGAAAGTTTATACATTTCCTCCACTTCTGCAGTTAGCTTTCTCCCTAGTTGCCATTATGGTGATTTGTTCCCTTTGGTTGGGCACTTGAAACTTCAGATTAACTTTTTTCCATTGCCTTGATGCATTGATGTAAAATAATCACAGTTATTTGTGGTTTCAGAAGAAAAGTAATAAATACATTATTTTTAAAAGGTGACCTAACTTCTCATACCCACTAGTTGTGCCAATTTTGGCAATCAACATTGCTTGTCACACAGAAATCAACAATCAACATGCAAAACACAAAGTGGTAACCAATAAATTAATGTTTAAATTAATAAGACTCACCATTACAAAAATGTTATTTGATGATTTTATTGTGCTAATACTTACACAAGAAGCAAAACAAACAAACAAACAAAGCAATTGCTTAATTTATTAATGCCGCAATGCACACTGTTACTCAGTTAAACATCAAGTCAGTTAAACTCAGAAAAATATAGTAAAGTTTATCAACATATTCATGTTTTTATAATTTGGCTTTTGAGGCAATAAGTTTGCAAGGTTTTTTAAGTTAATAAATTGAAAATTTTCTGTGTATTGTGTAGCCTATCTTAGGGTCGGTGTTAATCATTATTGCACCATTTGAGAAGTGCGTGTCATAAAGATTGTGTTTTGACCATAATTTATCCCCCCAGACACTAGGGTAATATAATCTCAGGAACAAACAAAGGGATAGCACCACTTCTAACTAAAGTCCTGCCTGAGTTACAGTGTTGGACTTTGACTTTAAATGGTTAAACCATGCTGGACAATTTTATTGACAAATTGATACAATATTTCACAACAATACATATTTACCTATTTGATACAAGTGGAATAAGACTTTAAAAGAGAACACTGACATTTTGCAGTACCACACAGTGCTTTGACATGAGCTGTTACACATCTGCACCACTAGAGGGCGCCACACGAAAGACCGCTGATGTCGCTGAACACGAAACAACAGCAGAACATGTCAGCACCGCCCCACCTCATGGTTACAGAGCAAAGTTCATGAAGACATTTACCACCGAATTGTTTTAAGATCATTCACGTATTAGAACAAACCAATTGAGTATATAAACCCTTTTTGAGTGAGATTGATACCAACGCGTGATTTTGCCAGGATTAAACAATGAAATGTGCATGGGGTTCATTTTTGTTGGAAATACTGTTATAAAACTATTAGAAAAAATAGACAGGACCTGAATTATAATACACAACGCACCGATCTGCACCAAAACATTTTATTCTATAAAAGGAGTGGATAATCACAACTGTACAAGGGAAACTGACTTTTAACACCATTTCTCACAGTATCAAAAAGCTTGTGTTTTCCTTGCTGATCTTTACACACTTGTTCTGTACAAATACAAAAGAAATAACATTAATTACTTGTCTTGTTATAATGATAACTGCATTGCACTGAGTAATATAGTACTGGCCCATAAGTTACTGCATTCAATATAAAATACCTATGATAAGTTTAAAAGAGAATTTAATGATAACCACACTTGCACATACACTCACACGAAACCCCAAACCCTTTCATGATTCAAGCACAAGGTTGCACACTATTTTAAACAAATCAGATACAAGTGATGAAATCAAACATGCTCAGATAGACAAGGATGTCACAAAATTCAGTCGTGGGCACTTCATTGATAAGGGGCTGACTCCTAACAATACACCATCTTGGAATACAATAATTTAAATTTAGGATGATATGAAGGTATATGTCACCAGCATGTCTTTTAGTAATTAGAAATAGGCCATGCATGGGCTATGAATGGCCATGGTTGCACACATTTCATGGATTTCATGTGGATTATCAGTGCTTAGAGGCCACATCTGTCAGGGCACCAACGCTTTGACATGCTCACCGACGTAAAGAAAACGCTACTCTCCATGCAACACTTTAGGGGTGTACAACACATTAGGGATTCATTTTAAGAGATTAAAAAAGAAATAAAAAAATACATTTCAAAGAAACAACTAAAAAGAGAAAGAAAATGAGTATTTCACATTATCTAGTCAGTGTTAAAAATAGAAATCCACCCGTTACATTTATTCAAGAACTTTGTAGATTATATACAATATGTACATTAACTCTTTAATTATTCATTGTCTGTATGTCTATGAACAGTTTTAAAAAAGAAAGGGATCGCAATCAAATGCATATACTCTTCTAGAAAGATGTGCTTAGTAACGTTTGAGTTGAAGCGAGAGAACAATACAAACTTGCGACTACATTGCTCTCTGGACCAAAGATCGTGCAGCTGCTGTAGACATGCACTTAGCTCTCAAAGACTGGAATCAAACAAGCGTTTCTTCTGAAAAAATGCATAATGCGCATTTGCTCAGCTGCTAGCAATTGAAATTATGACAATGGCAATGAGTGCTAGCTAGAGGGAAGAAGTGTCCAGGATACCCTCTCCTCCTTTATATGTCCTTTATATGGACTCTGCCCAACATTTTCATAATATCACTGTCCAGTAACTTCAACATATTGTTGGAGGTTGAGGGGTTATTTTTGCATATCATGCATATGAGGGCAGGAACTGTTAAGACATGTTTTGTCACTGTGAACTAGGTGCAAATAGGGATTTTCAAGGTGCCTCACAAAAATAGGGGTCCCAGTATCGAACCCTGAGGAACTCCGAAAACATGTTGCGCAAATCAAATTTGCACATTTACTTCAATTAAGGCTCTGATGGGCTAGAAGTAACAATGCATCTAGACATCTCTACTATTATATCTCCAATTATGTCTTCTTTACAAATATGCAAACAAGTGTGCTTATACACAGACATACACACACATACACACCAATTTAGTAAGATCCCCCTTTCCCTGCGAGTTA
This sequence comes from Chanodichthys erythropterus, assembly GCF_024489055.1. Lineage (NCBI taxonomy): Eukaryota > Metazoa > Chordata > Actinopteri > Cypriniformes > Xenocyprididae > Chanodichthys > Chanodichthys erythropterus. The sequence continues at coordinate 1,094,102 of NC_090242.1, read as the reverse complement.
TGTTGGGGTTTTTTTTCAATGTTTTTCACAGCCTTATGAAATAATATCTGAAGGTTAGATTAACACCTATCAAAAGGTGTTCTTTATGTTAGACTCCATTATTGGCAATAAAAATGTCTTAAAAAAAAAAAGAAAGAAAGTAAAATACTGTTTTTGCGCCAAACTATTTTTGGGAAGATGCTTAGACAACACATACTAATAAAATCAAGAAAAATATTTTACAAAAATTCACAGTCTTGTCAGCTCCCTGCCTCTACTCAAAACTCAAACCAAAACTATTTATAAAAAAAAAAAAAACAAACAAACAAACATCTAAATCAAGGTACATCTTCAGCTGTCTTTACAATGCACTCTATGTTAACTTCCATCCACATAGAAACATGTAGGCCCCAAGATGCATGTAAAGCTTTGTATACAAATTTAGGACAACAAAAAGTTCAGATAAAATGTAAGAATTCGAAAAGGCAGCTGTAGATGTATATCCAACCCTTGTTGACCAAATTTATTACATAACTCTACCTTGTTGACCAAATTTATTACATAACTCTACTTTTTCCTAACCATCTTGCATAAAATCCTTTACTTTCTCATAAACTTCTATACTTGTTTCAAAAGAATCATCTCAATAAAGGGTACCTTCCCCAATCTTCACTCTCTGCTTATAGCAATGCTGCAAGCGGTTTGCCTTTCTTGTAGTCCCTTCAAGTAACGGCTAATGATCAGGCATTGAGATGGAGGTGAAGGTCACCAGTGGACGGGTGGTTTGTGGCTTTTAGAAGCTTGGCAGAAAACTGCAGACAGGTTCTGACCAGGAAAAATATGATTGCGCCACCCCTTCTCCATATTCAACACATATGTTCGTATCCGGAGACTGGGGAGGTGGAGTCAACAGCGTTTGGAATCCCCGGATGGGCGCGCATGTCTCCTGAGGAGCAGGCAGGGAGGTGAGGGCTGGGGAGGGTGGCGCAAAAATCACATCATGACATGGCGCCGTCGGTGAAGTGCCAGGTGGTCAGAGCGGGAGAAGCTGCGATCACAGTCGGTGCAGCGAAAGGGTTTGATGCCGGTGTGCTTGCGAAAGTGTCGCGTCAGCTCGTCAGAGCGGGCAAAGCGCCAGGTACAGCCCTCCCATGTGCACTGGTATGGCTTTTCACCTGTAAAGGCATCACCACGTCAATATGACTGATTTTTTATATATATATATATATATATATATATATATATATATATATATATATATATATATATATATATATGTGTGTATATATACACACATACATATATACATACATACACACATGTATATATAAATATATTATACACACTTTCATTCAAAAGTTTGGAGTCGATGTCTAATGCTCACCAACACTGCGTTTATTTAATCAAAAAGACTGTAAAAACAGTAATATTGTGAAATATTACAATTTTCAATTCTATTTTAATATAACTAAAATAGAATATAACATAAAATAATTAATTTTTGTGATGGCAAAGCTGAATTTTCAGCAGTCATTACTAAAGTCTTCAGTGTCATATGACCCTTCAGAAATGATTCTAATATTAGTTTAAAAGAACAGCAATTATTTGAAACAAATATTTTTAATATTACGTATAAATATCTTTACTGTCACTTTTGATCAATTTAATTTTTTTTTTTTTTTTTTTTACTAAATAAAAGCATTAATTAATTTCAAACATACATATCTTATAGACCACAAAAAAGGCATACCTGTGTGTATTCTCCGGTGGGCTTTCAGATGCGAGCTCTTGGTGTAGACTTTGTTGCAGCCATCATAATCGCACATGTGCACACGTCTTCTCTTCATGTCCGGCGAGTCGGGGTCAACTTGTATGTCCACATCTGTATTCATACTAGGAACAAAGTGAAACGTTTTAGTTATAAGGGTGTGGCGATCAGTTCAAGTCAAACCAAACCTATCCATAGATTATCTAAAGATTAAGACCACATTTGAGCATGTGAAGGCAGGTACAAACATTCAGCATTATCTTCATGAGTAAAACAGATTAATCCATCAAACTTCCTTTGGATTACAGTGATCAAGTTAGATCAGTGATGCAATAAAATCTTTTATTGCAACACTCTTAACCCTATAAAGCCTACTGTATGATATTTGATACACAAATTTCTAAGGCCTGTAAATTATCTACATGATCAAAAACCTGTTGTACACAATCTACTAAAATCACCTTTTGTCATTTAATTGTATATACTTTTTTAGCAAGTTAAAAGGTCTTTCAGAATAATTCTAAACATATCCCCCCTTAAGCAGGGCACACATTTAACAACTAGCTAAAACATTCTAAGACTCAACATACAGCGATTGTTTCCTTCGACTGAAGCAGATTTATATACTTACACATGGAATTTGAACACCGACTGTAATCGCAGACTGAACGCACATTCGTTCCGGTTGTAGAAGCCACGCAGCAGGCTAACTGGGTGACTGTGAGGCGGCATAATGGCAAGAACAAACACCACAAACAGGTTCTCCCCACTCAGTGACGAACCCACTGAGAATCCTGTTGAAAGTGCCCTAGTTATTGGCGATTCTATTACACGGAACGTGAAAATAGAGACACCAGCCACCATAGTCACATGTTTGCCGGGGGCCAGAGCACCTGACATCCAAGCAAATTTAAAAGTGCTGGCTAATGCTAAACGTAAATATTCTAAAATCATTACCCACGTCAGCACAAATGATGTTCGACTTCGCCAGTCGGAGATCACTAAAATTAACATTAAAGAGGTGTGTGAACTCGCAAATTCAATGTCAGCAGAAGTAATTTGTTCTGGCCCTCTTCCTGTTCGTCGGAGTGATGAGATAGTTAGCAGGTTATCATCACTCAATGGCTGGCTGTCTAAGTGGTGTCCGCAGAATAATATAGGTTTCATAGACAATTGGAAAAGCTTTTGGGGCAGACCTGATCTGTTGAAAAGAGATGGTATTCATCCCTCCCGGGATGGTGCTGCTCTTCTATCTAGAAATTTGGCAAATTGTCTTATAGCTGAAACATGACAAACCAGGGCCCAGATCAGGACGCAGACAAACTGGCTAAACCGACCGTCTGCTAGCCGCCTCACGTCACAGAACTCAAATAATTCACAGCACATAGAAACTCTTTCACCTAGATATTATCACATAGAGACTGTGTCTGTACCTCGGACTAGTAAATACAAAAAACTTCCGAAACCTTTTAAGGGTAAAAATTTAATTGATGTTCAAAAAATGAAAATAACAGATAAATCAGATAAACAAATGATAAAGCTTGGGTTACTGAATATTAGATCTATTTCTTCAAAAGCACTTATTGTAAACGAAATTATCACAGACAATAAACTAGACTTGCTGTGTTTGACAGAAACCTGGCTAAAACCAGACGATTACATTACTTTAAATGAATCTAGTCCTCAAGGTTATGATTATCGACTCAATCCTCGACAGAAAGGCAAAGGGGGAGGTGTTGCTGTAATTTATAGTAATATATTCAGAATCATTCAAAAGAATTTCAAATATAATTCCTTTGAAGTGATGGTGCTTTATGTAACATTATGTAAGTTGACATTTGTGCTGGCTACTGTATACAGGCCACCAGGGCACCATACTGACTTTATCAAAGAATTTGCTGATTTTCTATTGGAGTTAGTACTAGCTGCGGATAAAGTCCTTGTTGTTGGTGATTTTAATATCCATGTAGATAATAATAAAGACGCATTTGGATTGGCATTTGCAGACATTTTAAACTCTATTGGAGTTAGACAACACGTGTCAGGACCCACTCATTGTCGTAATCATACCCCAGATCAGTGGTTCTCAAACTTTTTTCCCAGTGGGCCGCACAATGGTCCAAATGAAAGTCTCACGGTCCGCATATAATCAGATTATATGCGGACCGTGTACAAACCAATCAGATTTAATGTTATTGTATTAGCAAATACTATTATTATACCTAGATGTTGCACACAATAAATAACAAATAAAAACTAACTTACTGACATTAGCTTTACAATAATTATCAGTAATGCTCAATGAACACACAAACTGTATATACAGATCAATTTAAGTTGCTATTTAATTCTGTATGACTTTATGACTTTCTTCAACAGCATCGCAATAGTCACCAAACAATCACATAAACGCCTTAATAGGCAAATGTTACTCAGCTCTTTTTACAAACAACATTGAGCGCATTGTAATTACAATCTCTGACGATATCAAGCATTCTGTGATGTCGCAATCCCTTGCGCAGCATCGGATCCGCGAGCGCGCGCAGAGTTGGACTCATTCCAGCCGCGGGTGCGCTGATGCGGTTATTTTTACTGATTTAAAATACATCAAACAAACACATCGATTTCACAGTTCAGTCTTTTGAAATTGTAGGTTTTGCTTGTCAAGTAGCCTAGTTTACTACAGAGCAAACAGGAAGGCCGTCCATCTAGCTCAACTGATTCTTCCATTCTTCTTACCTTCGATGCTGACTCTTCTTGTTTGCATGTGTTCCTTCATTGTATGTTCCTCATTTTGTTTTTCTCCTCTAATAACAAATTTGACCAGGCTTAAATTTAGAAAATTAATGGCTACTGTTTGAATTCTTCCTAAGCGCGCACTTGTGTTTGTTTCGTTAACTGAGTGATTGCGTCATTAGCCTACATTGCCTGATGTCTGAAAATAATAAATGCTCACCAAAATTATTTTATATGACAAATAAAGCATTATAGCTCATTTATATTTATTTAATTCACTTTAATTTAAATTTTAAAACAAAAATAAATTGTATGCAATATTTTTTTTTTTTTTTTATTGTGATCGGCATATCGCGAGCGGCATTTACCAGGGGCGTCGGACTGGGGGGGTAAAGGGTACCAAGTACCCAGGGCCCGAGGCAGGGGGGGGCCCTTAGAAGTCAGTTTTCTATACATACATATACATGCACTAACATTTGTATAGCATTTATTTACAAATAAAAAAGTTGCTGTGCAAAACTAAACTTGTAGTTAGGCACTGGTTTGGTATAAAAAAAAAGTCATTTTCATGCTGTACAGGGCCCCACCACCCCTCTCGAATCAATGTAAATGGTACGACCCGCAGGTCAGGTGCTTCTGCGGACCTGCGGTGATTCGTGAATCAGTTAATGAGACAGGAGCTGGAGTTAGCCGTGATATGAACTAGGAAGACAGGGGAAGAGTCATGTCTTTCCTTAAGAAAGGAAAATCAGGGGCTCAAAAACGAAAAGAAAAGAAGATTAAAGAGAGAAAGGCAAATGAGGGCAAGCAGTTGCTCACTCAGGTTTTTGAAAAGAAAGGTGAGCTACAAATGCATCATCGAGCATTGACATTGTTTTAACATAAATATCTACTCCAGGTAGAATAGCATACATTTATGTTCGTACTCTATTTGAATAATATACCAATACTTTATAGTATCACACCCTACATAGCGAGCAAACAATATTTCTGAGTAAATAACGGAGTGAGAAGCAGACGGAGGCGGAGCCTGCGCAGCTTGTCTCCTTTTCTGCTGCAGTTCTCCCCAGAGTCAGAACTTTACATGAAAACACTGTATATTTCTCTCCATTATCAAAATCTAACACCCGCGAAAACACAGATCGTTAGCGCCTATTTTACCGCATTGTTATGCAAATTAGCTCGCGCACGCTCTTACATTAAGTACAGGATTGTTCTCAGTTTAATGCACATATTAATGATTGAAAATGACTTATTTTAAAACGTAATTCAAAGACTGAATGTCTAGTTTGGCGGTTAGTGTACCCTGTGATTCTATAGTCTGCATTTATTTTAAACAGACAAATAATCAGCAATTAACTTGTACTTAGCCTACACTTTAAAAAGGGTATTGTGACAATAAAGGATATTTTAGCAAGGTAGTAGTACTTTTGACAATGAAACAAAAATATATTAATCAGAGTGTGGCTTATTTTGTTTACATTTTAAGTGTTTTTATGATAAAAATGCAATACCCCACCCATTGGTATCACTATGGTATTTGGTACAGGGGCCCAGCAAGATGGTTTGTACCCAGGGCCCAAAATTTGGTGCTACGCCCCTGGCATTTACATTCGTAACGGGCCGCAGGTTGAGAACCACTGCTCCACACCCATTCAAACGCTTGCTGCAGTGTGTCGCGTTGCGCGACTCACGCCTAATTACACTCACTGGATGTCATGGCAACTGAATCATCAAGGAAAACTTTAAATATCTCGCCTTCGCTTTAATTTCTGACCATCTCCAAAAAGACATAAAACACTAAACAAATGATTCTGGCATGCGTTTATCAAAGTAGGAAATCCATACTTTTAATCCCATAACACAATTACTGCTGTTGAAATATGAAATTGAGGCGGGTCCGGATTGAATTCCCTCCAGGTCCGGATCCGGACCGGAGTCCGGACTTTGAGAAGTGCTGCCCTAGATCTAATACTGTCGCATGGAATTGATATTGATGCTGTTGAAATTTTACAGCAGAGCGATGATATATCAGATCATTATTTAGTCTTGTGTATAATACAATTAGCCAAGGCTACAAAACCTCCACCCAGCCATAAATATTGTAGAACCATCACGTCTACCACTAAAGATTGCTTTATAAATAATCTCCCCGAGCAGTTTCATCGCCTTAGTATACCTGACAACTTAGAAGAACTCGATGCTGCAACAGAAACTATTGGCTCTCTCTTTTCCAGCACATTAGATGCAGTCGCTCCTTTACGTCTAAAGAAGATTAAGGAAACTAATACAATGCCGTGGTATGATGAGCACACTCGGGCTCTAAAACGAGCTGTTAGAAAAGCTGAACGTAGTTGGAAGAAAAGTTTTTCGCCTTTCGTGGAAAGAAAAAATTATGGAGTACGGAACGGCTATAAGAAATGCTAGATCTACTTATTTTTCAAATCTCTTAATAGAAAACAAACATAATCCTAGGTATTTATTTGACACAGTGGCTAAATTAACTAGAAACGGAGATTCAACTGCTGACGTTTCCATAGAGCACAGCAGTAATGACTTTATGAACTTCTTTACTTGCAAGATTGATAATATTAGAGAGAAAATTAAAAACATGCAACCGTCAATAGTTGCGCTTCAGACAGTGCACTGTAGTGTCCCTGCGGTAAAACTAGAATCATTCGCCACTATAGGAGAGGAAGAATTATCTAAACTTATCAAATCATCAAAATCAACGACATGTATGTTAGACCCAATGCCGACTAAACTACTGAAAGAAATGCTTCCAGAGGTCGTAGGTCCACTTCTTGATATAATTAATTCATCTTTAACACTAGGATACGTGCCAAAAACCTTTAAGCAGGCTATTATTAAACCTCTTATTAAAAAACCTCAACTAGATCAGAGAGATTTAGTAAACTACAGGTCAATCACGAATCTACCTTTTCTGTCAAAGATACTAGAAAAGGCAGTTTCAACACAACTGTGCTCCTTTTTAGAAAGAAATGGAATCTGTGAGGATTTCCAGTCAGGATTTAGACCATACCATAGTACTGAGACTGCTCTCGTTAGAGTTACAAACGATCTACTCCTATCATCCGATCGTGGTTGTATTTCTCTATTAGTGTTATTAGATCTCAGTGCTGCTTTTGACACTATCGATCACAACATTCTTTTAAAAAGACTTGAAAACTATATTGGCATTAGTGGAATTGCTTTGGCATGGTTCAAATCGTACTTATCTGACCGTTATCAGTCTGTAGTAGTTAATGAAGAGATGTCGTATCGATCACAAGTTCAATATGGAGTACCACAAGGCTCAGTACTAGGACCATTGCTTTTCACTCTGTACATGCTGCCCTTAGGAGATATCATTAGGAAGCATGGTGTTAGTTTTCACTGCTACGCTGACGATACTCAGCTCTATATTTCTTCGCGCCCTGACGAAACCTACAAATTCACAAAACTAACAGAATGCATAGCTGACATTAAAAACTGGATGACAAGAAATTTCTTATTATTAAATTCAGAAAAAAATGATATCCTAATCTTTGGACCAAAAACTTCCTCACGAAAAAACCTTGAATACTCTCTAACACTTGACGGGTGCTCCATTAAACCTTCGTCCTCAGTTAGGAACTTGGGTGTGCTCTTTGATACCAATCTTTCATTTGAAAGTCATGTTTCTAATATCTGTAAAACCTCCTTCTTCCATCTAAAAAATATATCTAAATTACTACATATGCTCTCAATGACAAATGCGGAACAGTTGGTTCATGCATTCATGACTAGATTACTGTAACGCTCTACTGGGTGGTTGTCCTGCTCGGCTTTTAAACACAGACAGACTACAGTTGGTCCAAAATGCGGCAGCTAGAGTTCTTACTAGAACCAGAAAGTATGACCATATTAGCCCAGTTCTGTCAACATTACATTGGCTCCCTATTAAACATCGTATAGATTTTAAAATCTTGCTACTTACTTATAAAGCTCTAAATGGTTTAGCTCCCCAGTACCTAAGTGAGCTCTTAATCCAATATAGTCCTTCACGTTTATTGCGATCTCGGAATTCAGGCCAGTTGATGATACCCAGAATATCAAAATCAACTGAAGGCGGCAGATCCTTTTCCTATTTAGCACCTAAACTCTGGAACAATCTTCCTAGCATTGTTCGGGAAGCAGACACACTCTGTCAGTTTAAATCTAGACTAAAAACACATCTCTTTGCTCTTGCATACACATAATACATTATCAATGCATTAAAATTTTTAAAATCCATTAAAGGATTGTTACGCTGCAATAATTAGGTCGGCCGGAACAGAGAACATTTCCTATAACACTAGATATACCTGTACATCAGAATAAGAATGGCATCTATGCTAATATCTGTCTCTCTGCTTATCCTGAGGTTTGCCGGGTGCTGGATCCAGGCCGTATCCAGATCAGATGGAGAACCTGTGTCTGGACCTGACTACAACGTAGCCCAGGAGACAATGGGCCTACAGATCCAGTTCTGGCTGCATCTATAATTCAGATTTTTAATCCCCGTATCCGCTTACATATATTTATATATAATCTACTTTTAATCTCTATAATAAAAATGTATAATTCAGATTTTGATCTCCATAACCATTTACATATATTATATATATCTTCCAAGGGTTTTTTTCCCTCCTAGGACTTTTTTCCCAGTGTTAGCACGCTGGGTTTTTCTCCTAGGGGGGTTTTTCCACCCCTGGGAGTCAGCCGACATTGGCTTAATGTAGCAGCATCTTGTATATGTTACATATTACCACGCTTGTTTGTATAGCTTATTTTTAACCACTTCCCTTTTTTCTGTGCTTCTAATATGTAAAGCTGCTTTGAAACAATTACCCATTGTAAAAGCGCTATATAAATAAATTTGACTTGACTTGACTTGACGAGGAGGATTAGGGACAGGTTTACTGGTATGGGTTTTTTAAAAGGGTTTGTTAAAAGGGAAGGAAAGTGAATGGTCAACAATGTAATTATAGCTGTGTTTACAGATGTTAATTACAGATGTAATTACATGCAGATAATTATAACATAAGTACAATGTAGAAACATGTATGTGCATTGTATCAAATCATTAACTTAAAATGTTAGTGCATAGTGGTTAAAGACAATTTCATCCTACTTTATAGCCATATAAATATCAGCAATCGAGTCAAATCTGAATTAGGACTGTTCAACGATAATTGTGATAATCGTGTCCAAAATAAGAGTATTTGTTTACATAATATATGTGTGTTTGTTTTGTGTATAATTATTATGTATATATAAATACACACATACATGTATATAAATTTACACGGTTCAATGCAGTCGAGTGTTCATTAAGCATAAATACAGCTAAGGAAGTTTGTCCTAGAAAACACATGTGCAAACTTCTGAGACAAACAGTAGGTCTAAGTGGATTTGAGCTATGGTCAATCATAGAAAGAGGCATTGCTTTGTTTTGTTCTTTTGGACCATTTCGATAAACCTGTTTTTGAAGCATAATGCATATTGTTTTTGCTTCTTTTGTCTAATTGTTACAACTTACCCCAGCAAGTGTCACAACCTACCACAGTAGTTGAATAGATTAGTAACAAAGGCACACCATGTATTTGACATCAACTTATTAGGGCGGTGATATTCTTGCAGAGGTTTGAATTTATGCCTTTGGTAGTAAAATAATGTGGGTACTTTGTATAAAAATTTTGAGTACTCTAGCTCAAAAATTCAGTGAGTTACCGATGCTGAAGCAAAAAGTGTTACAACCATACCCAGTCTCCCCTATATATATCGGCCATCCTGCTCTTTAAGATATCGGCATTGGCCAAAAATTTTCAGGGTTTACAGGATTTACAGGGTTGAAGGTGAAGACTGTAATTTCTGTACCAGTAATGGCACCAAACAAAAATTACTGTTTTCGAAATTGTTTCTTGCATATTCATCACAAGAAACTGGAGGGAGAGTGTCACAGAAAGGTAATACAAATTCTCCATATGAATCAACCCTTCTTTTGGGTTACATAGCAAAATTTTGGTCAACTTGACATTTTACTAGTTTTATGTTACATTTCAAGGTGCAGTGGTTTTGACCTGTGGCACTTTCCCCTTCTACTTCTTCTGTATAGAATAGAATATTGTCAAGTCAAGCTGGGAAAGATATAAATTAATTACAAATTGAAAATAAACAAACAAATAAATAAATAACATGGAAAAATATAAATAATAAATATATAAATAACTATAGTAGTCTCACCCAATCGGAGCATGGGGCGGAAAAGAGGAAACGGAAAAAAATCCAGTGCCGTGATAAGCGCGGCTGGCGAGCTCTGCTGAAACTCCCGAGCTGAACAAGATAAAGAAAAGTGCACAGACCAGTCTATGGCACAGACATTCAACATCGTCAAATCCCGGAGTGGAAGCCGGTGAGCACTATTAACAACTCACTTTGCATCTGTAAATGAAGCAGGATGATGCTGGTGTAGCGGCAGATGCCGATTCAGTTAATGACGCAGCAACTCTGTCTGTGCTCGGCACGGAAAGTTTCGTGACCTACTTTAGCTGTTCAATACGTTACTGTTTAAAGCTAACTACATGTATCATGTATGTAGTTCTGTGTTGTAAATGTTAATGGCATTATTGCACTAGTGTATATTGATTTGTATATCCGTGTTTGTATTTCCACTTAATCACGAGAGAAATTGACGATGGGATGTTAATTATTTCTTCATTTCACGTGATTAAAACAGATCGCTAAAATAATGTGATAAATCTAATTTCACATGCACATATTGTAATTTTATGTGTTTAGGTTAATTTTCTGGAATGTGTATGGTGCAGATTATACTAATTAAGTTTATTAAGCGTGTTAATATCATGAGAGTGCTTCATGTTAATATATATATATATATATATATATATATATATATATATATATATATATATATATATATATATACACACACACACACAAAAACTCAATGATAAAAATTTATGTTTAATAAGCTTTATTTACAATTCATTTACATTTTCTGTATTTTTGTTTCTGTTAAAGGTTTTTCACCTTTCTTCTGTTGACATATTTGATGCTTTTCAATAAAAAAAGAAGAGTGGAATCCGATTAAGGCCTTTGTTGATGATGTTACCCTCGCTTTCAAGCGGGAAAATTGTGCACACATAAAATAAGCTTGACAAATATAAAGCCACAAAGTCTTATAAAAAAGATGATAAAAAATAAGGTTGAAAAAAGGTGCACTGTGTATTTTATTTGCCACAACATTGTTTGGCTAGGGACTTCCTGTTTATCTGACAAATAGAGAGGGGTTTGATAAAAATCAATACTGATATAATAAATATGAGCCTCTAATTTTTATGCATATGTAAAATATAATTATTCCTGAGCATCACAGAAATATTATATATATATATATATATATATGATAGATAGATAGATAGATAGATATAAATAGCACCATAATGGCACCTAGTGCAACAATACTAACTGGCCACCAGGGAAAGCTGAAGAGCAAGCGTGTGTGTGTATCTAAATTCCATACAGCTGGAGATCATCCAGTTCAATGCCGATCTCTCTCCCTTTCCCTTCCTGCTCCAATACCCCTCCCCCTGCCATGTTTTTTTTCAGCCTATGTCTTTCTCCCCTCCTTTCCTTCCTCTCTCTTTCTCAGCCTCTTCCTTTCCCCTCCCTGGCTGCAAACCAGTCCACTCCCTTTTTCCCCTCTTTCTCCCAACTAATTTCCATCGAATTTCTCTATTCCAGCAATCACCTGACTGCATGTCTGAACAATTATACACACACCAGCCAAAGACTATCTTGTTTTCCATCCTGCCCTGTCACCCTGCCACTTCTGTTTGTCCTTTTTTGCATTTTACTCATTCCTTAAAAGGTGTGACGACATTGCAAGTTATATAACATTGTTTACACCCAGTTTGGAGAGAACCCTGCCCAGCAACACACACTTACACCCAACAGAAGAGGATGCATTCAGCTTGTAATCAATGCAAAGAAGAGCCATGGGCCTTCAGTGTGTTGAAGATTACATAATCGTCCAGAGGGGTGGTGGAGTGATGCCATTAGACCAGGATGTCAGATAATCTACCACATATATATCTTAACATGGAGATATACAGAAGTATATGGACATGCAGATACACTCTTTCTCACCTGGGGTCCATCCCTTGCGTGCTAAAAGAGGCCGATCCAGACTCTGTGCCGCTTTCAGCATCACTGTCAGACTGATACTCCACTGGAGAGGTTGAGCCTGGCTTTATACGCACTGAAATGACACAGATGTGAATAAAACAAATTTGAGTGAAATACTGAATTGAAAAATCAACATGAATTTCTATATTTTTAAGTATTTAACTCTTTTGCTTTAATGACAATAATTTTATATTATTAAAGTGCCCCTGTTATGCTATTTTAAAGGTTTTGTTTTAGAGGTCTCCTGCAATATGTTTACACGCATCCAAGGTAAAAAAAAAAACATACATTTACACATAATATACATTGCAGCTTCACCTCTTTTCTCACAGTGTCTGAAATGGTTCGATAAAGGATTCGGTCTCTCTAAAGCCCTCCTTTCTAAGAGCCTGCTCTGTTCTGATTGGTCAGATGGCCCAGTCTGTTGTGACTGGACGACTGCTCACAGCGCGTCGGAAATTAAACGCCTATTACCATACCTGAATTTCAGCCTCGGAGGCTTCCTCAACACTTGTTTACACAGTGATATGAACAGAAACAATGGCATCAGTTGTACCATATCAATTCGAGCCCGAGTCCTCAAACTTTAATAGAAGTGCATTAAACTGGATTTGCTGTCACAGTGCAGAAAACAACGTCTCCTTGAGTGACATGTCGAACACAAACCAAACTCTTTCAGGCTTCAACTACAACTGCAGTGTTTGAAGGCAGGTCAGAGTAGACATGTTTCACAGACAGCCAAAGAAGACTGTTTATGGACGGACATTATGCAAACCTAGGCCCTGTTTCCACCTGGTATTAAGATGCATTTTGGTCAGTCGGATCACAAGTGGACAAGGGAGACACATACCCATTTCCACCTGGTATTTTAATCCATCTCTTTTGTCCACTTTCAACCAATTCTGTCCTGATTTCTTCAAGGGGAGGGTCTGTGGGCACGTAAATGTAATTTTTTTCAATCTACTGAACAAAAAAAGCTTGCGCAATTTACATATGAACGCGTCCAGAGATAACAGAGAAACATATGCCCTGCCCTGATAGCCGCAAGACCGGTCGAACGCTGCGAGTGTGTGTTAGAAATCAGTAATGGTGAAGAACATTGTGCTTGGTAATGTATTTCGTCTTCAAACCAAGTGTTTTAGCCGAAAAAGTTTAAATCCCTTCTGGCAACTGCGCGCTCACCTTACGCGTTAGATCAGTAGGCGGGCTTTTGTGGCTTTTCGTACACATTCAACCACATGAGCGTTTTCACTACGAAAACATTATGGTCGAATGCGTTTTCGACTACCTTTGGAAGTCATCGAAAGTGGAAAAGCTCAAAATGTATTACACACCGTTTACATCTGTATTTAGTGTCATCCACTTGGGATTCGATCAGCCACAACAAATTTTAATGCCAGGTGGAAACATGGACCTACATAGGTTTGTAATAGGGAGGGAGACTGGAATTGGTGACGATTTGTTGCAGAAGTTCAGAATCAATTCTTTCTTTTAGGAGACATTAACTTTATTTGTTGTGCACTTTGATCTTTAAATCTTTGCAGACATTTTAAATTCACAGATATAACAGATATATTGAACTGCATGAAAGGTAATATAAAAAAAGCATAACAGGGGCACTTTAAAGGGTTACTTCCCCCAACAGTGCCTCGGCATTGTTCCTCGGCGCGGATGAATCTAATATTTGCTGTCAATCACCACATCAGTGTGGATACTGTACATCGGAATCACAGATTGTAGTCTTGGATGAATGACCAAAATAAGAATTTTCACCAGAGAATGTCATCTGAACAAGTAAGTAACATGTCTGCCACTTTTGTTCTGACTAACTGAAGGGAAAAAAAGCATTAGGCCTACAGTAAATCGCGCTGCCAATGGCGATTAAATCTAACGATCGATTAGCTCATATCATGTCAAACTGTGCAAATTATTATTATTGTTATACTTTGTTCTCAAATTGTTAATGTTAACAACATCAGCATTGCGTAACTGTGTATTTAGTGTGTATAAGTGTTACCTGTAGATTTCAATTTCTGTACAGTCAATTTAAAAAAAAAAAAAAAAAGTTACAGACAGCAGCTTTAAGTACTCACCCTCATGTCATTAAAACAAAACAAAAATGACTTTATTTAACAATTGAGTTTTGTTTTTGCGCACAAAAAGTATTTTCGTTACTTCATATCATTAAGGTTGAATCACTGTAGTCACGCTGACTATTTTAACAATGTCTTTACTACCTTTCTGGACCTCAAATTGTGCAATGATGTTGCTGCCTATGTGTGGTTCAGAAACCCTCGGATTTAATCAAAAATATCTTAATTTGTGTTCTAACGATGAACAAAAGTCTTACAGGTTTGGGACGACATGAGGGTACTTAAGTACTTAATGACAGAAATTTCATTTTTGGGTGAACTAACCCCTTAAAATGTAATTATTTTAAATGACATTTATAAACAATTCTTGCAAAAGATGTTAACACAGACTTTTATTGACTTTTCCCTGTCATTATAGAGGTAGCATAAATGCAACTTAATGACTGGCCTTACTTAACCAGTTAGTTTGATTGAAATTATAGTTTTTATTAATATTTTTAATTAGTTCTTTTATATTTTCATTTTGATTTTAAAGTTTTAGTAATGTTTTTTGTCAATGTAATTAGTTTTTCATTCATTAAATATGTCTATATAAGTAATTAATTTCTATTTTAGTTTTAGTTATTTTAGCACATCAACCAAATGCAAATGAAAAATGATTCCTTGGCAAATAGCTGACATAAAATTATCATTATTATTATTATTTCAGTCAACATATTATTTCAAATAATTAAAAGTGTTTTAGTTTTAGTTATATAGTTATAATATAATAGTTATAACTATAACCTTGGCCTTTACATTAACTATTATTTTTAGGTAAAGTACAACAATGTTGATTTTTTTAACTGTATGTTGTCAGATGAAAAACCTGTCAGTAACTGATTTGAAGTCTCACAACATAACAGTAAGCTGTGTTCGATTCACTATAAAGAATCAGCTCAAAAGAGTCATTTGTTAAGAAATCAGTTGGACAACACTGCTCACTCTGTCTGCATGCTTTTGTTTTTCCTCATAAAAGTAATTCATCTGAGAATCAGTTGGACCACTGGTTTAGGCTTTATGGTTATGATTTACTAAAAAGAATTGGCTCACAAGAGTCATTTGTTCTGGTAATGGATGGACAACACTGGTTATGTTGATGGTTATGATTTACTAAAAAGAATCGGCTCACAAGAGTCATTTGTTCTGGTAATGGATGGACATTCTGGTTATGTTGTATGATTTTTATTCACTACAAAAAAGAATCAGCAAGAATTTGTTCAGGAATCAGTGGTTACGCTGTATAATTTTTATATATTCGCCATTAGAATCATCCATCCATCCATCTATCTATCCACTCTGTTCACGTTTTCAGGTTGTTTAAAAAGCCTCAGACTAAAATGAGGTGTGAGTGGAGCACTGGGCCCATTTCTCAAACAAGCAATTAAATCAAATACAGAAAAGCCTTCCTGCCTAAAATTCAAACAACATAACTTCCAGAACCTAATAATATTCAGATCATTATTTTAAATTTGTAAGAAGTCTTCTTTGTATGTTTTTGGCAACCAGATAGTTCTCGAGTCCACAGGACAAAGAGAGAGAAAAAAAAACAAAAAAAAAAAACAGTTAAATTTATGTTCCATACTGACACAGGGTGTGGCTAATTGAGTACTGGGCTGATATCTCTTGATGTGACATTCAACCAACCACAGAGATGATTTGGAGATGCCCCAGAGTTTTCAAAGATTATCTTCTAAATTGCCCCAAGTTACTCAGAAGAAAAAAAAAAGTAAGAAAAAAAACCCTCTACAGCCTCTCACTGGGGTGTTATGGGCCTGCTCAATAAAGCATGCTGAGTCCTCCACCTTGGTAGTTTTCCCATAAATTGAGTCCAAAAGAAACTGATCTACATTATGGTCTCTTTGAAGATTGTC
Organism: Chanodichthys erythropterus; assembly: GCF_024489055.1. Classification (NCBI taxonomy): domain Eukaryota; kingdom Metazoa; phylum Chordata; class Actinopteri; order Cypriniformes; family Xenocyprididae; genus Chanodichthys; species Chanodichthys erythropterus. Next base: position 1,077,381 of record NC_090242.1, on the reverse strand, counting down.
CACACCCAAATAATGTGTTTAAATGTTCTTATTACTGTCCAAGACCTGCATGGTGTCTTTCAGGGGAGACTGAAAGCCGAGAGATTAAAAGGGCCGTGGCGGACCAAACCATTTCACTCTTAAGAGGGGTGAAGCATCACTCTGTAACCTAAATATCAATGGTTCTTTCAAAATATATATCATGGTAACCATAGTTTCGTCTTGGGACAAATTGTGCACCAAAGTTTAATACTTAGTCTAAGGGATTTGTTTGAAATCCCCAAAGACTTTATTGATACAAAGACGGTGCACTCATATCACTATGGATGGAGAATGTGCAATGCGCAATATGGTGGAATAAATCCTACCATCTAAATAAAAGAGTCAATCGGCAATCGGTAAAATTATTCCCCCACTATACCTTTAGAAGCTTTGGTTGCTATAGAAACAGAACAGTGTTCTGAGACACACGTGTTTTGGCTGGTCCAGTCTGAAAAATCCATTTTTTTGGTCATGATTTGAGCATTTAGAAACTAAATTTATAAGCAGTGTTGGGCACGTTACTTTAAAAAAGTAATTAGTTGTAGTTACTAGTTACTTCTTAGTAACTGAGTTAGTAAGTGAGTTACATCATTATAAAAATAACTAATTACCAGGGAAATCAACTATTGCGTTACTAAAAAATCAAATATGTCAATTAAAGCTGCAGGAGGTAACTTTTGTAAAAATATATTTTTTACATATTTGTTAAACCTGTCATTATGTCCTGACAGTAGAATATGAGATAATCTGTAAAAAAAAAATCAAGCTCCTCTGGCTCCTCCCAGTGGTCCTATTGCCATTTGCAGAAATACACCGCTTCCGGTAAGAAACAACCAATCAGAACCAGGAGGAGTGTCTTAACAGTGTCAATCAAGCTCGCGTGCGCGCTGATCACACCCCTCTCGTGCACAGCGCCAGCGCATACAGGCGTTCAAGTTCAAGATTACTGGTGTGCCGCAGCTTTGCTTATGGCGGACAAACAATCCAAACTGCCAATTCCTCGAGTGGCACCTGCTCACAAAATAAAGACGGGTAAACGGAAAAAGACAGATGACGATGTTAAAAAAGCCAAAAAGAAAGAATTAGATAGAGCCCGAAATAAAACAAGGGTAAATATCGGAGCAGCTTTTCCGAGGTGGAGGGAGCTACGTGTCCTGAAAGGATTAAAAACCGATGCAGAGTCAGACACATTTCTGCTTGACAATTAAGTATCCCTGCTTAATTTGTTTCATTTTTTAAGAACTACACAACTAAGATAATTTCAAAACAGGCCTGCCCGTCCCCTGCCTGATGCTTCCTCTTCTCCCCGCCCATTGACTCCTCGAAGTCGCTGTGGGTGTGAATTCCTCATCGGAGCCCATTGACTCGGTGTCAAATCTCTAGCCGCATAACATACAGATAAAATGTCACGCACTGCGCAAAGCAACTATTGAAACCTACTAATTCACTGGCTTGTCATGTTGCTGAAATAATGTACTAGCAAACCTTAATTAGCATTACATATCGATAGAATAATTACTTGCATACTGTAACGTTAGTTACCGTTAGCTATATTATTATACTAGCTATTTATTACTTATAGAAATAGTGCAACGTCATATAGTTACATTACATGTATTGCAAAATACGTAATGTTTTGAGGACCAGGTTTGTAGTCAAAGTATGGGCAGGTCAGTGTAAATCATTTTGATGATGTTTCGTCTTCTGTACCAGTGAATGTGCCATAACTGTTTATCCGCCTTAAGCCCCGGGTATACCCCGTAATTTTCGTCATGCGGTGGGCTCATGGCTGGCCGCACACCCTGGCCGCGTGCAGCCCAAATTTCAAGTATGCGCAGACAGTCCGCGTGCAACAGCGCATGCGCAAGCAGTATAGAAGAGTCCACTAGGTGGCAATACCCACAGTATTGAGCAGAAAAGACCGGTTTAAAAACACGCTTGAAAAAAGAGAAAAACACGACAATTGACAGCGAACTTGACCAGCGTTTGTGCAAAGAGATTAGAAAGTAACCACATTTGTACAATTCATGTTTAAAGAGTACAAAGATGTGTTTAGGGTGACAAATTCATGGAGGGGGATAAGTAAAATATGGGAAAAGATGCACTTCTTTTTTTCTCCGATCATGCCCAGTGAATGTCCCGTTGATAACATGACTCAAGCCCCGGGTATACTTCAGCCGTCCGCGTTCATGCACCATCCGCATGACGTAATTTTCATCATGCGGAGGGCTCACGGCCGGCCGCACACCCTGGCCGCGTGCAGGCAAAATTTTGAGACCGCGCGGACAGTCCACGTGCAACAGCGCATGCGCAAGTAGTATAGAAGAGTCCACTAGGTGGCAATACGCACAGTATTGAGCAGTGTTCAGCCGTCAAAGAAGAGTGTGAAAAGACCGTTTTAAAAACAACACGCTTGAAAAGAGAAAAACACGACAATGGACAGCGAACTTGACCAGCGTTTGTGCGAAGAGATTAGAAAGTAACAACATTTGTACAATTCATGTTTAAAGAGTACAAATACGTGTTTAGGGCGGCAAATTCATGGAGGGGGATAAGTAAAATATGGAAAAGGATGCACTTCTTTTCTTCTCCGATCATGCCCAGTGAATGTCACGTTGATGACACGACTCAGTGCTGCGCTGCGATGTCAGGTAGAGCATAGAAAAAGCTGTACTGCGCATGTGACGAACGCGGTCATCCGCGCGCATCCGTGGTGTAGTACACTTTGAAAGACGCGCGGACGTGACTGCGCGTGTGACGCGTCCGGGCGCGGAAAGTGAAGAATACCTGGGGCTTTATTCGGTTGTTAAGTCTGACGTCACGCGGCAGCGCTCCCGGGTCCTAAAGGCCCTTTCACACAGGACGCGGTATGCGCTGCGCTGCGCTATGAAACCCATTTGTTTCAATGGCTTGCGCCGCGCGAGAACTGCGTCGACCAAAGCGCAGACGCAGCGGAGCGCAGCTTGCGCGCACGCCGCGGTCAAAGTTCAAAATAGTTCAACTTTTGCCGCTGCGCTCTGTGACGATTACCCGCGCGACCAATAGCAACGGGCATCCAAACAATCGGAAAGCAAAATGGACGAACAGCTATTTACTGTGTTGGAATTTCCAGAGCTATACAATACAAGTTTGCTGGTCGTATATTTACATCGGGAGAAAAGCTGTGTCATGGAGACATGACAGACATTGTCAAGAGCTGCTTTCTTTCTTCTTCTTACAAGCAGGGCTATTGCTATTGCTCACTTCTTAACACGGCCCGGGACATATACTTTACTGCTGACCGAAAGGTGGAACAACAATCAAGTGACTATGTATAAAACTCCCGCTACATGTTTGGAAAATTCCGCCTACTGTGCTCTGGCCAGCGCAGCGCAAATCGCTTTGTATCTGAAGGGCTGCGCTGAACCCAGCGGCGAGCGCAGCGCATGCCGCGTCCTGTGTGAAAGGGCCTTAAGGCTCATACCACAAGAAAACAACAAATGGTGCTATACACACACGATGTGGTGTAATACTACAAAAAATATATAATCATAACGTTTATCTCCATACCAAAATTCCAGATGGCCAGACAATGATTCATCTTTTGTAAATCATTAAAATATTAATGTCTGTGAGGCTGTGAGCACGGAGACTGTTGTGTATATAAAATGTTTAACTTTTTAAAATGATTGATGTTTAATATGAATAAATAGTGCTCATAAACGGCCGTCGATGGCATTCTCAAGTGAAACGAGTCGAGGCTTGGACCCGGAAACGACGTTCTTTACGTCACGACTTAACAAGCGGATAGAGGGTATGCAAGTGACGTCACCGTCGACCAGAGAAACATGCATTTGAGGTTATCATTGTGTGTCAAATTGTTGGATTTTGAGGTAAAAATCTTACCGTATATATTTGTATTGTTATATATTATGTTGACAACTCATCAATTAAATATTTTCGATCTTATATTCTGCATAATTGTGTTTTTAAATAAACAACACTGACAAAAACTACTATAAAACTATATGTTTTAGGGCTGGACAATATGACGATATAACATTGATATAACAAGTGATTACGCGGATTTAAACCTACATTGTAGTTATATAAAATATTCACAGGCAGATTTGCTTTATATATTTCCCCACCATCGAAATCAGGCACATATAAATGTCAGGAAACACGACTCCTGGCTGCATGTCGATATCCATGGATTAGGTTTATTTGACAAGTTGTAAGGAACACGTTCAATTCCAACCTTTAGTGTAATTCGTTAGTTTTACTCGCGTTTTCGCAGTTTCCTCTACTAAATCCAGTCACGCAGCAGGTTCTTTTGCCACTCAGTCCAGCTGAGGGAGTGCGTTTCCGGCGGGAAAGTGACGAACCGAAACTCATATCCGCTTGTTAAGCATTGACATAAGGAACGCTGTTTCCGGGTCCAAGCCTCGACTCGTTTCACTTGAGAATGCCATCGACTTCAGTGAATGCCATTTTCTGTAGTATTACACCACATCGTGTATGTATATTACCACCATTTGTTGTTTTCTTGTGGTATGGAATAGAGCGTTAGGACCCGAAAGCGCTGCCGCGTGACATCAGACTTAACCGAATAGGCTGCTTGCCTCACAGACATTTATTATTATTTATATATATATAAATAAGCTTTATAAGAAAGCTTGAAATGTCTACTTTTAAACAAAATGATTCAAAACGAAAAGAAATAGGCTACTCTCGGATTATGTAATCCGAATGAAATATGCATTTTCTCTCAAAGCGTGTCCACGGAGATGATGAGAGTCAGCAATGTCAACTTCATCTTCCCAGCCGACACTGATTCAGAAAACATTAGTTTATTAATAAACAATTAAAATGTCTCCTTGCTGTTTTTGTCACATTCATAATCATTACTTTTGCCGGTTCTTTATGGAAAGCTTTATGGAAATAGCCTATATAACGTAAACGCTCATTATTATGGTATATTCTCTCCAGTATTCAAGAAATCAAATTAATATAAATGTGATTAGTCAACTAATGGCTTAAATGAACAACTACTAGTCGACTAGAAAAAACTTATTTCACATATTTTCGATCCAGCATGTCACAAAGGGTGTTCTGGTTTGAGCTCGCACTCCGCTCGCATGCTCTGACACACACACAGAGCATCGGACATTATTATCAGTTTAAAATTATATTTATGTGTATCTAACCGTTAGTAACGCTGTTTATTTATAATGCCGTTATTCCCATCATTGTTTATACGGCAGTTGTTAGATTTCAAATATGAAATTTAATCATCAGCTTGGAGAGCAGCTTTATATAATTTAATGGTTCCCCATTCAAATAGATAGGAGCTGTTTCGAATATGGCCAGCAAGTGACTTGCCTTATTAGGGGCCAAGCACCGAAGGTGCTTAGGCACCTATTGTTATTGTTGGCGTTCCGTACGCTTATTATTAGGGGCCAAGCACCGAAGGTGCGGAGGCACCTATTGTTATTGTTGGCGTTCTTTTTTTTTTATTTTTATTTTTTTCTTCTTCTTCTTCTTCTTCTTCTTCTTCTTCTTCTTCCGCTCTTGAAGTCTATGACAGCCCATAGAACCGCTTGCGGGAAAGTTATGAAATTTGGCACACAGTTAGAGGACAGTCTGATCTATGTCCATAGCAAATTTGGAGTCTCTAACTCAATCCCTCTAGCGCCACCAGCTGTCCAAAGTTGCACTTATGTTTATGAACCATAAGGGTTTAGAAACAAAATTCTTTTTTCCTCTGATTCCTTGGCTCAAGCCGAATCGATTGCACCCTATGACGTCATTTTCCGTCATGAAAATTTTCCCGCCATTTTGAATTTTCTGAAAAACGTACTTTTTCGAACTCCTCCTAGGCCGTTACTCCGATTTTCACGAAAATTGAACCAAATCATCTTCAGACCATGCTGACAAAAAGTTATGGAATTCAAGTCGATTGCTCAAAGCGTTTTCAAAAAACACAGGAACAAATTGTACGTAGCGCTTGCGAAAATAGATGTAAGGCTGTATCTCTGCAACACTTCATCATATTCAGACCAAACTAGGTACATGTCATCACAAGCATGACCTGAGGCACCATGCAGTGTTTTGGAGCAGCGCCACCTACTGGAGTGGAGATATGAAAAATGGCTCTTTTTGCTCATAACTTCTGATGGCTTTGACCAAAAATCATAAATTTTGTCTCTTTAGATTTGAGGCATCATGCAGAGTCGATTGATATCCAATTTTCCCATATCAGCCATTTTGTTCTTCGGCCATTTTGAAATTTGTGCTAAAATGCTGTATTTTCCTATATTTTCCGAGCCTGAGAAGATTCAGACCAGCGCCACCTTGTGGTCAAAAGTTATAACAAAATTTACAAAAATGTTATTAACTCTTGACTGTATATACCGATTGTAATGAAACTGGTCTCAGTAGATTCCGTCGGTCATGCTGTGAACACAGATATCAAATTTTCCATTGTCAGCTAAACTTCCT